>NC_058082.1:457567378-457904070 GCF_014858855.1 Bufo gargarizans
TCCTCTAACGCAAGTGTGAAAGTATTCTTAACAGTAAAGAGAAGACGAAGCTCATACAAGCGCTGCATTCTCTTCGAACAGTTGATCAGAGAGGGTGCCGGGAGTCAGTCCCCCAATGATCTGATATTGATGACCTATCCTGAGGGGGGGAAAAAAGCAGACAACCCCTTGAATAAGCCATCTCAGCTCCTATATGCACTTCTACTATATACTGTATACACACATCAGTGTTTTTCTGTGCAGCATGACTTATTTTATCTAGATCATTTTATTTTCGCTCGGGTGTATTTAATCTATTTCATTTAATGTTTGTGTGTTGTTAAAAGATATCAACATTATCCAGTATAACAGTGACATCTACAGCACCCCGCCCCCAAAACAGGGACCTCCACAGCCCCCCACCACTTAACACTGCCCCCCCACAGTGCCCCGGCCCCAAAAATTGGACCTCCACAGCAGCCCACCCCCTTAACCTTTACCTTTAAAGCAGCCTTCCCCTTTAACTACCTCCCGACCGCCTAACGCACGGATGCGTCCGCGAGGCGGTCGATTCATTCCTACTAGACGCATTCGTGCGTCATCTCGCGAGACGCGAGATTTCGGTCTGAGCCGGCCCGCGCATGCGCATCGCGGACCGGCAAAAGTTGAAGAACCATTTCGTCACCAGCCTGCCAGCCAATGATCGTGGCTGGCAGGCTGGCGATTTTTAAAATCTCAAATCAGAAGCCAGTTAACACATTATATCATACTGGCATCACAGTGAGTAGCACCAAACACCACACATAGCCCCAGATCACCCCCCTGCACCCCAATTAACCCCTTGATCACCCCTTCTTGCCCCTGTCAATCACTAGTGAAAGGGTATTGACTGTTAGGTTTTAGGGATAGTTTAGGCCCGGAGTCACTTATTCGCTGATTAGCGTATCGCTAATCAGCATTTGTACTTTTATAGTATCTGTAAGTGATCAGAACTGATCACAGTCAGATCTATAATAGTATTAGTGTCACCTTAGCTCGCCCTCCTCCCAAAACGCAGTGTTTGCCCGATCAGGCCTGATCGGTCGCCCACACGTGCGTTCACCCACGCCCGCCGCGCCGCAGTGCACTGCACAATCACTTTACAAGCGCTGCGGCGATAAAAAAAATCAGTTTTGATATTTTTTTATCAACCGCAGCGGCCTCCGGTACTTCGCTAGCCTCCCATTTGTAAGACAGGCTTGCTTTTTTTCTTGGGTAGTCGGGTGAGGAATGGGAACCCTCATCTGATGAATCTAGCGGGTCAGAATATGAACCTGTAGAAAGCAGTGGCAGTCTGACTCAAAGTTCAGACGAGGAGGTTGAGGTCCCTGATAGCACCAGGCGTACCCGGCCCCGTGTCGCTAGACCACAGGTTGTGCAGGATCCGCTTCAAGGGCAGCAGAGTGGGGCTGGCGCTGTCGGATTACGTGGTGAGGCATACACCAGCAGCGCAGCCCATCCTGGACCTAGTACCAGCACTGCCGTACAACATGGTGAAGTGGCGAGCACCAGAAGGAGAGTTGAAGCTGGTACGGTGACACGTGCAGTAGTTACCCCGTCGCAGCCACCACACAGACAGGCCCGTAGAGCCCCTAGAATCCCTGAGGTGCTGGCAAACCCTGATTGGCAGTCCCCAACTTCAGCCACACCTGTAGTTCCCCTTTCACCGCCCAGTCTGGAGTTCGGGTTGAGACAGCTCAGATCGGTTCGGCCCTGGGATTTTTTTTTAGCTGTTCTTGACTGCGGAGCTCTTGGACTTAGTTGTGGCAGAAACAAATCGGTATGCCCCTCAATTTATATCCGCCAACCCGGGAAGCTTTTATGCCCAGCCTTTCCGGTGGAAACCAGTCCAAGTTTCCGAAATTAAAATTTTTCTGGGCCTTCTCCTCAACATGCGTCTAACCAAAAAGCATGAATTGCGGTCATATTGGTCCACGAACCCAATTCATCACATGCCCATGTTCTCTGCTGCTATGTCCAGTACACGATTTGAGACCATCCTGCGTTTCCTGCACAACACCACCTCCCGTCCCAGTGGCCACCCAGCTTTTGACCGGCTCCACAAAATTTGGCCCCTCATAGACCACTTCAACCAGAAATTTGACGATTTGTATACCCCTGAGCAAAACATCCGCGTAGACGAGTCCCTAATACATTTTACCGGGCGCCTTGGCTTCAAACAATACATCCCAAGCAAGCGCACCCGGTATGGGGTCAAATTGTATAAGCTCTGTGAAAGGGCCACAGGCTATACGCACAAATTTCGGATCTATGAGGGAAAAGATCAGACCCTGGAGCCGGTCGGTTGCCCTGACTACCTGGGGAGCAGTGGGAAGACAGTCTGGGACTTGGTGTCACCCTTATTTGGCAAGGGGTACCATCTTTATGTGGACAATTTCTACACAAGTCTTCAGGCATTTGTTTCTAGAACAGATGTGCTGCTGTGGCACCGCGCGAACTAGTCGCGCGGGCTTCCCCCAACGGCTCAGTTACCACCCGTCTTGCAAGGGGGGAGAGGGCTGCCTTGTGTAACCAAAAACTGCTCGTGGTGAAATGGAGAGACAAGCGTGACGTTTACATGCTCTCCTCCATTCACGCAGACACGACAATCCAAATTGAGCGAGCAACCAGTCATTGAAAAGCCCCTCTCAGTCCACGACTATAACCTTCACATGGGAGGGATGGACTTCAATGACCAGATGTTGGCTCCGTATTTAGTTTCCCGACGCACCAGACGCTGGTATAAGAAGGTGTCTGTATATTTAATTCAATTGGCCCTGTATAATAGTTTTGTTCTCTACAGTAAGGCTGGGAGAACAGGATCCTTCCTCAAATTTCAGGAAGAGATCGAGAACCTCCTGTATCCAGGAGGTTCCGTGGCCCCATCCACCAGTGTAGTTAGCTGTCTACTCGAGCGAAATTTCCCCAATGTCGTTGCTGGTACCTCAACCCAACCGTCACCCCGAAAAATATGTTGTGTCTGTAGCAGGAGTGGAATAAGGCATGACACCCGCTATTTCTGTCCTGACTGCCCTGACCACCCTGCCCTATGCTTAGGGGAGTGTTTCTGGAAGTACCACACACAGGTACACTTAGCATAGGGATCACATCTCACAGGACAGACACACAGGGCTATTAGGGCCCATTCACTCACAGCTGCTGCAAACCTCTCCTTTCACCTGGGACAAAGTTCATAATGCACCTCGCCACATCTTTGGGCGATTTGCGCTTTGCACATTGTCCCATGGGGAAGGAGAGGTTTGTCCTATAAAAGGTAAAAAAATAAAAATAAAAAAAAAAAAACACACTAGTAAGCAAAAAAGTTAACGTTCAGTTCCAAAAGTTAATAAAGTTTATATGTTCTGTTCAAAGGTTATTATAAAGTTAATAAAATTTATTGCGTTGCGGCCTGTTTTTTTCTTTTTTTTTTACCTTCCAGGTGGACCAACCGAGCGACTAGCTGCAGCACTGATGTGCATTCTGACAGAAGCATTGCGCTGCTGTCAAATTACACAAAAGTCGGTGTATGCGGCGCTGCAAGACGAGATTTCTCCTCTGCAGTAAAAGATACGATTGCCGAGGCATATGAGCTGAGGAGGCGGCGGTGTTCCTATGCTTTGACAAACACTTTGTATATAAAAAAAAAAAATAATAAATCCCGGCAATGATTTATTCATCCACATTGATTGATGTGAATGGAGAAATCGGTTTGCCAGGGCATACGAGCTAAGTGGGTATGGATGTTGGGCGGAGCTCCTATGTCCTGGCAGACGCCTTTCCCCTCTTTTTTTTGGCAGAGATTTTTTCATCCACATTGATCGATGCAAATGAAGAAATCTGTGCCATTCATTTTTTTCTTTCAGCCCAGAGGCTGAATGGAAAAAAAAAAATCTCATTACCTGTATGCTCAATATAAGGAGAATAGCAGAAACTCCTAATGCCAGGGCAGTACAAACACCCCACAAATGACCCCATTTTGGAAAGAAGACACCCCAAGGTATTCACTGAGGGGCATATTGAGTCCATGAAAGATTGAAATTTTTGTCCCAAGTTAGCCCCATTTCTATGAACTCGCCAGGCCCCTGATTTAATACCTTGGGGTGTCTTCTTTCCAAAATGGGGTCACATGTGGGGTATTTTATACTGCCCTGGCTTTTTAGGGGCCCTAAAGCGTGAGAAGAAGTCTGGGATCCAAATGTCTAAAAATGCCCTCCTAAAAGGAATTTGGGCACCTTTGCGCATCTAGGCTGCAAAAAAGTGTCACACATGTGGTATCGCCGTACTCAGGAGAAGTTGGGGAACGTATTTTGGGGTGTCATTTTACATATACTCATGCTGGGTGAGAGAAATATCTTGGTCAAATGCCACCTTTGTATAAAAAAAATGGGAAAAGTTGTCTTTTGCCAAGATATTTCGCTCACCCAGCATGGGTATATGTAAAATGACACCCCAAAACACATTCCCTAACTTCTCCTGAGTACGGCGATACCACATGTGTGAAACTTTTTTGCAGCCTAGGTGGGCAAATGGGCCCACATTCCAAAGAGCACCTTTAGGATTTTACAGGGCATTTTTTACAGATTTTGATTTCAAACTACTTCTCACGCATATGGGCCCCTAAAATGCCAGGGCAGTATAAATACCCCACAAGTGACCCCATTTTGGAAAGAAGACACCCCAAGGTATTCCGTGAGGGGCATGGCGAGTTCATACAATCTTTTATTATTTGTCACAAGTTAGCGGAAAATGATGATTTTTTTTTATTACAAAGTCTCATATTCCACTAACTTGTGACAAAAAATAAAAAATTCTAGGAACTCGCCATGCCCCTCACGGAATACCTTGGGGTGTCTTCTTTCCAAAATGGGGTCACTTGTGGGGTAGTTATACTGCCCTGGCATTTTGGGGGCCCAAATGCGTGCAAAGTAGTTTGCAATCAGAATCTGTAAAAAATGGCCTGTGAAATCCGAAAGGTGCTCTTTGGAATGTGGGCCCCTTTGCCCACCTAGGCGGCAAAAAAGTGTCACACATGTGGTATCGCCGTACTCAGGAGAAGTTGGGCAATGTGTTTTTTGGTGTTATTTTACATATACCCATGCTGGGTGAGAGAAATATCTCGGCAAAAGACAACTTTTCCCATTTTTTTATATAAAGTTGGCATTTGACCAAGATATTTATCTCACCAAGCATGGGTATATGTAAAATGACACCCCAAAACACATTCCCCAACTTCTCCTGAGTACAGCGATACCACATGTGTGACACTTTTTTGCCGCCTAGGTGGGCAAAGGAGCCCACATTCCAAAGAGCACCTTTCGGATTTCACAGGCCATATTTTACAGATTTTTATTTCAAACTACTTTGCACGCATTTGGGCCCCTAAAATGCCAGGGGAGTATAACTACCCCACAAGTGACCCCATTTTGGAAAGTAGACACCCTAAGGTATTCGCTGATGGGCATAGTGAGTTCATAGAACTTTTTATTTTTTGTCACAAGTTAGCGGAAAATGAGACCTTGTAAGGAAAAAAAAATATCAAAAAAAAAACAAACATAATTTTCCGCTAACTTGTGACAAAAAAATAAAAAGTTCTATGAACTCACTATGCCGATCAGCGAATACTTTAGGGTGTCTACTTTCTGCATTGTAGAACCTCAGGAAACATGACAGGTGCTCAGAAAGTCAGAGCTGCTTCAAAAAGCGGAAATTCACATTTTTGTACCATAGTTTGTAAATGCTATAACTTTTACCCAAACATTTTTTTTTTTTATCAAAGACATGTAGAACAATAAATTTAGCAAAAAATTTATATATGGATGTCGTTTTTAAAAAAAAATTGACAACTGAAAATAAAAAATGTAATTTTTTTGCAAAAATTTCGTTAAATTTCAATTAATAACAAAAAAGTAAAAATGTCAGCAGCAATGAAATACCACCAAATGAAAGCTCTATTAGTGAGCAGAAAAGGAGGTAAAATTCATTTGGGTGGTAAGTTGCATGACCGAGCAATAAACGGTGAAAGTAGTGTAGTGCAGAAGTGTAAAAAGTGGTCTGGTCATTAAGGGTGTTTCAGCTAGGGGGGCTGAAGTGGTTAACAGTGACTTTCACAGCATACCACTCCCTTGACAGTGACCTCAACAGGGGCCCGCCCATTTTAACAGTGGCCTTTACTGGATCGGGGGCGTGTCCTTTTGAACAGCTCACTCTAAGACAGAAGCACAGTAATGTCTGAGTGTGATCTGCAGGGAGAAAGTCACCTTCCCTCCCACCCCTGCAGCTGACAAAAGTTGATTTTTACCTTAATTTTTTAAATCCCTGTTGGCTAAGCAAAGGGGGTGTGGCCTAACCAGATATGGGCAAGGTTTGGCAGGACCTAGAAGTAGATTTTTACCGTAATTTTTTCAATTTCAGTCGGCTGAGGAGTGGGAGGGGGCGTGGTCGGGAGCATGTCCTTTTGAACAGCTCACTCTAAGGGTCCATTCATACGTCCGTAGAATGGGTCCGCATCCATTCCGCAATTATGCGGAACAGGTGTGGACCCAGTTCATTCTCTATGGGGCCGGAAGAGATGCGGACAGCACACAGTGCTATTAGGCCATGGCTTTACTTCAATAGCGATTATCCTGGTGACTGATTTCCTTTAAAGCTCATCTACAGCAGTGAAAATAAATGGCTGGGTTGTTATGGAGACCTGGAGTAAAACTGTGTATGTGGAGGCTGGAGGACCTGAGAGCTTCTATTGGCTGATAAGAGTCATGTGACCAAGCTTCTATTGGCTAATGCATCTTTGGGGAATACCTTGTGAACGGTACATCCTAGAGAGTTGAGTCCTGGTCTAAAACCTTCCTGGACACCTGATGTACCTGTGTGCCAAATTTCGTGATTGTAAATGCAACAGTGCGGATTCCTTAGCCGACATACACACACACACTCAGCTTTATATATTAGATGCATCTATTCTTTTTTATATTAGAAGTTTATTTGGTGTCCCTGCACAGTATCACACTGACAGCCTGACTGGACAGTGTCAGATTGGATCGCACCCACCCTGCTGGTAACACAATCACTGAGGAACAGAACAACATACAACAGTTAAATGTAAATACATTCTACACTCATTATTATGTGGGAATGCAAGTAGTTACTGAAACAGACATGTCAGGAAAGGTGAGAGGCCCTCCTTAAACAGATCTAGTCTACGGTCTGCCACAAGAGTTTATGATCTACAACTAAGGTTACTACAGTAAATTGTATTTTAATGTATCCATATTTTTATGCAGTTTTGCTCTATATGTACATAAAAAATCTCCTATATCAAGTACCAAAACACACTGCAACACTGGTAGAAATATATCAAAATTATTCATTCATAAAATACAGCATAAAAACAATTATATGCATTTGCACACCACGACCACAAAGGGGGTGCCGTTTTGGGTCAACTATAATATCACATATAATGTCTAATAAAGGGAAAAATATGCACAAAAAGTGAAAAGACCATATAGTATTCCCAGAATTATTTTTTAAGACGAAGAAATATAAATAAAGCAAGTATAATACAGACCCAGATCGGCACCTCCAAAAAAGAAACACACCCGACACGTGTTCTGTGCCAGCTTCCTCAGGGGAGACAGATGTTTTTACGCTGTAATTTATAAATTAATAAAGATAATATTGATATATTTATACATGTGTTGCAGTGTGTTTTGTGTCGTTTTTTATTTTTTTTTTGTCAGCACCTGCATAATATTTGAAGCAACTTAATAGCCCACATTTATAGGTATTCTATATGTACATTGTAAAGCTGTGGTCAATGCTTGACATACATTTTAAATGTATAGCAGCTACTCTAGAGAACTCCATGTTCACACACCAACAAAACATACAAATATACACTATTTATACTGAAATAATGTCTTGGTGCTGAAAATGTACACAGATCAGAAAACCATCAATGCATAGCAATCCCCCACAAAACAGATCATTTTGTACCCGTCTCATACAAAAGGATTTGCAGTAACTTTAAAGAGGGTTTCGCATTCATTGGCCCGTAGCGGGAGTGTTCAAAATTCCTTGCTGTTGTCCTAATTATTCAATGGCATTTCCATGACAGTACTGAAAAGCTGGAATGCGCAGTTCATTAGATTAGGAAAAACGTTACTGTGGCTGCAAAGTTTACTTCCTGAGAATATGCAACACTGGGTAAGTGCTTTTCGGGGAATAAAAAAAGCATTCTTTAGAGCTAAAATTGTAAACTGATAATAATAAGTGCATCAACACAGGAGATGGTAACTGGTCTTACAGATTATCCCCCCAAAAATTATATATACATATATATACAGGGAGTGCAGAATTATTAGGCAAGTTGTATTTTTGAGGATTAATTTTATTATTGAACAACAACCATATTCTCAATGAACCCAAAAAACTCATTAATATCAAAGCTGAATATTTTTGGAAGTAGTTTTTAGTTTATTTTTATTTTTAGCTATTTTAGGGGGATATCTGTGTGTGCAGGTGACTATTACTGTGCATAATTATTAGGCAACTTAACAAAAAACAAATATATACCCATTTCAATTATTTATTTTTACCAGTGAAACCAATATAACATCTCAACATTCACAAATATACATTTCTGACATTCAAAAACAAAACAAAAACAAATCAGTGACCAATATAGCCACCTTTCTTTGCAAGGACACTCAAAAGCCTGCCATCCATGGATTCTGTCAGTGTTTTGATCTGTTCACCATCAACATTGCGTGCAGCAGCAACCACAGCCTCCCAGACACTGTTCAGAGAGGTGTACTGTTTTCCCTCCTTGTAAGTCTCACATTTGATGATGGACCACAGGTTCTCAATGGGGTTCAGATCAGGTGAACAAGGAGGCCATGTCATTAGATTTTCTTCTTTTATACCCTTTCTTGCCAGCCACGCTGTGGAGTACTTGGACGCGTGTGATGGAGCATTGTCCTGCATGAAAATCATGTTTTTCTTGAAGGATGCAGACTTCTTTCTGTACCACTGCTTGAAGAAGGTGTCTTCCAGAAACTGGCAGTAGGACTGGGAGTTGAGCTTGACTCCATCCTCAACCCGAAAAGGCCCCACAAGCTCATCTTTGATGATACCAGCCCAAACCAGTACTCCACCTCCACCTTGCTGGCGTCTGAGTCGGACTGGAGCTCTCTGCCCTTTACCAATCCAGCCACGGGCCCATCCATCTGGCCTATCAAGACTCACTCTCATTTCATCAGTCCATAAAACCTTAGAAAAATCAGTCTTGAGATATTTCTTGGCCCAGTCTTGACGTTTCAGCTTGCGTGTCTTGTTCAGTGGTGGTCGTCTTTCAGCCTTTCTTACCTTGGCCATTTCTCTGAGTATTGCACACCTTGTGCTTTTGGGCACTCCAGTGATGTTGCAGCTCTGAAATATGGCCAAACTGGTGGCAAGTGGCATCTTGGCAGCTGCATGCTTGACTTTTCTCAGTTCATGGGCAGTTATTTTGCGCCTTGGTTTTTCCACACACTTCTTGCGACCCTGTTGACTATTTTGAATGAAACGCTTGATTGTTCGATGATCACGCTTCATAAGCTTTGCAATTTTAAGAGTGCTGCATCCCTCTGCAAGATATCTCACTATTTTTTACTTTTCTGAGCCTGTCAAGTCCTTCTTTTGACCCATTTTGGCAAAGGAAAGGAAGTTGCCTAATAATTATGCCCACCTGATATAGGGTGTTGATGTCATTAGACCACACCCCTTCTCATTACAGAGATGCACATCACCTAATATGCTTAATTGGTAGTAGGCTTTCGAGCCTATACAGCTTGGAGTAAGACAACATGCATAAAGAGGATGATGTGGTCAAAATACTCATTTGCCTAATAATTCTGCACTCCCTGTATATATATATATATATATTGGGGCAGGTCCTATAGATGATTATATCACATAGCGACATACAGATGCAGCAGAGCTGATTAAGCATTAAGTAAAGAATGGCAAGAAAAAGATAAACTAACTTTTCAATAGATTTCAATGGCTTTTGTCATGAGAACAAAGATGACACTGTGCCGTGGGTTATCAAAGTAAATTTTAGCTCTTCTACATCTGTACACAGACAGCAGTAGGGGATGGTGGGAAAGTAGGTCAGTATATTGATAAGCCGGATCAAGTGAAGATTATGCCCCTCCCTGGATTTTTTACTTTAATTTATTTCAATACATTTCTTAATGTAAACTATAAACTATGTACAGCAAACTGGCAGGTATTAAGAAATTTAGTGAATTAAATTAAAATAAATCTTTGCTTGATCTCATTGATAAGCCTATACATTTTTTTCTTATTCAACGGAAAAAAATAATTAACTATTATGAAAGTAATCCTACCTGTACGTGTACAGTAAATACATGGCTAAAATTAGGGTAAGTGAAAATGCTCTAAATCCTGTAATCTTTTCACACTTGACAAGATACAAAGCTTTCTCCCTGCATCTCCAGTACTGGTCTTCTGGTCCCCATCTGTCAACTTCTTCACCAGCAGGGTTAAACGAACCAGAGACGAGTATCTAACAGAGACTTGTGTCATCACTTATTTTGCAGCAATTAAAGCAGCCCTCCACTCATTTTCATCTTTTCAGCTGCAGACTAGGGATGAGCGAACTCGAACTGTATAGTTCGGGTTCGTACCGAATTTTGGGGTGTCCGTGACACGGACCCGAACATTTTCGTAAAAGTCCGGGTTCGGGTTCGGTGTTCGTCGCTTTCTTGGCGCTTTCGTGACGCTTTCTTGGCACTTTTTGAAAGGCTGCAAAGCAGCCAATCAACAAGCGTCATACTACTTGCCCCAAGAGGCCGTCACAGCCATGCCTACTATTGGCATGGCTGTGATTGGCCAGAGCACCATGTGACCCAGCCTCTATTTAAGCTGGAGTCACATAGCGCCGCCCGTCACTCTGCTCTGATTAGCGTAGGGAGAGGTTGCGGCTGCGACAGTAGGGCGAGATTAGGCAGATTAACTCCTCCAAAGGACTTGATTAATCGATCGATCTGCAGCTGTGCATCATTGAGCTGCTGAAATTCAATTGCTCACTGTTTTTAGGCTGCCCAGACCGTTTGTCAGTCACTTTTTTCTGGGGTGATCGGCGGCCATTTTGTGTCTTGTGGTGCGCCAGCACAAGCTGCGACCAAGTGCATTTAACCCTCAATGGTGTGGTTGTTTTTTGGCTAAAGCCTACATCAGGGTGAAGCTGTCACACCAAGTGCATTTAACCAGCAATAGTCTGTTTATTTTTTGGCCATATACTACATCAGGGGCAAGTTGCGCCCGTCACCAAGTGCATTTAACCCTCAGTAGTGTGGTTGGTCAAGCTATCACACCAAGTGCATTTAACCAGCAATAGTCTGTTCATTTTTTGGCCATATACTAAATCAGGGGCAAGCTGCACCCGTCACCAAGTGCATTTAACCAGCAATAGTCTGTTCATTTTTTGGCCATATACTACATCAGGGGCAAGCTGCGCCCGTCACCAAGTGCATTTAACCCTCAGTAGTGTGGTTGGTCAAGCTGTGACACCAAGTGCATTTAACCAGCAATAGTCTGTTCATTTTTTGGCCATATACTACATCAGGGGCAAGCTGCGCCCGTCACCAAGTGCATTTAACCCTCAGTAGTGTGGTTGGTCAAGCTATCACACCAAGTGCATTTAACCAGCAATAGTCTGTTCATTTTTTGGCCATATACTACATCAGGGGCAAGCTGCACCCGTCACCAAGTGCATTTAACCCTCAGTAGTGTGGTTGGTCAAGCTGTCACACCAAGTGCATTTAACCAGCAATAGTCTGTTCATTTTTTGGCCATATACTAAATCAGGGGCAAGCTGCGCCTGTCACCAAGTGCATTTAACCCTCAATGGTGTGGTTGTTTTTTGGCTAAAGCCTACATCAGGGTGAAGCTGTCACACCAAGTGCATTTAACCAGCAATAGTCTGTTCATTTTTTGGCCATATACTAAATCAGGGGCAAGCTGCGCCCGTCACCAAGTGCATTTAACCCTCAGTAGTGTGGTTGGTCAAGCTGTGACACCAAGTGCATTTAACCAGCAATAGTCTGTTCATTTTTTGGCCATATACTAAATCAGGGGCAAGCTGCGCCCGTCACCAAGTGCATTTAACCCTCAGTAGTGTGGTTGGTCAAGCTGTCACACCAAGTGCATTTAACCAGCAATAGTGTGGTTATTTTTTGGCCATATCCCAGTCTAATTCTGTCACTAAATCCATACCGGTCACCCAGCGCCTAAATACTAGGCCTCAAATCTATATCCCGCTAAATCTGTCGTTACCGCTGTCCTGTTGTGGATGGGCAAGTTATTTAGTGTCCGTCAAAGCACATTTTTTGTTCAGGGTTGAAATACAATTCCCAATTTAGCAATTTCATAATTTAGTGGTTTCTGCTATACCAGAGCTATTTGAAATCTATCCCTAAAAGGGTATATAATATTCAAGGTGCACATAGGGTCATTCAGAATAACTTCACACACACGCTACTGTGCATTTCCAAGTCTAATTCTGTGAGTAAATCCATACCGGTCACCCAGCGCCTAAATACTAGGCCTCAAATTTATATCCCGCTAAATCTGTCGTTACCGCTGTCCTGTTGTGGCTGGGAAAGTTATTTAGTGTCCGTCAAAGCACATTTTTTGTTCTGGGTTGAAATACAATTCCCAATTTAGCAATTTCATAATTTAGTGGTTTCTGCTATATCAGAGCTATTTGAAATCTATCCCTAAAAGGGTATATAATATTCAAGGTGCACATAGGGTCATTCAGAATAACTTCACACACACGCTACTGTGCATTTCCAAGTCTAATTCTGTCACTAAATCCATACCGGTCACCCAGCGCCTAAATACTAGGCCTCAAATTTATATCCCGCTGAATTTGAATACAATACATTGGGCCAAATAATATTTTTGTTGTTGTGGTGAACCATAACAATGAGGAAAACATCTAGAAAGGGACGCGGACGTGGACATGGTCGTGGTGGTGTTAGTGGACCCTCTGGTGCTGGGAGAGGACATGGCCGTTCTGCCACATCCACACGTCCTAGTGTACCAACTACCTCAGGTCCCAGTAGCCGCCAGAATTTACAGCGATATATGGTGGGGCCCAATGCCGTTCTAAGGATGGTAAGGCCTGAGCAGGTACAGGCATTAGTCAATTGGGTGGCCGACAGTGGATCCAGCACGTTCACATTATCTCCCACCCAGTCTTCTGCAGAAAGCGCACAGATGGCGCCTGAAAACCAACCCCATCAGTCTGTCACATCACCCCCATGCATACCAGGGAAACTGTCTCAGCCTCAAGTTATGCAGCAGTCTCTTATGCTATTTGAAGACTCCGCTGGCAGGGTTTCCCAAGGGCATCCACCTAGCCCTTCACCAGCGGTGAAAGACATAGAATGCACTGACGCACAACCACTTATGTTTCCTGATGATGAGGACATGGGAATACCACCTCAGCATGTCTCTGATAATGACGAAACACAGGTGCCAACTGCTGCGTCTTTCTGCAGTGTGCAGACTGAACAGGAGGTCAGGGATCAAGACTGGGTGGAAGACGATGCAGGGGACGATGAGGTCCTAGACCCCACATGGAATGAAGGTCGTGCCACTGACTTTCACAGTTCGGAGGAAGAGGCAGTGGTGAGACCGAGCCAACAGCGTAGCAAAAGAGGGAGCAGTGGGCAAAAGCAGAACACCCGCCGCCAAGAGACTCCGCCTGCTACTGACCGCCGCCATCTGGGACCGAGCACCCCAAAGGCAGCTTCAAGGAGTTCCCTGGCATGGCACTTCTTCAAACAATGTGCTGACGACAAGACCCGAGTGGTTTGCACGCTGTGCCATCAGAGCCTTAAGCGAGGCATTAACGTTCTGAACCTGAGCACAACCTGCATGACCAGGCACCTGCATGCAAAGCATGAACTGCAGTGGAGTAAACACCTTAAAACCAAGGAAGTCACTCAGGCTCCCCCTGCTACCTCTTCTGCTGCTGCCGCCACGGCCTTTTCTGCTGCTGCCGCCTCGGCCTCTTCCTCCGCCTCTGGAGGAACGTTGGCACCTGCCGCCCAGCAAACAGGGGATGTACCACCAACACCACCACCACCACCTCCGTCACCAAGCATCTCAACCATGTCACACGCCAGCATTCAGCTCTCCATCTCACAAACATTTGAGAGAAAGCGTAAATTCCCACCTAGCCACCCTCGATCCCTGGCCCTGAATGCCAGCATTTCTAAACTACTGGCCTATGAAATGCTGTCATTTAGGCTGGTGGACACAGACAGCTTCAAACAGCTCATGTCGCTTGCTGTCCCACAGTATGTTGTTCCCAGCCGCCACTACTTCTCCAAGAGAGCCGTGCCTTCCCTGCACAACCAAGTATCCGATAAAATCAAGTGTGCACTGCGCAACGCCATCTGTAGCAAGGTCCACCTAACCACAGATACGTGGACCAGTAAGCACGGCCAGGGACGCTATATCTCCCTAACTGCACACTGGGTAAATGTAGTGGCAGCTGGGCCCCAGGCGGAGAGCTGTTTGGCGCACGTCCTTCCGCCGCCAAGGATTGCAGGGCAACATTCTTTGCCTCCTGTTGCCACCTCCTCCTTCTCGGCTTCCTCCTCCTCCTCTTCTTCCACCTGCTCATCCAGTCAGCCACACACCTTCACCACCAACTTCAGCACAGCCCGGGGTAAACGTCAGCAGGCCATTCTGAAACTCATATGTTTGGGGGACAGGCCCCACACCGCACAGGAGTTGTGGCGGGGTATAGAACAACAGACCGACGAGTGGTTGCTGCCGGTGAGCCTCAAGCCCGGCCTGGTGGTGTGTGATAATGGGCGAAATCTCGTTACAGCTCTGGGACTAGCCAATTTGACGCACATCCCTTGCTTGGCGCATGTGCTGAATTTGGTGGTGCAGAAGTTCATTCACAACTACCCCGACATGTCAGAGCTGCTGCATAAAGTGCGGGCCGTCTGTTCGCGCTTCCGGCGTTCACATCCTGCCGCTGCTCGCCTGTCTGCGCTACAGCGTAACTTCGGCCTTCCCGCTCACCGCCTCATATGCGACGTGCCCACCAGGTGGAACTCCACCTTGCACATGCTGGACAGACTGTGCGAGCAGCCGCAGGCCATAGTGGAGTTTCAGCTGCAGCACGCACGGGTCAGTCACACTAGAGAACAGCACCACTTCACCACCAATGACTGGGCCTCCATGTGAGACCTGTGTGCCCTGTTGCGCTGTTTCGAGTACTCCACCAACATGGCCAGTGGCGATGACGCCGTTATCAGCGTTACAATACCACTTCTATGTCTCCTTGAGAAAACACTTAGGGCGATGATGGAAGAGGAGGTGGCCCAGGAGGAGGAGGAGGAGGAGGAGGAGGAGGAGGAAGAGGGGTCATTTTTAGCACTTTCAGGCCAGTCTCTTCGAAGTGACTCAGAGGGAGGTTTTTGGCAACAGCAGAGGCCAGGTACAAATGTGGCCAGCCAGGGCCCACTACTGGAGGACGAGGAGGACGAGGATGAGGAGGAGGTGGAGGAGGATGAGGATGAAGCATGGTCACAGCGGGGTGGCACCCAACGCAGCTCGGGTCCATCACTGGTGCGTGGCTGGGGGGAAAGGCAGGACGATGACGATACGCCTCCCACAGAGGACAGCTTGTCCTTACCCCTGGGCAGCCTGGCACACATGAGCGACTACATGCTGCAGTGCCTGCGCAACGACAGCAGAGTTGCCCACATTTTAACCTGTGCGGACTACTGGGTTGCCACCCTGCTGGATCCACGCTACAAAGACAATGTGCCCACCTTACTTCCTGCACTGGAGCGTGATAGGAAGATGCGCGAGTACAAGCGCACGTTGGTAGACGCGCTACTAAGAGCATTCCCAAATGTCACAGGGGAACAAGTGGAAGCCCAAGGCCAAGGCAGAGGAGGAGCAAGAGATCGCCAAGGCAGCTGTGTCACGGCCAGCTCCTCTGAGGGCAGGGTTAGCATGGCAGAGATGTGGAAAAGTTTTGTCAACACGCCACAGCTAACTGCACCACCACCTGATACGCAACGTGTTAGCAGGAGGCAACATTTCACTAACATGGTGGAACAGTACGTGTGCACACCCCTCCACGTACTGACTGATGGTTCGGCCCCATTCAACTTCTGGGTCTCTAAATTGTCCACGTGGCCAGAGCTAGCCTTTTACGCCTTGGAGGTGCTGGCCTGCCCGGCAGCCAGCGTTTTGTCTGAACGTGTATTCAGCACGGCAGGGGGCGTCATTACAGACAAACGCAGCCGCCTGTCTACAGCCAATGTGGACAAGCTGACGTTCATAAAAATGAACCAGGCATGGATCCCACAGGACCTGTCCGTCCCTTGTCCAGATTAGACATTAACTACCTCCCCATAACTAGGGATCGACCGATATTGATTTTTTAGGGCCGATACCGATACCGATAATTTGTGAACTTTCAGGCCGATAGCCGATAATTTATACCGATATTCTGGGAATTTTCATTTTTGAAAAAAAATTAAAATTCCCACAAATCTGCTGAAAATTAATGTTTATTGTTAATGTGTATTTTTATTTTTTTTGTAAATCTTTCTTTTTCATTTATATTTAATATTTTGGTGTTTTTATTTTTATTACTTTCTTTTTTTTTTTTAACTAACTTTTAGCCCCCTTAGGGACTAGAACCCTTGTCCTATTCACCCTGATAGAGCTCTATCAGGGTGAATAGGAGCTCACACTGTCCCTGCTGCTGTGTGCTTTGTGCACACAGTAGCATGGAGCTTATCATGGCAGCCAGGGCTTCAATAGCGTCCTGGCTGCCATGGTAACCGATCGGAGCCCCAGCATTACACTGCTGGGGCTCCGATCGGAGGAGCAGGGGAGAGGGAATCCTGTGGAGGGGCGCACTGCGACTGGGGTGGGGTGGGGCGCACCACTGTTTAATACTGGGGGGGAGGGGGGGCGCACTGCGCCACCAATGCTTAATACTCTGGGGGCTTGGGGGGGAGGCGCACTGCGCCACCAATGCCTAATATTGGGGGGGCGCACTGCGCCACCAATGTCTGATACTGGGGGGCTTGGGGGGGGGGGGGCGCACTGCGCCACCAATGAAGCTTAATCTCTAATTTATTCATATACAGGAGGCGGGAGCTGGCTGCAGGATCACATAGCCGGCTCCCGACCTCTATGACAAGTAGCTGCGATCCGCGGCACCTGAGGAGTTAACTACCGCAGATCGCAGCTACAGCTCATAGAGGCCGGGAGCCGGCTATGTGATTCTGCAGCTCCCGCCTCCTGTATATGAATTAATGTGAGATTAAGCTTCATTGGTGGCGCAGTGGCCATAGCTCCTCCCCTCCTCTTGTCCCCTGTCCTCCCATTGGCTGGAGCGGCAGCAGCACAGGGGGAGGAGACACTGCTCCTTCTCTCTCCCCTGTGCTGCTGCTGAGGGAACACGGAGAGCGCTGTCAGCAGCGCGATCTGTGTTCCCAGGACGTTATCGGAATATCGGCAAAATAAATGTCGATACCGATAACGTTCAAAATCCTGAATATCGGCCGATAATATCGGTAAATCCGATAATCGGTCAATCCCTACCCATAACCATATATTATTGGACTCCAGGGCACTTCCTCATTCAATCCTATTTTTATTTTTATTTTACCATTATATTGCGAGGCTACCCAAAGTTGAATGAACCTCTCCTCTGTCTGGGTGCCAGGGCCTAAATATATGCCAATGGACTGTTCCAATGTTGGGTGACGTGAAGCCTGATTCTCTGCTATGACATGCAGACTAATTCTCTGCTGACATGAAGCCAGATCCTCTGTTACGGGACCTCTCTCCTCTGCCTGGGTGCTGGGCCTAAATATCTGACAATGGACTGTTGCAGTGGTGGCTGACGTGAAGCCTGATTTTCTGCTATGACATGCAGACTGATTCTCTGCTGACATGAAGCCAGATTGTCTGTTACGGGACCTCTCTCCTCTGCCTGGGTGCTGGGCCTAAATATATGCCAATGGACTGTTGCAGTGGTGGCTGACGTGAAGCCTCATTCTCTGCTATGACATGCAGACTAATTCTCTGCTGACATGAAGACAGATTGTCTGTTACGGGACCTCTCTCCTCTGCCTGGGTGCTGGGCCTAAATTTATGACAATGGACTGTTGCAGTGGTGGGTGACGTGAAGCCTGATTCTCTGCTATGACATGAAGACTGATTCTCTGCTGACATGAAGCCAGATTGTCTGTTACGGGACCTCTCTCCTCTGCCTGGGTGCTGGGCCTAAATTTATGACAATGGACTGTTGCAGTGGTGGCTGACGTGAAGCCTGATTCTCTGCTATGACATGCAGACTGATTCTCTGCTGACATGAAGCAAGATCCTCTGTTACGGGACCTCTCTCCTCTGCCTGGGTGCTGGGCCTAAATTTATGAAAATGGACTGTTGCAGTGGTGGGTGACGTGAAGCCTGATTCTCTGCTATGACATGAAGACTGATTCTCTGCTGACATGAAGCCAGATTCTCTGTTACGGGACCTCTCTCCTCTGCCTGGGTGCCGGGGCCTAAATATCTGAGAATGGACTGTTCCAGTGGTGGGTGACGGGAAGCCAGATTCTCTGCTATGGGACCTCTCTCCAATTGATTTTGGTTAATTTTTATTTATTTAATTTTTATTTTAATTCATTTCCCTATCCACATTTGTTTGCAGGGGATTTACCTACATGTTGCTGCCTTTTGCAGCCCTCTAGCCCTTTCCTGGGCTGTTTTACAGCCGTTTTAGTGCCGAAAAGTTCGGGTCCCCATTGACTTCAATGGGGTTCGGGTTCGGGTTCGGATCCCGAACTCGAACATTTCCGGGAAGTTCGGCCGAACTTCTCGAACCCGAACATCCAGGTGTTCGCTCAACTCTACTGCAGACCTCTTCTGTCATCCAAGATCATGTAACCCTTCTTAATCTAAATAATGTATACTATGCAGTGATACCCCAAGACACTTTCTGCTTGCTGGCCAATCTGAGGGCAACTGGAAGTATCTCAGATTAAAAAATGCACCGTGACCATCAGGTAGTCTGAAAGGTGGTGCAGCCATCTTGGATGGCATAAAATAAGCCAAGAAACTGGCAGATCTACAACTGAAAAGATAAAAAGGAGGTCACCACGTAAGCGTTCTGTTCATTCTCCAGTTAATGTGATTTTTTTCTTCATCTGGGGGGTTGTTTTAATAGATGCAGGCAAATTCAAAATTATCTAATACATAAGTTGGGCGAATGTCTGCCAGTCCCCACAACCAGTCAGTCAGTAATTTTCACCCAAAAATATAAATGACTGTGGGCAGCAGACTGCCCATTCACATTGTCTGTATGTTTCCCTGGGGCTGCATTTCATACTTTTAAGAACAAAGGCCCAAATTTACTAATGTGTCTGCGCTAAAAATCAACACTTTTTTCCAACATGTTCTATGAGGGTGTGGGGCTTCGTGGGAAATTTGCTGCGCTTCGTGCGAAAGCAGCAGGGCGTAAGGTGTGCCATTTTGTGTCAGAATTTCAGCACTATTCTAGCGTAAACATTTGTCTCAAAGTAAGCCAACCGACAGTTGGTATAGTCAGTGAATAGTGACTACCCAGGCACCAGATTTATCATCCAGCCTGAGCCACTGTGATAAATCTGATGCAGCTCTAGAAAACAGTAAGAAAGAAAAGTCAATTTAGGGGACAAAAAGCAATCTTAAAAACACTGACACTTCCCGAAAGACAGCTTGAGAGTTTTATTATCTACTACAGGCTGCTAGCTGTGACCCACTACACCCCACTAGGGATAGACTGATTATCGGAAGTACCGATATTTTCGGACGATATTCAGGATTTTGTAAATTATCGGTATCGGCATCTAACCTTGCCGATATATCGATAATGCGTATAAAGCGAATACTAGTGAGCGCTTCCATTATGGAAGTGTGCACTAGTATGCATCGGGTGTCGGGAGTGGGGAAGAAGCGCAGCAAGCGCTTCCAATACTCACCCTCCCTGGTCTTCTTTGATGGGGCCCACGCTGCACTGTCCTGACCCCGTACAGTGTCAGGACGTAGTGCGCGCACTATGACCTGACGCTGTAAGGTGACAGTGCAGCGCGGGCTGGAGAAGACAGGGGATCGAGACTCCGGACTCGGAGATGAAGAGGAGCCGCGGTGCAGGAGAGTTGAGGAGTTTTTTATTTTATTCATCTGAGGTCTGATAGGGGTTAATAAAATGTCTGATCTGAGGTCTGATAGGGGTTAATAAAGGTCTGATCTGAAAAGAAATTGGCATTTGGCACTAGTATATTATAAATGTAAATTATAAATTGACTACCAACTAAGGGCTTCATTAATTTATAATTTACATTTATAATATACTAGTGCCAAATGCAAATTTCGACCACCTCAATGACTACCAACTAATATAATATATATTATGAGATATAAAATATCGGTATAAATTATCGCCTATCGGCCTGAAAAGTTCACAGATTATTGGTATCGGCTCTAAAAAAAAAAAATCTATCGGTCAATCCCTACAACCCACTTTATGGAACTTTATGCCAGTAAGGCTACATGCACACGACCATTGTGTGTTCTGTGGCCCTCAAATTACGGATCCGCAAAACACAGATGGCGTCCGTGTGCGTTCCGCAATTTGTGGAACGGCACGGTCAGCCATTAAAATAACTGCCTATTCTTGTCCGCAAAACAAGAATAGGACAGATTATATTTTTTGGGCGAACCACGGAACGGGGCAACGGATGCAGACAGCACACAGAGTGCTGTCCGCATCTTTTGCGGCCCTATTAAAAGGGAATGGGTCCACATCCAAGCCGCAAAAACTGCGGCTCGGATGCGGACCAAAACAACGGTCATGTGCATGTAGCCTAAGGCATATTTTTTTTCTTTACAAGGAAAAACGTGTTGATAAGGAGTGTCAAGACAGCATAAAATATAAAGATCACTGTCCAAGGTTCCTAGAGGAGATAAAATCGTAAACATTTGTCCTCTACAAACCGTATCCAAGTTCCAACATAAAATCTCACACACTCGTGTGCAAATTTACAAGTGTAGGATTAGTGGAAATATTGATTTAAAATAAATTTTTGATCACGTCTGCATCAAGGCTTCAGTTTCAAATTTAAACAGAAGCATAATAAATCCTTTTAAAATGATTTCCATTTTTTTTTTTTTACTGGATGAAATAGCATGATGTACACATGCTGACTGCTACATACAGCAAATGAACAGTCCGCATGCTAGGCTATTAATCTAGTGTGCCACAGCACTATACGCAATTTATGCGATACAACCTTTATTTTAAAATATGACTGATGCACTATGGAAATAGTATAGGAGCGATACATTAATGCTGTAGTGCATGGCAACTGTTCATTTGCAGCTGCTAGTTCTGTTCAACAGAGCCTTAAACACTGGAGGCTAAGGCCCCTTTCACACGGGCGAGAATTCCATGTGTGAGGTGAACACATTGCACCCGCACTGAATCCGGACCCATTTCACTTCAATGGGGCTGTTCAGATGAGCGGTGATTTTCATGCATCACTTGTGCCTTGCATGAAAATCGCAGCACGTTCTATATTCTGCATTTTTCACGCAACGCAGGCCTCATAGAAATGAATGGGTATGCGTGAAAATCGCAAGCATCCGCAAGTAAGTGCGGATGCGGTGCGATTTTCACGCGTGGTTGCTAGGAAATGATGTAAGTAAATTGATAAAAGTCAATTTACTGTATTATTTTCCCTTATAACATGGTTATAAGGGAAAATAGCATTCTTAATACAGAATGCTTACTAAAATGTGGCATGAGGGGTTAAAAATAAAAATAAATTTACTCACCTCATCCTGTTGTTCGAGCAGCCCGCATCTTCTCCTTTCAGGACCTGCCAAAGGACCTTTGATGACGTAATAGCGCTCACCACGTGGTAAGCGCGGTGACGTCAGCGCAGGTTCTGCTGAATGAAGAGAGAAGATTACATCATCAAAGGTCCTTTGGCAGGTCCTGAAAGTAGAAGGTGTCGGCTGCGCCAACAACAGGATGAGGTGAGTTAATTATTATATTTTTTTTTTAACCCCTAAAACCACATTTTAGTAAGCATTCTGTATTAAGAATGCTATTATTTTCCCTTATAACGTAAAATAATAAAATATACAGAACACCTAACCCAAACCCGAACTTCAGTGAAGAAGTCAGGGTTCGGGTCTGGGTACCACAGTCAGTTTTTTATCACGCGTGAGCAAAATGCATTGCACCCGCGCAATAAAAACTGAACATCGGAACGCAATCGCAGTCAAAACTGACTGGAATTGCGTACCTACTCGGATGATTTTTCCTGATTGCAGATATAATTCGGACACGCTCGTCTGCAATGGGCCTAAGGGCTCATTCAGAAAGGCAGTGTTCATGTCTGGGTGGTGTCGGAGCATAGAACGGACAGCTTCTGGACTGAACACTGACCCATTATAGTCAATGGGCCAATTTACATGAATGATATTCCACACAGATGAAAATTGCAGCATGCTCCAATGTTTCCCACAAGACTCATCATTCTAGTGAATGAGTCTTTGAGGAACACAAATATGATCCATGAGTGCTCCGTTTGAAACTTAACCAGTCAGAACATGGACAGGTTTCATATAAATTGTCTGAAAGAGCCCCTAGTCAGTTATTGGCATTTGTCATGAGAAAATCCATTTATGAGGCAAGCTGGAGCTGATAAACTGCATGAAAGATTATTTTTTCAGTTTTTCTGGATAATAAATGGAACAAATAAATGGAGTTAAGGTACATTTACATGACCAAAAGGAAATTAAGGCCTCATGCACATGACCGTGTTTTTGGTCCGCATGCAATCCGCTTTTTTTGTGGATCGGATGCGGATGCATTCAGTTCAATATGGTCCAGATAGTATACTGTGTGCTGTCTGCATCTGTATGTCCGTTCCGTTCTGTAAAATCCTTTTCTTGCTGAGTGCTGCTGCTGCCAACAGGAGGTGACACTAGGCAAAAACAGTGTTAGCTCCTCTGCTCAGCTATATCCCTCCTGCATACACGGAGCTAATCAGTTTGTACAAAAGCAGTAGGAGCAGCCAGGTGAAGCCAACAGAAACCAATTGTATGAAAGAGAGCTGGAAATGGGTCAGAACCAAGAACAGGTGGGACCCACCAAAAAGAACCAGCAATGAACTTACTGGGTGGGTGCTGTTTCTCAGCGAGAAAGGGATTTTACAGGTAAGCACAAAAAATCCTATTTTCTGGCCTGTATCATTAGGGGACACAGGAGAACATGGGAAGTTCCAAAGCAGTACCACGGGGGGGGGGGGGGGGGGGGAGATTAAAGACTAGAACAATTCTAAGGGCGGTCATAAGGCCCCGCACAGAAATGTGGGGAAAGGATGCACAGGAACAGGAACCCTGAATAAGACAGGAAGAGCATGAACCAGGGAGGCCAGCAAGAGAGCGCAGAACTTACTGCATCTTAGACTGGGCAAAAAGAGGAAAACCCGGTTAAACGAAGCCCAATGGCTCGAGAGGCTTCAGAAGATGTGGATAGCAGCACATAATAAGTATGTCTGAAGACTGAAGATGATGTGCGGAAGGTACTTGCAGATAACGAGGACCACATAATTGCTGTGGGGACCTCTACTGGAAACCCAGGATGTCTTGCATGGCAATTGGCCCCATAGAAAACCGAGAGGTGTCTACTCAACAGAAATGAACCTGTAGAACCTGGGTATGCATGAGACCTGGCGAACGAGCAACAAGAAAACCCAGACACGAACTTACCAAATGTGTAAGTATAAGGATGGAAAGACGCAGATAAGCTCTGCTAGGCTCAGACGCAGATAAGCTCTGCTAGGCTGGCAAGGAACAGAACAGGAACAAATAACAAAATACAGGGCAGATACAGTCAAAACAGGACATGGCAAAAACAAGGTACAGAATACAACAATGCAAAATCAGGCGGAACCATATACAAGGAGTTACACCTACAACGAAACAGGACAGACTGACAGACAAAACAGAACTGACCCCAAGCCCCACAGCTCATGGGAACTTAAGGCTGCATAACGAGGCTCCTGGGAGGACACACACCTGGAACAACAGACAGGGATTGTTAACCCCATCAGAACCGGAGCAGATACCCAAGAACCACACACAGGTGGATACAGGACCGGGTGCTGCCCTTGGCAACCAGCAACACGGGATACATAACTACAGACACAGTCAAAGGAGTACACACGTACACGGCAGGTTTACACTAATACCGCAGCCAGCACAAAGCCAAAAGCAACCAGCCTGCACAGAATCACCCGCAGCCAGTACGCAAAAGGCATGCAGCCAGCCTGCACGGCAATACAAGACACGGTGAACCGCACCACGACACAGATAGGGTTATTTTAGATCAAGAGATGGACTCATATTTGGATTCTACTTCTCTCCCAGCTCTTACAGATATCCTAAGAGAATTTCTCGATGCAGATCTTTCTTTAGAAGAATTAGAGGCAGCACTGAAGGCATGTTCTGGAAACTCCTCCCCTGGGTCCGATGGATTCCCATATGAATTCTACCCTAAAAACAGTCTTTTGGAGGTGTTCACCGGATCATTAAAGGAGGGTAGGTATCCAAAATCGATGACAGAGGCTGTAATAATATTAATATTGAAAAAGGGTAAGGACCCCTTAGATATAGGGTCATATAGGCCAATCTCCTTACTGAATACTGATATGAAGCTTCTCTCAAGGATTCTATCTACAAGGCTA
The DNA here is from genome assembly GCF_014858855.1 of Bufo gargarizans. Lineage (NCBI taxonomy): Eukaryota > Metazoa > Chordata > Amphibia > Anura > Bufonidae > Bufo > Bufo gargarizans. The sequence continues at coordinate 457,592,266 of NC_058082.1, forward strand.
TCCAATGTTATTTCATCAATTATACATCCCGACCAGAACGGATTCATTCCCAATAAAAGTACTCATTATAATCTGCATCGGTTGTATGCGAATATACAGTCTTCTGGGGCGGTTCTCGCTCCATTCTGTCTTTAGACACCTCTAGGGCGTTTGACAGGGTGGAGTGGGAATTCCTCTGGAAGGTTTTAAGGAAAATGGGATTTGGTACCAAATTCATAAATATGATTAAGCTCTTGTATAAGTCCCCTACGGCTAGATTGAATATTAATGGGAGCTTGACAAGTAATTTTCCCTTGAGTAGAGGTACCCGACAGGGATGTCCACTTTCTCCATTACTATTTGATATTTATAATCGAGCCTCTAACTGCTAGGGTTAGGCGAAGGGTTTGGGATATCAGGAGCAGAGGACCGTATTTCCCTATATGCAGATGATGTCCTGTTTTTTATAAATCATACTAATACTGTACTTCCAGCACTTATCCAAATAGTTAATTCCTTTGGTGAAGTCTCGGGCCTTGATATTAACTGGTCAAAGACAACTCTTATGCTGTTAGAAAGACCTGATTATTCTATTGGTGGGCCTTTGAGTATGTTAAAGATTGTGGATTCATTTGTATACTTGGGAATGATTATATCTCCCAAGATTCAAGATTTTCTACAGCTTAACCTGATCCCATTGATTAGTAAATTGAGGTCAAAAGTTATGGTATGGCTTCGACTTCCTTTATCTAGAGCTGACAGAATATTCCTGGTGAAGATGGTGATACTACCTCAACTCCTCTATATCCTTAGGAATTCTCTGATATGGATTCAGGATAAGTTTTTCAAATTATTGAAACAATTATTTACGATTTACTTTGGGGAAGAAAACGGGTAAGGTTAAAGCTGGAGTACCTTTATAAGCCGATGGAACTGGGAGGGTTGAATCTTTCATATTTTAAGGGTTATTTTTATAGCTGCACAGCTATGGCTTTATTGCCAATGGGAGAAAAGTCTACTCTGTCGGACCTTGGTTAGTAGTTCCTTACATGATAACATGTTTACTTGGTCTATAGAGAATCCAACAGGACTATAGAGAATCTAGGAAGCTATTTACCAAAGCATGGGGTAAAGGATGGTTGGGAATAAGGGGATCTCTGTATTGTACGCCCCTCTGGCACAATCATTATCTACAGGAATTAGACTATTTAGATGGGGACAAGTATTAGCAAAAATATATATATTTTATATCTTTCACAGGTGGTGAGAAATGGAACTATACTCCCATTCCTGGAACTGGCACAAAGGGAACACATTGATAATTTATCTTGGTTTAATTTATCTTTGGATGTATTTCTGGAGCGTAATAATATTACAGGCTATAGTTACTAGAGAGGGGTTGTTGATCCAGGGAGTTATTCTGATTGCCTGATTGGAGTCAGGAAGGAATTTTTTATTCCCCTAAAGTGGGGAAAATTGGCTTCTACCTCACAGGCTTTTTTTTGCCTTCCTCTGGATCAACTTGAAGGATGACAGGCCGAACTGGATGGACAAATGTCTTTTTTCGGCCTTATGTACTATGTTACTATGTTTAGGTATTTTCAGTTACATTCAGCACTTTCTAGTGTAAAGGGAAAGTTCATGTTTGCGGTAGACACTTCTAAACCTTTGATATCACTGGATAGGAAATTTGGGACAGAAGGTCAAGATTTCGCAACTTTCTAAATTGCTATTGGAAGCACAATCTAATAATAAGCGCTCCCCTGTACAAAGGGCTTGGGGAGTGTATTGTTTTATGACTCACTTAGGTGATCGGGAAAACATATTAACCAATTCAAGATTAGTGTCTTATCATTTCAATCACATGGTGGTTCAATTAAATATTTCTCATAGAATGAACGTCACATCACTATGGCTTAACAAATGAGGCTTGGGAAACACTTCAAATTGTCCACGTTGTGATTCACTTGGAGCTGATTACTTACCCGTGTTCTGGTCCTGTAGAGAACTAGTAGAATATTGGAGGGCAATTAACAACTGTATTACCAAAAAATTGAAAAAAGTTATCCCGTTTACGGAAAAATGCTGGATACTAAGTGATCTCTTCCTGGTTAAGGGTCCATTCACACATCCGTGTGTGTTTTGCGGATCCACGGATCCGCAAAACACGGGCAGCAGCAATGTGAGTTCCGCATTTTGTGGACCACACATTGCCGGCACTAAGAGAATATGCCTATTCTTGTCCGCTATTGCGGACAAGAATAGGACATGTTCTATTTTTTTCAGGATCAGAATTGCGGACCCAGAAGTGCGGGTTCGCAATTCCGGATCGGGGCCGCACGTCATGCGGCCCCATAGAAATGGATAGGTCCGCAATTCCGTTCTGCAAAACGCAGAATGGAATTGCGGATGTGTGAATGGAGCCTAATTGTTATAAGAATCAAAAGATTTTGTTAATCAAAATAATTGTTTTGGGTGAGATTATTGATTACAAAAGTCTGGTTTTCCCGAAATACACCTAGTGTGTATATATATATATATATATATATATATATATATATATACAGTGCAGACCAAAAGTTTGGACACACCTTCTCATTCAAAGAGTTTTCTTTATTTTCATGACTATGAAAATTGCAGATTCACACTGAAGGCATCAAAACTATGAATTAACACATGTGGAATTACAGGGAGTGCAGAATTATTAGGCAAATGAGTATTGTGACCACATCATCCTCTTTATGCATGTTATCCTACTCCAAGCTGTATAGGCTCGAAAGCCTACTACCAATTAAGCATATTAGGTGATGTGCATCTCTGTAATGAGAAGGGGTGTGGTCTAATGACATCAACACCCTATATCAGGTGTGCATAATTATTAGGCAACTTCCTTTCCTTTGGCAAAATGGGTCAAAAGAAGGACTTGACAGGCTCAGAAAAGTCAAAAATAGTGAGATATCTTGCAGAGGGATTCAGCACTCTTAAAATTGCAAAGCTTCTGAAGCGTGATCATCGAACAATCAAGCGTTTCATTCAAAATAGTCAACAGGGTCGCAAGAAGCGTGTGGAAAAACCAAGGCGCAAAATAACTGCCCATGAACTGAGAAAAGTCAAGCGTGCAGCTGCCAAGATGCCACTTGCCACCAGTTTGGCCATATTTCAGAGCTGCAACATCACTGGAGTGCCCAAAAGCACAAGGTGTGCAATACTCAGAGACATGGCCAAGGTAAGAAAGGCTGAAAGACGACCACTACTGAACAAGACACACAAGCTGAAACGTCAAGACTGGGCCAAGAAATATCTCAAGACTGATTTTTCTAAGGTTTTATGGACTGATGAAATGAGAGTGAGTCTTGATGGGCCAGATGGATGGGCCCGTGGCTGGATTGGTAAAGGGCAGAGAGCTCCAGTCCGACTCAGACGCCAGCAAGGTGGAGGTGGAGTACTGGTTTGGGCTGGTATCATCAAAGCATGAGCTTGTGGGGCCTTTTCGGGTTGAGGATGGAGTCAAGCTCAACTCCCAGTCCTACTGCCAGTTTCTGGAAGACACCTTCTTCAAGCAGTGGTACAGGAAGAAGTCTGCATCCTTCAAGAAAAACATGATGTTCATGCAGGACAATGCTCCATCACACGCGTCCAAGTACTCCACAGCATGGCTGGCAAGAAAGGGTATAAAAGAAGAAAATCTAATGACATGGCCTCCTTGTTCACCTGATCTGAACCCCATTGAGAACCTGTGGTCCATCATCAAATGTGAGATTTACAAGGAAGGAAAACAGTACACCTCTCTGAACAGTATCTGGGAGGCTGTGGTTGCTGCTGCACGCAATGTTGATGGTGAACAGATCAAAACACTGACAGAATCCATGGATGGCAGGCTTTTGAGTGTCCTTGCAAAGAAAGGTGGCTATATTGGTCACTGATTTGTTTTTGTTTTGTTTTTGAATGTCAGAAATGTATATTTGTGAATGTTGAGATGTTATATTGGTTTCACTGGTAAAAATAAATAATTGAAATGGGTATATATTTGTTTTTTGTTAAGTTGCCTAATAATTATGCACAGTAATAGTCACCTGCACACACAGATATCCCCCTAAAATAGCTAAAACTAAAAACAAACTAAAAACTACTTCCAAAAATATTCAGCTTTGATATTAATGAGTTTTTTGGGTTCATTGAGAACATGGTTGTTGTTCAATAATAAAATTAATCCTCAAAAATACAACTTGCCTAATAATTCTGCACTCCCTGTATATACATAACAAAAAAGTGTGAAACAGAAAATATGTCATATTCTAGGTTCTTCAAAGTAGCCACCTTTTGCTTTGATTACTGCTTTGCACACTCTTGGCATTCTCTTGATGAGCTTCAAGAGGTAGTCACCTGAAATGGTTTTCACTTCACAGGTGTGCCCTGTCAGGTTAAATAAGTGGGATTTCTTGCCTTATAAATGGGGTTGGGACCATCAGTTGCGGAGTGGAGAAGTCAGGTGGCTACACAGCTGATAGTCCTACTGAATAGACTGTTAGAATTTGTATTATGGCAAGAAAAAAGCAGCTAAGTAAAGAAAAACGAGTGGCCATCATTACTTTAAGAAATTAAGGTCAGTCAGTCCAAAAAATTGGGAAAACTTTAAAAGTGTCCCCAAATGCAGTCACAAAAACCATCAAGCACTACAAAGAAACTGGCTCACATGCGGACCGCCCCAAGAAAGGAAGACCAAGAGTCACCTCTGCTGCGGAGGATAAGTTCATCTGAGTCACCAGCCTCAGAAATAGCAGGTTAACAGCAGCTCAGATTAGAGACCAGGTCAATGCCACACAGAGTTCTAGCAGCAGACACATCTCTAGAACAACTGTTAAGAGGAGACTGTGTGAATCAGGCCTTCATGGTAGAATATCTGCTAGGAAACCACTGCTAAGGACAGGCAACAAGCAGAAGAGACTTGTTTGGGCTAAAGAACACAAGGAATGGACATTAGACCAGTGGAAATCTGTGCTTTGGGGTCTGATGAGTCCAAATTTGAGATCTTTGGTTCCAACCACCGTGTCTTTGTGCGATGCAGAAAAGGTGAACGGATGGACTCTACATGCCTGGTTCCCACCGTGAAGCATGGAGGAGGAGGTGTGATGGTGTGGGGGTGCTTTGCTGGTGACACTGTTGGGGATTTATTGAAGGCATACTGAACCAGCATGGCTACCACAGCATCTTGCAGCGGCATGCTATTCCATCCGATTTGCGTTTAGTTGGACCATCATTAATTTTTCAACAGGACAATGACCCCAAACACACCACCAGGCTGTGTAAGGGCTATTTGACCATGAAGGAGAGTGATGGGGTGCTGCGCCAGATGACCTGGCTTCCACAGTCACCGAACCTGAACCCAATCGAGATGGTTTGGAGTGAGCTGGACCGCAGAGTGAAGGCAAAAGGGCCAACAAGTGCTAAGCATCTCTGGGAACTGCTTCAAGACTGTTGGAAGACCATTTCAGGTGACTACCTCTTGAAGCTTATCAAGAGAATGCCAAGAGTGTGCAAAGCAGTAATCAAGGCAAAAGGTATATAATTCCACATGTGTTAATTCATAGTTTTGATGCCTTCAGTGTAAATCTATAATTTTCATAGTCATGAAAATAAAGAAAACTCTTTGAATGAGAAGGTGTGTCCAAACTTTTGGTCTGTACTGTATATAGCTAAATTTGTTTAATAAAATGAAGAGATATGAAAATATTCTACATAAGCAAAGAAACACTGAGGAGAAATGGAATAGGATATGGGGGAATTGGAAGTCTAAGGCTGGGTTCACACCTGAGCGTTTTACAGCGCGTTCCTACGCAATGTAAAAGCTCAACTGGCAAGAACCAATGATTCCCTATGGGAATGGTTCTCACCTGAGCGTTTTACAGCGTGTACGATCGCGCTGTAAAACACCTGACGCCCCAAGAAGTACAGGAGCTTCTTTGGGGCGTCTTGTCGTGCGTTCCCGTACATAGACTTCTGGGAACGCACGACATTGGGCGTTCGCTTGTTCCGGAGCCGCGATTGTAAACGCGCATACAATCGCGCAAGCAGAGCGCTCCATCCCGTACGCTCAGGTGTGAACGCAGCGTTAATCTTCTCCGCCTCCACCTCATCGGTATCCCGTCTCCGTCTTGTTGATGGAGGGGATAGGAGACACATCGCAACGGGGAGGGAGGGTAGGAGTAAGAGGGGGGGGGTAAGGTCTAAATAGGAAAGAAAAAGTAATAATGTTGATGATTAAGGCTACTTTCACATTAGCGTTTTTTTCTTTTCTGGCATAGAGTTCCATCACAGGGGCTCTATACCGGAAAAGAAACAGATCAGGCATATCCCCATACATTTTGTATGGAGAGCAATCCGTTCAGAATGCATCAGGATGTCTTCAGTTCAGTCATTTTGACTGATCAGGTAAAAGAGAAAACCGTAGCATGCAAGTATTTATCTCTGGTGAAAAAAACTGAAGACTTGCCTAAACGGAAGGCAACGGAACTGCCTTCAAAATACTGGAATGCGCAGACCTTTAAAATCACATGGACCATGTGATTGGACCATGTGATGTGACGTCACCACAGGTCCTTTAGTCGGCAGCTCATGATTAAAGAAGTAAGAAGAGACCGGCAGCTAATTAATTTTTATTTTTTAACCCTCAATTGACCACCTACTATGCATTCTGTATTAAAGAATGCTATTATTTTCCCTTATAACCATGTTATAAGGGAAAATAATACAGTGAATAGACTGTCATCTTAGCAGCCATGCGTGAAAATCGCACCGCATCCGCACTTGATTGCGGATGCTTGCGATTTTCATTCAGCCCCATTCACTTCTATGGGGCCTGCGTTGCGTGATAAATGCACAATATAGAGCATGCTGAGATTTTCACGCAACTCATAAGTGATGCGTGAAAATCACCGCTCATGTGCACAGCTCCATAGAAATGAATGGGTCCGGATTCAGTGCGGGTGCAATGCGTTCACCTCACACATTGCCCCCGCGCGGAAATCTCGCCCGTGTGAACTCGGCCTTAGAATACAACTGAAGCCATAACAAGGCTCTGTTCACACGGGGCAAATCTGCAATGAAATCTGCAACATACTCATGTGGATTTCCCCCTTTGTATTAGGGATCGACCGATATTGATTTTTTAGGGCCGATACCGATAATTTGTGAACTTTCAGGCCGATAGCCGATAATTTATACCGATATTCTGGAAATTTTCATTTTTGAAAAAAAAAAAAAAAATTCCCACAAATCTGCTGAAAATTAATGTTTATTGTTAATGTGTATTTTTTTTTCATTTATATTTAATATTTTTATAATTATTATTTTTTTTTAACTAACTTTTAGCCCCCTTAGGGACTAGAACCCTTGTCCTATTCACCCTGATAGAGATCTATCAGGGTGAATAGGAGCTCACACTGTCCCTGCTGCTCTGTGCTTTGTGCACACAGCAGCATGGAGCTTACCATCGCAGCCAGGGCTTCAATAGCGTCCTGGCTGCCATGGTAACCGATCGGAGCCCCAGCATTACACTGCTGGGGCTCCGATCGGAGGAGCAGGGGAGAGGGGATCCTGTGGGGGGGCGCACTGCGATTGGGGTGGGGGGGCCCTATGCGCCACCACTGCTTAATACTGGGGGGGAGGGGGGGCGTACTGCGCCACAAATGCTTAATACTGGGGGGGCTTAGGGGAGGCGCACTGCGCCACCAATGCTTAATACTGGGAGGGGGGGGGCACACTGCGCCACCAATGAAGCTTAATCTCTTATTCATTCATATACAGGAGGCGGGAGCTGGCTGCAGGATCACATAGCCGGCTCCCGACCTCTATGAGCTGTAGCTGCGATCCGCGGCACCTGAGGAGTTAACTACCGCAGATCGCAGCTACAGCTCATAGAGGCCCGGAGCCAGCTATGTGATCCTGCAGCTCCCGCCTCCTGTATATGAATAAATGTGAGATTAAGCTTCATTGGTGGAGCAGTGGCCACAGCTCCGCCCCTCCTCTTGTCCCCTGTACTTTCATTGGCGGCAGGCTCAGCAGCAGCAGCACAGGGGGAGGAGACACTGCTCCTTCTCCCCTGTGCTGCTAAGGGGAACACGGAGAGCGCTGTCAGCAGCGCGATCTGTGTTCCCCATACGCTATCGGAATATCGGCAAAATAAATGCCGATACCGATAGCGTTCAAAATCCTGAATATCGGCCGATAATATCGGTAAATCCGATAATCGGTCGATCCCTACTTTGTATTACCAACTTCACTGGACTACATTGTGCTGTAGATTGCTGGAGATTTTGTTGCAGGGTCTACAATGAGAATCTGCAGCAAATTTGCATGTGGAAAAGTATCTGTCAACAGCACCTAAACTGGTAACAGATGTTTTCTACACTGTTCTGTAAAATAAGTGAAAACAGTCAAAATAATAATAATAAAGATACAGCGAAACCACTCTCAGAAAATCATCCAAAACTGCATTGAAAAGTGGTCTTCTGGACAATGGAGTGGTCCTTTTCGAAAGCCACTTTTCTACTACATGGTATCGGTGTTCTAACAAAAATCCTTACTTCGTGAAAATACCTTACTCCTCGTGACTTCCCCGGGGGAGTGCGCCTCAGCCCAAGCGCTCTACCACGGCACGGATAAGGTAAAATTACAGGGAGCGCTGACTCACGGACACCGTGCACACGCCATCAGGGGTAAGGAGATCTGACGACCTCTTCTCCTTACCCATACACTGCGAATGTGCGGATTGTGAAATCTCCTTACCCTCACAAGGGTTAGAGTTATGCCCCCCAATATGCTGCACCCACCCCCCGGATGGCTGATAGTGCTGAGAGCAAAGTAAGACTTCACAATCCACGCAGCGCTCCCTGTAATTTTACCTTACCCGTGACGTGGTAGTGCGCTTGCGCTGCTTTTGGTACCAAGCAGTTTGTTTTCTATTTTATATATAGTACCTCCTCAGACTAACCACTAGTCACCAGTGTGGTCATGTGACCGTCATGGTATCGGCTTGGCTCACTTGGAACCTCCTCGAATGTGGTAGCAAAGAAAGTACCAGGTACTGTGTGCAACTCTGGCCTAATCGGGCCGCTTCCATGCAGAGGAATAAGGACTAAAGATAATACTGACCTATCACTGAGCAGTATACCTAAATGTGCCGTATTCATCAACACATTCTGTGCAGCTACTGAGCGACCATAGGCCACGCTGGTTTTTGGCACGCAGTCTATAAACACCATTCCCTTCAAGACAACTGTAAAGATAAACATGCACTGTACCAGAGTCTGGTACAGATACGGCTGTGTGCATGAGGCCTAAAACAGGGACTAGCAACCTCTGGCACTCCGGCTGTTCTGACTATAAACTCCCAGAATGTTCCATTCTGTTCTTTAGGAGCCAAGCAAGTGTGGACGCTGGGAGTTGTCATTTTACAGCCCTAAGAGTGCAGTAGGTTGCTGACGCCTGGTCTAAGTCACTTTTCATTCCACCGACTTCCCCTTTATCTCGTCAGCCAAACTGTGAGAGTGCATTCACAGCAGATTACATTTCTGAGACTGGGAGGGCACATGCACACGGCAGTGTAGTCTTTGTGCAGACTGCGCTGCGTTTCTGCAGAAAAATACACGTGTTACTTATGGATATTTGACAAGGGCTCAAACTATTCGCACCGTGTAGATGAGACTTCGAAAATCTACTTTGCTGCTACTGCAGAAGACTACATGCACACGACTGTGCCACGTTCTGCGGTCTGCAAATTGACGATCCACAAAACACGGATGCCGCCTGTGAGCATTCCTCAATTTTTACGGAACGGGACGCCCATAATTTCTATTGTGTCAGAGAAAACGGATCCGTCCCCATTGACTTGCATTGTGGGTCATTCCAGATACGTCTTGCTCCGCATCCCAATACCGGAAAACAACTGCTAGTGTAAAAGTAGCCTAATAGACTAAGGGCCCTTTCACATGAACGAGTATTCAGTGCGGGTGCAATGCGTGATGCGAACGCATTGCACCCGCACGGAATCCGGACCCATTAATTTCTATTGGGCAGTGTACATATGCGTTGGTATTTACTTATCACTTGTGCGTTGTGTGAAAATCTCAGCATGTTCTATATTCTGCGATTTTCACACAACGCTAGCCCAACAGAAGTGACTAGGGCTGCATGGGGGCCGTTTTTCACGGATGGTTACTAAAAGATGTTGTTTGTAAACATTCAGTATTTTATCACGCGCGTGCAAAACGCATTAAATCGCATTGCACCAACGCGATAAAAACTGGACACAATCGCAAACAAAACTGAATGGACTCGTTTGCGAAATTGCGCAGTTTTTACTGAATGCATCCGGATCTAATACAGACACGCTCGTCTGCAAGGGGCCTAAGGCCTCTTTCACAAGAGCGTGTTGAAATCTGTCCGTGTTCTGACTCTGGATTATGCACGGATTCCTAATGAATTACCATCAGTATTGTCATCAGTATTGCTTCAGGATTTTATCAGGATTTACATGCGTATTCTTTCCTCCCTGCATTTTTCATGCTCTCCCATAGACTGTAAATGTGTGCATTTGGAAACAAGCGCAAAACCCGGACGTACTGACGGACATTACACACCCATGTGACTAGATCTATTTAATAACATTAGCAGCAGATTCCGGTACGTAAAATCCGGCCCATTGATTGCAAATACACTTGTGTAAAAGAGGCCGAAAGTCAACATTTCACTTATTTGGTCAGTTATTTCCATCAGTAAGGGCTCATGAAAACAAACATATTTTTTGTTCATATCCAATCCATATTTTTATGGATCGGATGCGGTCAGCATCTGTATGTCCGTTCAATGGCATGTCCTACATGTCCTATTCTTGCATTATGACTGCTCTATTATGGGCCGGACGTTCCATTCCTCAAAATGTGGAACGCACACGGCCAATATGCCTGTTTTGCAGATCCGTCACGAACGGTATCTGTGTGGTGTCCATGGTTTTCACTGACCCATAGACTTTAATGTGCGTGAGGAATCCGTAATAATGGACAAGAATAGGGCATGCTTCTGTGGTGTCACCACAGTCCGTGGAAAACCACCGATGTGTGAGTACAGAGATTAAAGTCAACGTGGCACCTTTTTTTAAAGAGGACCTTTCACTAGTTTAAAAACTAAAAACTAACTATATCTGTGGGCAGAGCGGCACCCAGGGATCCCCCTGCACTTACTAGTATGTCTGGGCGCCGCTCCGTTCGCCCGGTATAGGCTCCGGTGTCTGCAGCTCCCTTTGTTGTACTGGGCAGAGTTTTTGTATTAGGCGTGTCCCTTGCTGCAGCGCTGGCCAATCACAGCGCACAGCTCATAGCCTGGGACTTCCAGGCTATGAGCTGTGCACTACGATTGGCCAGAGCTGCAGCAAGGGACAACCCTAATACAAAAACTCCGCCCAGTACAACAGAGGGAGCTGCAGACACCGGAGCCTATACCGGGCGAACGGAGCGGCGCCCAGACATACTAGTAAGTGCAGGGGGATCCCTGGGCGCCGCTCTGCCCACAGATATAGTTAGTTTTTAGTTCTCTTTAAGTTTGCTAAAATTAGATGGACGTATTTGATTCGTCTGTCAGTTTTTGTCTAGTACGTATAAAAAGTTGCATGAATTAGACTATGTGTACTGTTATTAGTCTGACCTCTAGTGGTTCAGTTTCAGTTAGACGGGTTCATATTCACTTAGACTGGTCTCATTAGTATGCATGTGACAAAAAGGTGCAAGTGAGCTGTTAAAGTTGCACATCTCCCTGAAAGTGCGATTTTAATGCAAATAATTCAGACTTCACCACTCAAAACTGATGAAGAAAAGTACGCCAGCCCTGGAGCGGAGTAGAAATTATACTGTTTTTGTGACAAATTCAGGTCCTGGATAAATAGATAGGGAAAAAGTTGCAAAAGTTAGAACACTTCTGAATGAGTCTCAAAATCCTAAGTCAAACGAGGCGCAAAAAGCCTCCAAAACAGCACAATTTCAGTAGTAAATGCGACAAAAAAAAAAATAGACTGTCTAAAGCAGCATTTTTACTCCAAAAAACGGGCGCAGACTGGGGGGGGGAATGAGCGAACTTCTGTTTTCAAGTTCGTATCTATGAATTCTGTTATGGATTCAGCTACCACAGATCATAACGTATCGTCAGTGATAGCGGAATCCATTACGGAATTCTTAGATAACCCGAACCTTGTACGCCGAACTTGAAAACAGAAGTTCCCTAGCGCAAACACTATAGCAAATACGCCCCAATGGGTGCCTATGGCGTTCATGGAGACAACAGGAGTCCATGATTCACAGGGGCCTTACGGAAAGCAATGCCAGATGTACACAATGGCATCTTTATACAACCATACCGGAGGAAAGCACAGTATACCGTCCATTACATCTCCACTTATATTAATAGGTCCGGTGTAAAGAGCCCACCCTAGGGTGTGGAGCATCAGACCACCCACCGGGCACCCTGCCAGGTAGGTCAGGCAACACAGAGGTCAGCTTTTCACATCTAAGTAACTAAGTATACAGAACATAAACCTTATGTGACAGCCATTAGCATCAATAAAGTAGCAGAAGAGACCATCACAGAGGATCCATGATGATCTAACCCTACATGACAACGATCAGATTGCACCGAGCAGGTTCTGTCTGCGATAACTGCATTGCTATAGACTTTCTATGACGCTGGACACACAGGACTCCCTGCTCTGTTGCTTGCACCCTACGAGTCAGCTGCCTGGAATCCTACAATAGTCAGCAGCAGCAAGGTGCGGGGGAAGAATTATCTGACCTGAGATGCCTCCACCGATGACAATGACATCTTGCAGGGAACTCATGGCTGCTGTGCTGCCTCAGTCACTGGCCTCTGAGAGCCCTGAGTGCGTCTAGCTCCGGCTGACAGACGCACGCCCCTCCCCCTCCCTGCATGGCTTCTGTCCAGGGGCTTTGCCGCTTCTGCTCTGTGTGTGCTTAAGGTTTGGACTGACAGGCACAATGTACAAGGGATTGGCTGTTCCCAGCCATTGAAGGCTATGGGAGAGCTTGTCAGACACCCGCCCTCTCAGAAAGTTCTCTGCATACAACAGCAGGAAGGAAGAGTCCCATAGCGTCCAATCTGTAGTGCAGAGTTATGTAATAGGAGTCTGTACACACTGCAGGCTTTATAAAGGCGCTGTATCTGTGCTCTGTACATTACACACCTAAACCGTGCATCATATCCTGTATACACACATATCATCTCTACAGCGCCAAAAAATCACATCGTTTGCTGCACACTGTGCTGACAAAAAAATGTTGCAACTTATTTGGGATTTTACGCATCGTTTATCACCTTTCAAGTCTGCGGGCAGTGTGCGGTCAGCTTAGCCAGTGCGTCATATTTGTTATACTCTGCACCAGGAAACCACCATAGATTATAGCGGAAATCTACATCTGTCCCCTTGCTGGTTTTTTTTGCGAAACCATTTGTTTCTATGGGTCTGCTAAAAAAAAGAAGCTACTCTGTGAGCATACCGTTTCCGTACGTCCGTTCCGGCAAAAAAAAATAGAACATGTCCTATTATTGTCTGCATTAAATACAAAGATTGGACTGTTCTATCAGGAACCAGCAGTTACGTTCCGCGAAATACGGAATGCACATGGACGTCATCCGTATTTTTTGCGGATCCGTGTTTTGCGGACCCCAAAATACATATAGTCGTGTACATGACCCCTAACAGTGACCTCCACATCACCACGCCTCCTTAACAGTGGCCTCCACATCACCACGCCCCCTTAACAGTGACCTCCACATCACCACGCCCCCTTAACAGTGACCTCCACATCACCACGCCCCCTTAACAGTGACCCCCACATCACTACGCCCCCTTAACAGTGACCTCCACATCACTACGCCCCCTTAACAGTGACCTATAACAGAAGAAAAATGGCTGAGTTTTTATGGAAACCTGGTGTAAAACTGCGTGTATGTGAAAACTGAAGGACCGGCGAGCTTCAATTGGCTAATAAGGGTCATGTGACCTTGTGTATGTCAGTTACGATATGAGTGAAAGACCTGCAACCTTCTGTTGGCTAATATATTTTTGGGGAATATCTCTAGAATGGTATGTTACTTAGAGCTGAGACCTTTCCGAAAACCTTACCAGACACCCGATGTACATATGTGCTGAAATTGGTGTCCAACAGTTCAGGCATTAGAGGACAGGTGAACAGACAGACATTGATTTTTATAATATATATATATATATATATATATACACACACACTGTATACTAGAAAAAGTACCTGGCGCTGCCCGAGTATGAATTGTTGGTCTGTTTGTGTGTTTATTGAATTTGTTCCAAAGGTGTCCAGGAGGCCAATCCACGCCCTCGTTTATTTTTTACAGGGAAATCGCTAGTAGCCCTATATACCCAGGCAGTTACACACTGTTTTTTTTTATTAACTGTCCCCATAACAGCAGGGCCGGTTTTAGACAAAATGTGGCCCTAGCCAAAATCAAAAGGGGGTACCCACATCTTGTAATAATGTGCTAAAAACACAGTCCGACGTCCGACCCCCCGGGCGGTCAGTTGTTTGAGGAGACGGCGCACACCATGGCGTGAGGAGTAAGGCCCCTTTCACACGGCGAGTATTCTGTGCGGACGCGATGCGTGAGTTGAACGCATTGCACCCGCACTGAATAGCGACCCATTCATTTCTATGGGGCTGTTCACATGAGCGGTGATTTTCACGCATGCTCCTCTTTGTGTGTTGCGGTGCGATAATCCACGCAACGCAGGCCCCATAGAAGTGAATGGGGTTGCGTGAAAATCGTAAGCATCCGCAAGCAAGTGCGGATGTGGTGCAATTTTCACGCACGGTGCTAGGAGACGATCGGGATGGAGACCGGATCATTATTATTTTCCCTTATAACATGGTTATAAGGGAAAATGATAGCATTCTGAATACAGAATGCATAGTACAATAGTGCTGGAGGGGTTAAAAAAATAATAAAAAATAATGTAACTCACCTTAGTCTACTTATTCGCGCTGCCCGGCATCTCCTTCTGTCTTCATCTTAGCTTTGTGTAGCAACAAGGACCTTTGGTGACGTCAGTCATCACATGATCCATCACATGATCTTTTACCATGGTGATGGATCATGTGATGACCGGAGTGACGTCACCAAAAGTCCTTATTGCTACAAAAAGCTAAGATGAAGACAGAAGGAGATGCCAGCTACGCGAGCAAGTGGACTAAGATGAGTTAAAGGGGCTATCCCATCATAATGATCACTGTTAAATCTGTTAATGATTTGACAGTGATCATTTTTGTAAATATACTTTATTAACAAATTCCCACCGATTAGGATAAAATTCATCCCCACTTACCTTATTGTTGTGACTCAGTCTCCCCTGGTTACGACCACCGCTCTTCTCCAAAATCCCGGTCGCGCTTGCCCAGAAGACTCCTTCTTTTCTCCCGGCCGGTCCGCTTGCTGTTCTGAACGCGCACGCTGCCGCGCATGCGCGACGGTGACTTCTTCCCGGCCAGAATAGTACAGAGCCGCGAACACACATGCCGGCTCTGTACTATACTGGGCAGAAATAAGTCACCATTGCGCATGCGCGGCGGCGTGCGCGTTCAGTCCAGCGCGCGGCACGGCCGGGAGAAGACTTCAATCAAGATGAAGCCCGCCCCCAGCCAGAATCCAGGAAGTGAACGCGTGGTGGCAGCAGGTAAGTTTAAAAACGCAAAGTGGGATAACCCCTTTAAATTATTTTTTATTTATTTTTAACCCCTCCAGCGCTATTTTACTATGCATTGTGTATTCAGAATGCTATTATTTTCCCTTATAACCATGTTATAAGGGAAAATAATACAATCTACAGAACATCAATCCCAAGCCCGAACTTCTGTGAAGAAGTTCGGGTTTGGGTACCAAACACGCACGATTTTTCTCACGCGAGTGCAAAACGCATTACAATGTTTTGCACTTGCGCGGAAAATCGCCGGTGTTCCTGCAACGCCCATGTGAAAGGGGCCTAAGTGTTGCACTAACTAATCCTACAAGAGAATATCTGCAATAAGAAAAGAAGATAAAGGAGAATCAGCTTTGTCCGGATCCTGAGCAAGCGGTCGCCTATTTGTGACGTCATTTCAGCTTCACCCAGTCTCCTAAGCAACCAGGTCACGTGGGACGCCACGCTGAGGTCTAGCACACCACGTGGGACCCCGCTGGTGTGCGGCCGCCTGGAATCTGCGCTGCAAAGAGGCAGTGAAGACGGGTAAGACCCAGCTCCTGGGGAGCACCCATTATGGTATTGTGAATGCACCAGGTGACTTTTGGAAGTGATGCAGTGTTACCAACTGGGAATATTGCCGCATATATGAATTGGAATTTAACTGGGAACGACCTGAAGTCATTGATATTAAGCGCTACACAGCCTTCACCATTACACCTGTACACGTGTTGTATTTCCATTGATATATATCTGGCTGTGGTATACTGACGCACGTGCTACATTCCCAGTGCTATATAGCCGGCATATATGTACCATCTTTTCTATTCATCAGCACGGGCATCATTTCAACTGTATACAGCTGGCATATATGCTACAGGAATCACCCTGGGACTGGTGCATTGATATACGGGACTCATTCCTATCTACTCAGAGGTCTTATTTCCATATAGAGCCTGCATTTTATGTATATCTATTTTTAGGGGAGTATATGTTTTTAGGTTGAATAAATTGTGCATCTTTGTTTTTTTAAGTGCGCCCTTTTGAGTGTGCCCCTTCTTTGCTTTTGCTATCTACGTAGCCATTGTATTAAACAGTCCTAATTAAGGCCGAATGCACACAGCCTTTTTTCACGGCTGAGAGCAGGAGCGCACGGCGTCATTGGTTGCTATGACGCTGTGAGCTCCCTGCTGCCGCCGCAATACAGTAACACACTGGTATGATCTATACCAGTGTATTACTGTACTGTGGCGGCAGCAGGGAGCGCACGGCGTCATAGCAACCAATGACGCCGTGTGCTCTTGCTCTCAGCAGGAATCCAGGCCGCGGTTCCACGGACCGCTCACGGCCGTGAA
Organism: Bufo gargarizans; assembly: GCF_014858855.1. Classification (NCBI taxonomy): domain Eukaryota; kingdom Metazoa; phylum Chordata; class Amphibia; order Anura; family Bufonidae; genus Bufo; species Bufo gargarizans. The sequence continues at coordinate 457,609,366 of NC_058082.1, forward strand.
AAACGGCCGTGTGCATTCGGCCTAAGAGGATCACGGACACGGATGCCAATCTTGTGTGCATCCGTGTTTTTTCACGGACCCATTGACTTGAATGGACAGGTCATATTTTTTTGACGGACAGGATACACGGATCACGGATGCGGCTGCAAAACGGTGCATTTTCCGATTTTTCCACGGACCCATTGAAAGTCAATGAGTCCGCGAAAAAAAAATGGAAAACGGCACAACGGCCACGGATGCACACAACGGTCGTGTGCATGAGGCCAAAGAAGAAGACAGAAGAGAAGCCGGGCTGCGCGATCAATTGGAATAAGGTGAGTTATATTTTATTTTATTTTTTAACCCCTCCAGCCCTATTGTGCTATGCATTCTGTATTAAGAATGCTATTATTTTCCCTTATAACCATGTTATAAGGGAAAATAATAATGATCGGGTCCCCCTCACGATCGTATCCTAGCAACCGTGCGTGAAAATCGCACCGCATCAGCACTTGCTTGCGGATGCTTGCGATTTTCACGCAGCCCCATTCACTTCTATGGGGCCTGCGTTGCGTGAAAAACGCAGAATATAGAGCATGCTGCGATTTTAACGCAACGCACAAGTGATGCCTGAAAATCACCGCTCATGTACACAGCCCCATAGAAATGAATGGGTCCAGATTCAGTGCGGGTGCAATGCGTTCACGTCACGCATTGCACCCGTGTTGAAAACTCGCTCGTGTGAAAGGGGCCTTGTAGTGGTGTAGAACACTGTGCCTTGCAGTAACACACATAGTGAGTCTGCTCTGGTAGTGAAACAATACTGTGAGTCAGTATGACATTCAGCTGACAGTCGTCGTCCTTAAAATCACTGCACATTTCACTTATTTGGGCAGTTACAGGGCCAAAATAACTCAAGTGTGAACTCAGCCTTTCAGGTCAATGTTAGCGTCAAGAAGAAGCGCACTCCTTTTACACCGTCGCCAGCTGATTCCACATAGAAGTCTACAGAACCTGTTCTATTATACGCTTATACAAGTAGAGCCCCCGACAGAGTGGAGAGGGTGTCAGCAGTAAGTTTGTGTTGACGTCACTGATTATTTTGCCCTTCGTCTGATCCGTCAGAACAATAACCCCCAAAAAAATGGATCCTGTCTGTTGAGCATCCTCCTTCAGGCCTCATGCACACAGCCGTTGTTTGGGTCCGCATCCGAGCCGCCGTTTTGGCGGCTCGGATGCGGACCCATTCACCTCAATGGGGCCACAAAAGATGCGGACAGCACTCCATGTGCTGTCCACATCCGTTGCTCCGTTCCGTGGCCCCGCTAAAAAAATATAACATGTCCTATTCTGGTCCACGCTTTGCAGACAAGAATAGGCATTTATATTGACAGCGTTTTTTGCAGATCTTCTGTTTGTGGACCTAAAAAAAAAGATGATGCACTGTTATGGGGGCATCTGTGGATGACGCACTGTTATGGGGGATCTGTGGATGACACTATTATGGGGATCTGTGGATGAAACACTGATATCGGGGGAGCTGTGGATAACACTGTTATGGGGGGGGGATCTGTGAATGACACTGTTATGGGGGATATGTGGATGACATAGAGGGTATATAGCATCTTATGCTGGTCCCCTCTGTGTCTGCTCATGTCTCTGTGTACAAGTAACACACATGCTTTATGAGACGTGTTATCTAAACTAAATGTGTTAAGCAATTGCTTTTCAATGGCTTTTGTTTCAAGATAACTCAAATTTCTTAACTCATTGAGTTATCTTGAAACAAAAGCCATTGAAAAGCAATTGCTTAACGCATTTACTTTAGATAACACGTCTCATAAAGCATGTGTGTTACTTGTACACAGAGACATGAGAAGTCACAGAGGGGACCTGCTGTGAGCAGGATACGGTGTAATGGAGTACAGTGACTGCACCGGGCCCACGAGTGAAACAGCAGCTGCCGGCCTCCAGCCCCTCCTCCCACCCCGCGCAATAGAGCTCAGATACATCGCAGGACGCGCTGTGCAGCATAGCGGCTGGCGATGTATCAGTGGCAGCAATGTAAAATTTGCAACTGAAACACCCCAGAGTTGTGTTACTCCACTCCTCTACCCCACTATTATCTTCTAAGAGCCTTTATACTATCATCTGATGTGATTTTGCTTATGTCCACCACAATAATTGTTCATGTAATTTGCCTGGTTACTAGTAGGTGGCAAGTACAGCTTAGTGTTTAGTGAATCTGAGCTGGAATGGTTTATTCCAGCTCAGCTCCCCCTCTGTGAGAGAAGTGGGCAGTTCCCACATCCTGCAGCATGGGTGGAGAAGGAAGCCAGAGTCAGTGTAGCCTCCCCCCTGTTAGGGGAAGGCTGTGTGATAGTGTCCAGGAGATCCCGTGTATAGGAAAGACAGCAAGGACCTAGTCTCGTCTGAGACATGGCCATATTCCCAGTCTGAGCACCTTCAGCTCAGGTGGATTAGAAAAGCAGAAAACTACAGACAAACTCCAGAGTTTCCCGGAAGAAAGCATCCCCTGAGAATCCATCTGAGAGATAAGTCCAGAGACCTAGAGAAGCTATTCCTCCTCAGCTAGCCTGTTCCCCACATAGCAGAAGTTACATTGAAAGCAGAAGTATTTATTCCTGCCAATCATTGCCTAAACCTGCTGGGACCAAGAGACTAAAGCTGTATACCGCTTGGATGAAAGTTATTTCAAGTAAAGCAATGTTTGAACTTCATCTAAAGGTCTGAACATCACTTCTTCTGCAAAATTCCTCTATTACTCCTAATATCACTACACTCAAATTTATTGCAAGTGAGCCAGGAATTCAGGAGTCCAGCCGTACCCAAGTAGGAGACACCGTGACACAATTATCACTACCCTATAGAGACATAGGCCATTATAGCACTCTGGCATTCCTAATCTGGGACATGCATTATTATAACACCTTGGAAGGGCCCTGGGATAGTACCCTGCGCACGCTGCAATTGGCGTCACCACAAATACAGAATATTATACAACCTCCCCCCCCCCCCCTTGCCATTTGGGGGGGGGGGGGGGGGGAGTGCGTCTTATAAAGCAAAAAATACAGTGTATTTTTCTTTTGCCACTAATACGCGTCACAAAAGGCTTTAGAACATATAACTGCACCGCTGAATGGCAAATATATTTTTATTTTGCCATTATTACATAACAAAAAGGGCTTTAGAACATATAACTGCACCGGTGAATGGCAAATATATTTTTCTTTTGCCACTAAGGGCTGTTTCACACGAGCGGATGCCGTACGTGACATCCACTGCGTGAATGACAGCCAAGACCCAATAAGGACAGCAGAAGCATGGAGCATTAACATGATTGATAATGCTCTGTGCCTCTCTGATCTCTTTACTACGAAATCACAGTGAGATAAAGTTGTGAAATTTCGTAGTAAAGAGATCACAGAGAGGCACGGAGCATTATCAATTATGTTAATGCTCCGTGCTTCTGCTGTCCGCATTGGGTCTTGGCTGTCATTCACGCAGCGGATGTCAAGCATCCGCTCGTGTGAAACAGCCCTAATACACGCCACAAAAGGCTTTAGAACAGATAACTGCACCGCAGAATGGCAAACATATTTTTCTTTTGCCACTAATACACGCAACAAAAAGTGCTGTAATTTTCTCACTTCACCACGCAACGGCTAATAAGCCCTATTTTTCCCACTAATACAAGCCAAAAAATGCTTTAGAACATATAACTGCACCACACAAGGGAAAATAAGACATAGAAATATTTCCTTGTAATAAACCCTGTTAATGACTATAACACCCCAATAACAAGAAGGGTTTGCTGGAATTACAAAGCTGTATAATGGCAATTTGGGTGCCCAGTCAGTGCAGCGAGGTGTAATAGGATTGTTCTATTACCCAGGCTGTAACCTCCCCTACTGAACCCTGTTCAACATAAATGCTGTGGAATGATTCCTCCCTATCCTTTCCCTACACCTTGAATAAGCACAATGAAGTTTTTTTCTAGCACTGTGCCTAGCGCCTGCTGATGTCTCTCACTGCACTAAGTACACTGGAAAATGGCAGAATCCAAGATGGCTGAGGGTATTTATAGGGCTGTGACACCACACGAAGCGTGAGGAAATTCAGATTCGGTGCGAATCGAATCAGATCGAATTCCACTTAGTCAGGTTCGATTCGCTCATCTCTATTTATTACTCGAAGTCTTGCTCCATATAGTATTCTAACAAAGTTTTATGCAAATCGACTTCGGATGTTTCATCTGAAGTCGATTCGCTCATCCCTAATAGTGACACATAGAGGTCTAGATCCTAAGTGCTAAAAGCTCTTGCTTCATCCTTCAAAGCTAAGATGTTTGGAAACCTCTGAATTTTTGCCAGGGCTTCCATATGGTCACAAATTTATTAGGGGAGTGCAATTCCCAGTGTGCCAATTGTTCCAAATGGTATAGCTCATCTACCCTTTTTATCCAGTGCTGAATCGCTGGATGGTCTGACTGTTTCCAGCAGGTGGCAGTCAGCAACCTAGCTATAACCAGTAATAACTGGCATAACACTAGAGTGTGTTTAGGTCTGTCAATGCCAAAAGGAGTACCAAATAAACAGAGCTTTGGAGACACTGGGACAGTGATCTCACATAAGCTAGATAAAAGTGTACATTCCTCTGTCCAATAGGTGTTGACAAAATATGAACATATGAACCTATTTCATTGTTGCAGCGCCAGCAAGTAGGACTGATCCCCGGGAACATTTGGTGAAGACACTGAGGTGTATAACACCTTATAGCTATTTTCTTGCAGTTTGACACACCTGGACACCCTGGTTGAACTTAACAAAGAACATATCTCCTATTCTGTAAAGTGGATCCCTAGCTCGTGTTCCCATGAGGAAATAAAAGATTATACAGTACAGACCAAAAGTTTGGACACACCTTCTCATTCAAAGAGTTTTCTTTATTTTCATGACTATGAAAATTGTAGATTCACACTGAAGGCATCAAAACTATGAATTAACACATGTGGAATTATATACCTTTTGCCTTGATTACTGCTTTGCACACTCTTGGCATTCTGTGAATTAACACATGTGGAATTATATACATAACAAAAAAGTGTGAAACAACTGAAATTATGTCATATTCTAGGTTCTTCAAAGTAGCCACCTTTTGCTTTGATTACTGCTTTGCACACTCTTGGCATTCTCTTGATGAGCTTCAAGAGGTAGTCACCTGAAATGGTCTTCCAACAGTCTTGAAGGAGTTCCCAGAGATGCTTAGCACTTGTTGGCCCTTTTGCCTTCACTCTGCGGTCCAGCTCACCCTAAACCATCTCGATTGGGTTCAGGTCCGATGACTGTGGAGGCCAGGTCATCTGGCGCAGCACCCCATCACTCTCCTTCATGGTCAAATAGCCCTGGCTCACGCAAACTGGCTCACATGCGGACTGCCCCAGGAAAGGAAGACCAAGAGTCGCCTCTGCTGCGGAGGATAAGTTAATCCGAGTCACCAGCCTCAGAAATCGCAGGTTAACAGATCTTGCCCGTATATTGTGTTATAGAACTGCTAGTGCTGGGCATTGTACAAACCTGTGAATGATCTAAAAATAGAAGTGATTGCAAAGGGACATTAGACATTGCTTTCTCCAGGGAAATATCAATCCTTCCTGTACGGGAACGGAGCCAATCCAAGCAGCGTGTTCATACAATCACTTTATGATAATTGTACAAATCAGGAAGCCCAATACCTCCATTTCTAGGCTGTACTTGTTAAATAATATGTGATATAATATTAATTGATATTTAATATAAAGTATGTATTACATTACACATTACACACCATTTATAGTAATAAAATAGGAGGTCTGTATGGGAACGTCAAGACCTATATTTGAAGTCTACCATATATGACAATGTATAAGCCCATACATTAGTAGAGACAGACCTGTATCTATGGTATAAGTGACTGACAGGGACATACAAGGGGTGGTCTTCTGACACTCACTCTCACACTCTGTTGGGGGTTGTAGAGATGAAGACACATGGAGCTTGAGAAAAGGATTCCTGACCGTCAAAAATGATACTTCAAGGACTACCAACATTCACTCATGGACAATAGATTAAGACTTTTCCTAAACTATTTCTGTAAGTAATCAACTCTTATGAAGACTGAAAATAAATCAAATTGCAGATTTTTTATATAACTCTTGTTGAATCATGGTAATTAGTCCTCCAGGTGTTCTTTACTCCAATTAAGTGTAAAGGCCGATTTATTGGCCTGCATTTGTGGGAGGGGTGTAGCTGCCTTTATATCCGGCATACACCCCTCCCTCAATGAACGTCTCGTCTTCGTTTCTACCTACCACACGTGGAGGCAAGTGACGGCAGCGTTTCTGGCTCACGAGTCTGAGATCAAAGGTGAGTATGCTGCCTCATCCAGCAGCCATGTCCACGTAGTCCGGCCGGCGGTGTCTCAGCTCCCCAAGTTGAGGGGGAGCACCACCACACTGGAACGATCGGGAAGGAAGCTACATGCGGCTCCCCACGCGGCCATTCGTCGTAGGGTTATAGGGGACAGCGTGTTCCTAACTCCGGCGCAGCGGTAAAGTCTTGCACGGGCCGCCGTGCAGTTAGATAGGAAGGTAGAGGGGCAGAGCTGGAGCAGGCTCGGTGGTCTATCAGTCAGGTCTGCCTGCTCCAGCTCAGTGCACAGGTCAGATCCCTGCTTTGCTGGGGAAGAGTAAATAAAATAATTAATATATAAGGGGGGGAGGGGGGTACATATGTGGTTTAGACAATTATGCTAGGCACCCACTTTGTATTTGTCAGCAGGCTTCTTTTTAAGTTGTAGCATGTTTTGTCATATTTTCCGAAAAAAGAAAAAAAAAAAAAAAGGGAGAGAGGCTGTAGGGTGTTTGTGTAGGTTAATCAGGTTTTACTCTCAGTTTGGTACTATATTATAGTACTGCTACACAGCATGTTTTTACGCCGTATGACTCTTTGTGCTAGGCTTAGTTGTACATGCAGCGCAGCGTTTGTTCCGCTCAGTTTAGTCACTTTTGGTTTTCCACATTACTATTGTAACGTTTTAATTCCTGTTTACACTTGTACACTGGTGTTTTATGATTTGACATTCATTTCTAGGTCCTCAAGTGTCGCCAGAGTTTTTCTTTCAGATCAGGGTGTACTATTTGTCTTCCTATCGCAGCCGTCAGTCTTCAAGGCTAATCCAGTTCGAGTAAGCATTTGGTGTCCATGTGTGTGCGATAATTTCAGGGTGGCAGTCCCTTGTTCTGTCCTGATGTCTTCCTTTATCCGTCTCACCCTCGGTTCACACGTAATGTCCACCAGGGTCAATCAGCACAGGGGGTTACACAAGTTCACAGTCCCAAGTCCATGACACTGTTGTATGCTGTTTTCCGTAGTTGTGATGTCATGCGCTTCAGACATCGTTAAAGCTGCCGTGGACGTAAATGTCACTGGCATGTCGGAAGGGGGCAGTATGCACGTCATGTTAAATAATCTCACGTCAACCGTTAATAGTTTCCAGGCTAGGTTGGAAGCTATAGAATCACACAGCTCTGTCGTCCTGGTTTCACCTCCAGACGTGCCTGTGGCTTCGACGTCAGCAGCAGATCCACCCTAGTGCAACGACGTCTGTGCCGATACTCACTCCCGCCCATTTTGTCCCGACAAACATCAGAAAGGACATTCTTGAGGGTAGGGATGTTAATCTCGCTTCTCTGTTAATTGCCACCAGGGATATTTCTGACAATAAGGTTATTGCCTGTGGTGAGGTATCTGCTGTATTGAAGGGCGCGATCAGAGACTGAACCGCAAAATTGACAATCCCTGAATTTGTCATGGCCTTCAGCCTGTACAGAGATGTTGTTTGTTCTGTCAGACCCGACAGAAGGGAGGAGCTTGACTTATATCTGTTTAGAGTCATGGAGTTGGGGTAAAAGTATGGTGATAATTCATTTTATGATTACCACAGTTCTTTTTCCGCCAAGGCCGCCGCGGCTCTCTCGCAGTTTCAGTTTGTAACAAACTGGGCAAGTTTAGATACCGAGCTGTTTTGTAGACACTTCGCTGGTCTTAAAGCACCATCCTGTACATTGTGTCAATCCATTTTCCACTCCACAGAGTGGTGTCACAAGTCCGCTGCCGGTTTTCAGACTAGCCCCTCTAGTTCACTGTCTGGACTGGACGCCCTCAGGCCTTCAGGATCAGTTCATAAGTTAGGTCGGCTCAGATTTGCAACAACTATAATTTTTCTGCTTGTAATTTCAGCCAATGTCATTTATTGCACATCTGTACTAACTGTTTTAGGGCATATCCTAAGGTTTCCTGTACATTAAAATCAATCAAAGCCTATATGAGTGTCATCAATATTGATTGCCTTAGGTGGTATCTGCTAGGGCATCCCGATCCAAATTTTGTGGAGTTTTTGTCATCAGGTTTTTCCGTAGGTTTTCACACCAGAATCTACTTACGAGTGTAAAAACCTGCAGTCAGCTGGTAGAAAGCGCAGTAGACGTGTTGATTAAAGCTGAGTTGGACAAAGGTTTCCTCATCGGTCCCTTTAAAAAAAAAAAAAACTTTTCAGCAGTGGCGAGTCACAGGCAAATGCAGCAAGAAAGACCATCATTGATTTGTCAGCCCCGCATGGGTCCCATGTTGCTAGTCTCAACTCCCTCATCCCATCGGAGGAGGTTAGCATGAAGTATTCCTCCATTGACCAAGCCATAGCTATTATCATGCACTTAGGTCCTGGAGCAGCTTTATCTAAGGCGGATATATCCGACACCTTTAAGCTTCTCCCGATCATACCGGCCCTCTGGCAGTGGCATGGTATTAAGTGGAGAGACCAGTATTACTTCTCTTCGAAGCTCACGTTTGGCTTAGAGAACAAGGTACAGTGTGAGCATGTCATCCATTATTTAGATGACTTCTTACTGATAGAGAGGCCAGGAGTTGCCCCAGTAGGTCTCAAGAAGCTTCTGGATTGTTTCTCTCGGTTAGACATCCCAGTGTCCCCTAAGAAGGTTGAGGGTCCATCCACTGTCATCACCTTCCTGGGCATTGTTTTAGACTCTCAGAATATGCTAGCAAAGTTACCCACAGATAAACTGGTCAGGATCAGGGAAGTGATACACAGGTTCACGGTTACTACTGTGCTTTTAGAGCCAAACGTGAGCTTCGAAGAGAAGTAATACTGGTCTCTCCACTTAATACCATGCCACTTCCCACTGAGGAAGGGGCCAGGAAAGGACCCCGAAACGCGTCTGGTTACAGCAAGACTCGTACATCAGCTGATATACATTTAGAAGACCCCAACATTCTGATAAGCCTTTTCAGCGTGGAACGAACACCTCGATATCTCTAAACCAGGTCCTGACTCTAAATTCGGTGAATATCATCGGGAGACTGTTCGGATTGGGAATTATATGACTACCCGAACTACTCCGAAAAATAAACTGGAATCAGGTACCGCCGGATCTGACATTGTGAGCCACGTGGGACGCTACTGCAATCTCATGTCAGACGGCAATTGAATTATATTAAGAGGTGTAATCCACTAACTGACTATATGCCGACTCTATTTATATGATCGAACTGACTCTAAACTATCAAATATGCCTACCATAACTTTGCGACCGGAGATACCGGAGGGCATAGCAGGAGAACGGAGCGGAGTCCAGTTATAATAGTAAGTGCAGTGAGATCCCCGGGTGCCGCTCTCCATGTCTGTATTCTTAGTTCAAAGTGTCATAATCGGTGAAAGGTCCTCTTTAACCATATAAAATGCCTTTTTTTGGCATCAATGCTGAGTAAGACTAAAGACATTGCAGAACGTCTGGCTAGCTGCATTAGATGGATTACTCTTATAACATTATTCTTCCCTTCCCTCCCAGGAACAAACCCCATCTGTTCCAGCGAAACAAGATCAGGTAGAAAGTCTTTCAGTCTATTTGCTAACATTTAAGCGTATAATTTAAGATCATTATTTAAGAGAGAAATCGCTCGATAGTTGGAGCAAAGGGTATGGTCTTTATTGGGTTTTGGAATAATGGAGATTTGAGCCGAGAGCATAGATTGGGTAAACAGCGTTCCCTCTAGTGCTGCATTACAAACCGCTAGCAGGCGGGGTAGGAGTAGAGATTTAAATGTATTATAATAATAAATGGGAAGGCCATCCAGGCTGGGACATTTGTTTAAAGGCGACTCCTTTAAAGCTGTTTGTCGTTGTAAAAGAGAACTGGGGCCCTCTAACAATTGGGATTGTGTCGGCAATAGAGAAAACAAATTTACTGACTTAAGCCAATCTTGTATTTGCCCAACTTTACCTTCGCACTGATAGGGCGTAACGGCTTCATGCAGATTATAAAGTTCACTATAATAATCATAGAACTGTTTCACAATTAGATCTGTTTTATGATGTTCCCGTGATTCAGAGGATCTGAGACAATAATAACTTAGATGCCTTATTACCATGTGCATAGTACTTAAACTGAGCTGATAAAAACTATTTAGCAGTGTGATCGTTTAATAGTTTTTTTCAGTTCTCATCTCAGGGTATCCAGGTGTGCCAAAGTGTCTGCAGCCAATGATCTCTTAAGCCTCATTCACACATCCGTGTCCGTGCTCAAATCTGTTAGCAGGTGGTCAGTGATTCATTTGTGAAGCTGTCCATGAAGGATCCGTATTGGGTCCGTGTGTCTGTTTTTTGCTGTCCGTGTTGCATCCGTGTTTCCCTAACACTGAAAAGCTGAATTTTTTTTTCAAAGAATCTCTTCTTAATGATCCATGAAACACGGATGCAACACGGATGGCATCCGTGGTTTTCACCGATCCATAGACTATAATGGGCGTGATGGATCCGTGAACACAGACGAAATAGAGCATGCATCCGTGCTAAAAACACGAATCGATGGACCTTGCTAAAACACTGATGTGTGAATGCACACATTAAAATGAATGGGGACGTGTGCTGTCCATGGAGAACACGTAGAGCACACATCCATGAAACACTAACGTGTGAATGAGGCTTTTTGCTGCAGTTCTAATGAAGAAATTTGTGATCAAATATCCTGAGTTCTTGCCAGTCTCTATTTTTTAACATATGCCATTATGGTTGTTTTGGAAGGTAGATATATCTTCATTAAAGGTACCATAAACCCTCAGATGTTTACATTTGGGAACATATATGCGCTAACTCTGCCGAAGTGCAATGGCTATGTGACGCCATCACCCACTTTGGAGATTTTGCTGAAGGCACAATGATACTAGGAGGTAAATTAAATGTGGCTCTGGTCCCTGGTTTAGATACCTCGACCAAGTCTTTAGCCATGTCTTTGTCATCGCTACAAAGGGTTAAAAATGCTCTCTTCCCAAGTTTGGTGGATGCATGGTGGGAAATGTACTCAATAAGAGGCTATACTTTTCACTCACCATTCTTACCAAAGACTAGACTATATCTTTCTGCCAGCTCAATCCCTTCAGTATTGCATTCCTTCCCAGATTGGAAATATACAGTACTTTTTCTGACCATGCACCGGTTTTCTTTAATATGGCAATACCAACTACGCAGAAGTCGGAGTTTAGATGGTGTTTAAATGAAACCTTGCTTAGTGGTTCTAATATAACTGAGTGTAAGATCCTCACCTGCTTTGCACTCCAGGGGAACCAAGAGGGGTCCTCGTGGAGTTGCGGGACAGGTTATGCGTGCTTCTGATGCACCAGCGCTGACCCCTTTGCGAGCCAGTGCGGAGATGCGTTCGCGTGGACATTGGAGGGGAGGACCGTCGGAGTCCCGGGGACAGAGTGGCCAGGCGAGTGACAAGACGCCGCGACCAGGGTTGTCTCCGGTGTCTCCTGCGACTTCCGTTTCCGCATCTGGGTCCACGCGCTCGCATTCTCGCGCTGAGTCAATCATGCGTCCGTGCGTACGCACGAGGGCAGGTTCGCAAAGGGATACACTGTCGCGAGTACGCGCTTCTTATGCACTTCGTCGACCAGTGGCGCATATTATACTGACTCACAAGAACAAAGTGGATTAGGGAGCCAGCCATGGGTTAATCAACTTGTGATTGCCTTAGGCCTTGTACTCAGGTGCAGGGCAATTTGTTCACCTATGGTAGTGGACATTTGGCACCCTGGGATTGGTCAGCAGGCATTTAAAAGGAGGTCTCTCAGGGTGATCAGTGCCCACGGTTATTTTCCCTCAACCAGGTATAGGTCACAACTCCTAGTGACTGAAGACTGCCAGGAACTTTGTCCTTACAGCGGACCCAGATCTGGAGTGACTCGACTGCCAAGTGCACAGCATCATTCAGCACTGGTTGGGACTATTCCTGGAATCTCCTTGCCTGGTTTTTTGTTATTATTCCTTGTTACCAGCAAGTGTCCTGGACGTTTATGTTTCTGGTGAATAAACACCTTTTTGCTTTCATCACTGGTCTGTTTGTTGGTGCCTTGCATTACACTGAGATAGCTGATCACCTTGAACTGTGATGGCTAACCTCCGGCACTCCAGCTGTGGTAAAACTACAACTCCCAAGATGCACACTTGCTTGGCTGTTCTCAGAACTCCATGGAAATAAATGGAGCATGCTGGGACTTGTAGTTTCACCACAGTTGGAATGCCGGAGGTTAGCCGACCACTGACCTAGAAGAATATTTGTCTGAATGCGTCCCCAGGTATTTTAGATTCAGTATTATGGGATGCTCACAAGTCAGTTGTGAGAGGTCACTTTATTGCTCTGGCAGCACTCTGATTCAGATGAGAAAGTGTACTTCTTTATTCTCTCATGCTTCATATATATGGGAATGTTTGTTTGCATGTTTGTTCTTTGTATCCGCCTACATGCTTTGATGGATCTCTGAGGGGTTGTCAAGTGTATCTGACAGGGTTCTGGAAGGTTCTAATAAAGTAATGTGGTTTAAAGGGAACCTGGCACCTAAAAAACTCATATAAAACTGCCAGCATTACCTCATAGTAGCCCCCAGTCGGTTAATAATCATATGTTTGATCGGTTAGTCTGAAGCGCTATCTTGCTGGTTGGCTTGAAGTCAAGGGGGTAGAGGCTTCCTTGCTTCAAGTCAAGACATTCCGTAGAGGTGGCAATTTGAGGGATAGATTGGTGCACAGTTTTTTCTCCACTCCAGTGTTGGAAACGTGGTTGCCCAATAGACCATTGGGCACCTTCAATTCTAGTGGATGTGTGGCGTGCAAAGTTATAAAGAAGGGGAAGGAGGTGGTGAGCACGACCACGGGCAGGAGATATGAGATCCGATCCTTCATTAATTGTAGAACATCTGGAGTGATATATGTAGCAACATGTATCTGCAAATTGCAATATGTGGGAAAAACGAGGCGTGAATTTAGACGCCGCATAGGTGAACATCTATGGGATATCTCCAACAAAGCTGGTTCACCAATTGCTCAGCACATCCCGAGACAACATCCTGATACAACCGACTGCATTAGGTTTCAAGGAATCGAGCATGTCAGAACATCCGCTCGAGGTGGAGATGTGGGCAATCTCCTCCTTCGCAAAGAGGCCCAATGGACTTTCACGCTACAGATGGTGAAACCACATGGGCTGAATGATTTTATTTCGTATACTAGCTTCATTCAGTGACATTATTCTGGTTGAAGTATTAATATGCTAGCATCACCTGTAATTTTGATGACAAGCTATGGCTTGCAGTTATATAGCCATGATGCATATTTGTTTCCTGGTACTGGTGAATTTTTGTGCATAATTGTTGTTATGCACATTACCCATGTGGCTGTTACGGGTGCCATATGGATATTATGTTACACCCTGATTTGTATCCAAGTGTTTACACATTTGGGAATCATTCACACATACCTGTACATTGTACATTGAGAATTTCCACACGTTCTTTTTAGATAATTGAATAAAAGTTAGATTTTAGCGAACCCAATTGTTATAGTGAAGAGCGACATGTTGGTAAGCCTAGGTTTACAGTATGATAAGATGTGCCATTGCATACCTCCAGTGTCGGACTGGGGTACTTACGGCCCACCAGTGTAACTGATTCTGGGGGCCCACCTTAGGGCTCCTGCACACACATATTTTTTTCCATGTCTGTACCGTTCACTTTTCACTTCAATTGGGCCGTATTCTGTGTATGTATGGCCATTCTGCAAAATGATAGAACATGTCCTATTATTGTCAGCATTACAGACAAGCATAGGCTCTTCTGTTCCACATAATGTGGAAAGCACACACCCGGTATCCATATTTTGCGGATCCGCAATTTGCGGACTGCAAAACATCCAACGGCCGTGTTCATGAGCACTTAGAGTGATAACAGAAATATTAAAGATGAAGTATGATGACAGACATTCACAGCAAAATGCACAAACATACATGTGGCAGAATTTACATATATATGGATATCCTGCACTTAAAGGGAACCTGTCATCAACTTTATGCTGACCGTACTGAGGGCAGTATAAGGGTACTTTCACACTTGCGGCAGAGGATTGCAGATCCGTCAAAACGTATGCAAACTCATGGCATTTGTCAGACGGGTCGGGACCCTGATCTGTCTGACAAATGCATTGAAATGCCGATCCGTCTCTCCAGTGTCATCCGTAAAAATGGATCCGGCCATTATGTTTTTTTACATTTTTTGCGGTCTGAACATGCGCAGACCACAAAAACTGATCCGTTTTGCCGGAGCACTCGGGGCTGGATCCGGCATTAATGCATGTCAATGAGAAAAAAATGCCTTATTCGGCATTCCGGCAAGTGTTCCGGAATTTTGGACGGAGATATAACCGCAGTATTTTGAAGACATCCTGATGCATCCTGAACGGATTTCTCTCCATTCAGAAGGCATTAGGATAAAACTGATCAGTTCTTTTCCGGTATTGAGCCCCTAGAACGGAACTCAATGCCGGAAAATAATAACGCTAGTGTGAAAGTTCCCTAAAGAAGTGACAGAAATGCTGATGTCAGCGGTGTGTCACATCAGCTAAAAGTAAGTGGTTGCTGAGAACAAGCATCATAGTCATTGCAGACTGGGCCTGGAAAAGAGTCCCGGCCACCTGAGAAGAGTCCTGGTTATTCATGACTTCCTGCTCTCCTGCCCACCTGCTGATGGCTGACAGTCTTCTACCTAGTTTTCTCCCTTTCTCTCTAGGAGAGAACTGCCAATCATCAGCAGATGGACGGGGAGAGCAGGAGATTATGAATAACCATGACTCTTCTCGGTAGATTTGACTCTTTTCAAGGCCTGGGCTGCAATGATTATGATGCTGGTTCTCAGAAACCACTTACTTTTAGTTGGTGTGTGACACCACTGAAATCAGCATTGCTGTCACTACTTTATACCGCCCTCAGTGAGGTCAGCATAAAGTTGATGACAGGTTCCCTTTAAGTCAGTCAGAAACAAGACACATGCAGCGCACACCAATCACTCATTAGACACATGTGGCACACAAGAAACTTATACATGGGTCACATGCCACTGATGCATATGTCACATGCTGCACATACACCACTGATACATAAATCATATATAGCACAAACCAATCACACATAGGAAACGCACAATGCACACACCAAGACATTTATGCCTAACACAATTAAGTGTAGCACACTTACAGGGGTTGTCTAACATCATCAATTGGCATTTATCATGTATTGTGATTCTCCATATTGACTCTTTTCCATCACATTATACACAGCACATATCCATGGTTTTGGCCACTCTGCAATCCAGCAGCAGTGGCCGTGCTTGCACACTATAGGTACAGGTGTTGGCCTATGAGCATTTCCAGCCTTTCCCTATAGTGTGTAAGAACGGCCACCACTGCTGGATTGAACGGTGGTAATAACCACGGATACGTGCTGTAAATTATGTGATGGAAAGGAGGCAATATGGACAATCACCATACATTAGCAAGTGCCTTTATTAACTGCATGATAAATGCCATTTACTGAAGTAAGATAAACTCTTTAACCCCTTTAAGCATAAATGTTTGGCATGAAATTTACCAAATCTTAACCTCCTCAAATTGCACATAATCTACAGTATATTTAAAAGGGTTGTCCTACCATAATAACCTATTGCCTATCTACAGGATAGGTCTGACTGCTGGAACACCCACTGATCATGAAAAAAGGGGTCTTGAGACATTCAATTACATTACCCCCATTTTATGTACACAAGGGTCTTAAGACCACATTCCCTTGATCATGGAGGTCCCAGCAGTCAGACCCCTATCAATTAGACACTTATCATCTGTCGTGTCATAGCTGTTGGAGCTTTTCACATTCCCTACCCTCTTTGGGTGCAAAATTTAAATAAAATAAAATTGAAATTAAAAATCTGGCTCAAAATATGTGTTAAACTAAAATAGAAATGCTCGCCTGTTAAATAGCCCCTGTCCACTTTTCTAGTTATCCTGTATACAAAGGATCGGGGATAACCAAGTGATCCACGGGGGTCTGAACGATGAAAGCCCCACTGATCCACTTTCTTGATTGAGTGGCAGGTCGAGCATATGCCCTGCCTTTTCATCCATTCTCTATAGGGTCGCTGGAGATGGCAGAGTACAGTGCTGGCTATTTCCAGTGGTTGCAAAGAGAATAAATGGAGCGCCAGGGTGTATGTGTGGCCTGCTACACCATCAAAAAGGGGAAACACAACCCATTCCTGGGATCAGTGGGGGTCTCAGTATTGGACCCCACAAATCATAGAGTTATGCCCTATGGTGTGGAGAGGATAACTTGAAAACCTAGACAACCCCTTTAAATCCTCCACCACGCCACCACTGGACTATCATCATTACCGCCATGTAAACCATATATGCCAATACTGGAGAATGTGACGCACTGTGCAGAATTTTTCAGTCATAAGTCCAACCCCCTTTGAAGGTCATAACCTTTAACAAAGCCCAAGCAAAGGTTCTAGAGGAGCAAAGTGAGCAAAGGGCACAAACGGAGGGTCATAACGGAAAAGAGGCATTAGGGTCACCTGAGGCAGAGTAATAGTGGGGATCCTGGAGCAGGGGTAACTGAAGAAGAGGCAATATTAGCGGTGCATTTAGAGTGGGGGCATCTGGAGCTGGGGCATTTATGGGGGTGCAACTAAAGCAGAGGCATTGGGAGGACCTAGGGCAGAGTCCCCCCAATGCCACTCTGAACTCTGCAGAGAGCAGCACACATACACAGATTTGAGTCTACTATAAACAAATCCCCTATTTCCCCCTTACAGTCTCCTACAGCTCACTACTGTCACACACCTGAGAAATCAGCCCAGCACCGCAGAGGAGTCCTTCTCTCCAGCAACCACAGTTTTATGACAGCAGGGAGGGCAGGAGGATGGCCAGACATGTTCTTTCCTCCTTCACTGCCAGCAGCCCAGGAAGTTTAGAAGATGCTGCTTGTCCTCCTGTACAATTTACACCAGTAGGAGGCTGCATCACTGTGCGATACTGCCACCTAGTGGCTACAATAATTATCTCTCCTGAGAAACAAGAGAAATAATTACTCCTCCGTCTTATCTCCGGGCTCAGAAGACTGGGGGCCTACCGAGGAATTCACTACCTCCCCGGTGGGCCAGCCCGTGCCTACATACCTCCCAACTTTTGGAATGGTCAAAATGGAACAATAGCAGTGGCGTGCTCGTAGTGCCACTCACTCAGTATTTATACACCCATAGTGCCCACTACACAGTATCTATGTTACCATAGTGCCCACACACAGTAGTTATGCCACCATAGTGCCCCTACACAGCAGTAATGCCCCCAGTGTTCCTCCACACAGCATTCATACCCCCATAGTGCACCTACACAGTAGTCGTGCCCCCATAGTGTTTCTACACAGTAGTTATGCCCCCATTGTGCCCCCACACACCATTCATAACCCCATAGTGCACCTACACAGTAGTCATGCCCCCATAGTGCCCCTATATTGCCCCCTCACAGCAGCCATGCCCCCATAGTGCCCACACAAAGTAATTATGCCATGCCTGCATGGTGCACAGAATTTTTGCCCCATTGTGTCCCACACAGTAATCTTACCACCATAGTGCCCCCACATAGTAATTTTGCCCCCATAGTGTCCCCACACAGTATGTTGCACCCAAATTGCCCCCATACAGTAGTAGGTTTGCTGTAGTAAAATGAAAGCTGTGCTGAATTGGTTGATATGTGCAAAAATTAAAGTTGTATTATGATTAATTGCTATGGGCAACAAACAATCTTTTAGACAGAACATGCAGCGAGATGAGAGGTAGACTGAAATGCTGGGGAAATGTAAGATTCAACAGACTCTATGTAAAGGGACACTCCCAAAATAGTTGCAAAGATGTTTTCTTTGTGAAAGGACACCTGGGTCAATAGCAGGTTTTACAGCGTTTGCAGGCATGACTAAAGTGTTAGGGCAGCCTTACGCATTCAATAGCGGTTTGCTGACCAAGCAGTTATCTCTCCTGACTTCCTCCTAGCTCCCCCATACACATCGGCTTGGCTGGACGTGTGCGTGTATTTAATGCCTCTGCAATTTTTTTTTAGCAGTGGAGCTCAGTTCAGTCGATGGCAGAACAAGGGAGAGCATTTTTTTTAACAAACATTGTGGCAGATTTACTATTGAAAATTTGCCTGTTTTTGGTACAATTTGCACCAAAAATGGGTTTAGTTTGCACCACATTTATCTAGAAACTTTTCTTTTCAATTTTCTTTTTATTGAATTTTTTTTTTAAAATAGAATAATAGGAATCAGTAGATGTAGATTGTATACAAAATAAAGAAGAGATTAGACAATCAATATCATTACAACAATGTACAGCATAAAGACATATTGTACAGATCATTACAAGCTGATTAAGATGGGGGGGGGGGGGACCGTAGAACTATGTTGTTGACGGAAGAGGATTGGGCTTGTAACTCCGGAGATATATGCTTATTTTTTTTCCGTCGGAGAGAGGGGTGGAAGGAGATGGGGGAGGGGGAGAAGGAGAAGAAGGGGGGGGGAGGGAGGACCTCTAGTGTGTGATGATGGTTGTGAACACCCATGATGAAATTAATTTGATTCGGATAGAAGTTGTATAGTTGAGGTAGAAGATCGATATTTAACCCAACCATCCCAAACTTTAAGAAACCTATCATGGGTTCTCAATTCCCAAGCTGATAACTCTTCCATGTGAAAGATGTGATTAACTTTGTGAAGCCATTGTGGGAGGGTGGGGGAGCTTGGCTGGTTCCAGTGTTGAGGAATTAATGATTTAGCTGCGGCGGTAAGGTGTCGAAAGAGGATTCTTTTCTCGGGTGGGATATTATCTAAGCGGATATTGAGAAAAATAGAAGCCAAAGTTGGATCCTGTGTTAGGGTGCATATTTCTTTGATTGAGCTGAGTACCTGGGTCCAAAATGGGTTGATCACTGGACATTCCCACCACATGTGGATGTATGTGCCTCTCGAACATTTACATTTCCAGCAGGTATCAGAGTTCAGACAGGTCATCTGCTTTAGTCTTACTGGCGTACGGTACCATCTAGTTACTATTTTATATGAATTCTCTTGAAGTCAAATGCATCTAGAGATACCATGGGATTTGAGGTATATTTGTTTGGTTTCTGCGGTAGACCAGGTGGTGTCAAGATCTTCCTCCCAATATTTAAAAAATTCTCTAATGTTTAGATGTTTTAATTGTTGTAAGATATTATAGATCTGAGAGAGTAAATGTTTAGGAGGGGTGGTGGAGGTTGCTAATTTTTCAAATTGAGTTAGCTCTCTAGGGCTAGTAGTCTGAGAAAGGTATGGTTTTATTAGCGAGCGTATGTGGGCTTTATGTATTGAGTGCATCGGGATGAGGCTCAGTGGGTCTTCCATTTGCTCTTGGTTGAGAAAAGAATACAGTGTGATGGAGCTTAGGTCCTTCAACTTGAGACCTGTGTCTTTATATCTCTCATGATATAAATCTGAGATGTCTGTTAACGTCATTAAGGGGGATAGAGCGGGGCTTAAAGCGTCCTTATATTGGTGCCATAATGATAGAGAGGATTGTGTAATAGCGTTTGATGTGAATTGGGAGATAGGTTTATCTTTTTTCCTCCAAAGCAACGATATAAGGGGGGATGCAGCCAGTAGATTTTCAAGTGGGAGCCAGAGTTTATTTTTATCTGACCTTATCCATTGTACTATTCTGGCAATGTGGGTGGCTTCGTAGTATAGTCTCAAGTCAGGTACCGCCATGCCTCCTCTTGATTTATGTTGGGTTAACAGGTTCCAGTTTAGTCTAGGTTTTTTGTCATCCCAGAGATATTTGCTTACAATTTTACGTAAATCGTTAAAAAAGGATACCGGGAGTGGGATTGGGAGAGTTTGGAACAGGTAAGTCAGTTTGGGAAGAAGTATTGCTTTAATTAGGTTCTTGCGACCCATCCAGGACAAGAAGGGTAAGGACCACGAGGATAATATCTGTCTAAAGTTGTTTGGAATTTGAGCATAGTTGAGAGAATATAAATCCCTCCAGTTGGAGCTAATTTTTATAACCAGGTATGTAATATGTGATTTTGGCCAATGGAAGGGGTGTCGGGAGCGTAGAGTATCTGTTTCTTCTTTGCTAATATTAAGACCAAGTGCCTCTGACTTGGAGGTGTTTATTTTGAAATTTGATATCTTGCCATATTCTTTTAAGATATTTTGTAGTGCAGGTAAAGCAGAAAATGGATTTGACAATGTCAACAAGATATCATCCGCATATGTAGCTGTGGTGTGTACATAACTGCCATCATTAAAACCCTTGATGTCAGGATGTAATCTGATGGAGGCTAATAGTGGTTCGAGTGAGAGTACAAAGAGGATTGGCGAAAGTGGGCAGCCTTGCCTTGTCCCGTTGTATATATGAAAAGGCGCCGAAAGGTTTTGGTTTATGCGTAGTCTCACTGTAGGGGTATCATACATCAAGAGTATGGCATCCACGAACTCCTGTGGTAAGCCAAAGTGTAGGAGTACCTGTTTCATATAGGTCCAGTCCACCCTGTCGAATGCCTTTTCTGCGTCCGTTCCTAGTGAAACCAAGGGGATTTTCTTTTGGTTGGCTATTTGCAAGATGGAGAGAATTCTCAGAGTGTTGTCCTTCCCCTCCCTTCCGGACACGAACCCCACCTGCTCTGGAGAAATCAAAGAAGGGTCTAGAAACTTTTCTAACCTTTTTTCTCTTGTCCTGCCGGGGAATATGATGCATCAGAAAAGGGGTGTGGCTTAATTGTATCTTTGTGCGCCAAAATTGACCCAAAATTTTCACACATATTTGGAGAAAAACTAAGCCAACTTATAGGTGGTGTAAACTTATACTACAAGTACAACCTCTTGTAGCTGTGCCTAGCACACTGTTGGATCTTGTTGGATAGGTGTGGACAGTGTAGGAGAAGTGAATAAAAGTAACTGGTGCATTCTACAGTGAAGCCTAGAGCAGGATCGTTGGGTGGCTGAATTAGTCTGACAGCGCTCTGTATCGCAGTCATCCAGCGAACCTGCTCTAAACATCAGTGTACAATTCAGAGTGGGAAGGAAATGACTTCACAGCCAATACATGCAGGGAGCCTCCTGTGAAGATGCCTGGAGGTGACTCTTTCAGAGGAGTCGTAATGTACATGAAAAGCAGGTGCCACACACACAATTAGTATAGGAAACACAGGCCCATAAGACGCACCTATTTTTTAGAGGAAGACAATAAGAAAAAAAAAATCATTAGACCTCGGATAAGACCAGCAATCAGACCCCCAATGTTAATCAGACCTTAGCTCACAGCCCCAATCAAACCCCCAATGTTAATCAGACCCTCAATCAGACCCCCAATGTTAACCCCTTAAAGACCAGGCCTATTTCCATTTTTCCATTTTGGATTTTCCTCCCCAATAGCCATAACTTTTTTATTTTTCTGTTCACATAGTTATATAAGGGATTATTTTTTGCGGGACAAGATGCATTTTTTTAATGCCACCATTTAATTTACCATGTCTTGTATTATATAACCGGAAAAAAATTCTCAATTTTCTAAATTTGAATTTCTCTACTTTTCAGATAGATAGTACCTCATAAAATCATTAGTATTCATCCCATAAAACGCAGAAATCGGATATGTCCCATAAGATACAGAAATCTTCTCACAGTCTAGGCAGGCTGAATGCGATCAACAGACCTCTCCTTGCTGCCAGTGTCTCATCTTACCACTCTTGCTGTCTGCTTACATACCATCACGTTGTGTACTGCTGCCTGCATGATGCCACTTATGTCACCATCCAACCATCACATTCTATACGCAGGCTGCTGCAGCCTGCATCATGCCACTTGCCAACCATCACATTCCTCCAAGACACTTTATTTATTTTTTATCCCATAACACCATGTGTGTTTAACCTCTTTACTACCACTTCACTACCCCTTCAGGCCGATATTAGCTAATCTGACATGCGTCATTTTATGTGCTAATAACTTTGGAATTCTTTTACTTATCCAAGCCGTTCTGAGATTGTTTTCTCATGACACATTTATAAAAAAAAATCCAAATTTTACCAATAATTAGAAAAAATTCACTATTTTCTAGATTTTAATTTCTCTACTTTTCAGACAAATAGTAATACCTCATAAAATCAATGAACATTCCCCATATGTTTGCTTTATTTTGGCATCATTTTGTAAATGGAATCTTATTTTTAGGACGTTAGAGGGTTTAGAATTTTATTAGCAATTTTTCTAGTTTTCAACAAAATTTCCGAAACAATTTTTTTAAAGCACCAATTCAGTTATAAAGTGATTTGAGGAGCTTTCTTAATGGAAACCACCCATAAATTACCCCATTTTAGTAACTACACCCCTCAAATTATTCAAAACTGATGTTACAAATTTTGTTAACTCTTGAGGTGTTTCACAAGAATTAAAGGAAAATGGTAGATTTTTAATGTTAATCAATTTTTTCTTGCAACACAGCAAGGGTAAACAGCAAAATAAACCTCAATATACATTACTCTGATTCTGCAGTACATGGCAGTGGTCAGAAGAAAAGGAGCACCATATGTATTTTGGAGGCAGATTTATCTAGAATGGTTTTTAGGTACCATTTTGTATTTGAAGAGACCCTAACATACCCCTACAGTGGCAACCCTCAAAAAGTGACCTCATTTTGGAAACTACACACCTTCAAGAATATATTAAGTGGGTATTGAGCCATTTGACACCCCCCCCCCCCCCCAGATTTTTACGGCATTTGGAAACACTTGTCTGAAAATTAAAAGTTTAATTTCTTCCAATAAAATGTTGCTTTAGCCCCATATTTTTCATTTTCACAAGGGGTAACAGGAGAAAAAGCACCCCATAATTTGTTACCCATTTCCTCCTGAATACGGCAACACCCCATATGTAGTGGTAAACTGCTGTGAGGGCACATAGCAGGACTTAGAACGGAAGGAGCGCCGTGTGGCTTTTAAAGCAGATTTTGATGGATTCGTTTACAGGTGCCATTGGTGTTTATTTTTTTTAGAAATTGTCTTATGTGGGAGTTCATGTTTTGCTGAATTAGGTGACGTTTTCATTTATACTATTTGGTATAAATAAGGCTTTTTGATCGCTTGGTATTACACTTTTTGTTAGGAGAGGTGACAAAAAAATGTTTTTTGGCAAAGCTTTTTACATTTTTTATTTTTTTACAGCATTCACCTAATGGGGCATATCATGTGATAGTAGGTTGTTACAGATGTGGTGATACTCAGTGAAAGCCTTTTTGAACAGAATAAAATCTTGTTTTTGTGTTGCCATTTTCTGAGAGCCATATTGGTTTTATTTTTTGGGCAATTGTCTTAGTTAGGGGCTTATTTTTTGTGGGATGAGATGACGGTTTGATTGGTACAATTTTGGGGAACATAAGACTTTTTGATCGCTTGGTGTTACACTTTTTGTGAGGCAAGGTGAAAAACAAATGGCTGTTTTGGCATAGTTTTTTTAAAAACATTTTACAGCATTCACCTGAGGGGGTATCTCGTGTGATATTTTTATACAGCAGATTGTTATGGATGTGGCGATACCCAATGTGTCTATTATTTTTATTAGAATAAAATCTTGTTTTTTCATTGCCATTTTCTGAGAGCCCAATTTTTTTTTTTTCATTTTTTGGGTGATTGTCTTAAGTAGGGGCTCATTTTTTGTGGGATGAGATGACAGTTTTGGGATACATATGCTTTTTTGATTGCTTGGTATTGCACTTTTTGTGAGGCAAGATAACCAGAAAATAGCACTGTCGATGCGGACGCGGTGATACCTAATATGTCTACTTTTCCTTTTTTTTTCCTATTAAATTTTTTTTTTTTCAATACATTTTGGGAAAAGGACACTTTTTTTATTACTTGAAACTTTTAATTTTTTATTGTGTAAAGCGTTTTTTTTAGCCTTTTTTTTACTTATTTTTTGTCCCACTCTGGGACTTTAACTTTTGGGGGTCTGATCCCCTGTAAAATGCATTACAATACATCTGTATTGTAATGCATTGGCTGTAAGTGTATTACACTGAGTAATATACACTTACAACTTGCTTGCCTGTGTGATCCAGGGGACTGGATCTCACAGGCTTACAGGAAGGCATCGGGCTGCCATCCCGGCCATTGTGTCCCCATCACAGCAGCGCGGGGACCCGATGTAGCTTCTTCCCTCCACAGACATCATGAGTGCTGCGGGCAGCGCTGACAGAGGCACATCTAGGGTTAATGCGCCGAACACATCGATGCCAGCGTATACAGCAGAGGTCCGGCTATCAGTGACTACCACAGCCGATCAGCGCACCGTAGTATTACGGCGCTGGTATTTTAAACACAGTAGCCAGCGCCGTACATGTACGGCGCTGGTACTGTACCAGGTAAATATCATCTGCCCCCAATAAGGGACAATTTTTGAAAGCTTTGGAATATAAAAATGCATGAGATGTGTGTCGGTGCGGTGTCTTTTTAAATGCGCTGTATGATAACACAGTCAAATGTGCGTTTACCCATAGCTATGTATCTCAGTATCACTCAGACATTTACTATCATTGCCATTGCATTCCACAGCTTGGGGAGGGGGGGAAAAATTCATAGAAAAGAAAAAGAGATAACAAGTTTTCCTAAAAAATATGACTCCTAGGAGGCTAGAAGGGGTTATATACCAACTTTCAGGGCAGTGGGAGCAACTTCGGTTCAGCCCAAATCGATTTGGGTCCAAACCAAACTTTTTCAAAAATTCTAAACAAATCTAAACTGGTTCAATCATCTCTAGTCTAATATATATGTATTATATATCCTGTATATTAAAAAAATTCAAGGGATGCAGGCCACAGACCTGTGTTGTTCTACTGCCTCATAGACTTCAGGCCTAATGACCTGAGGCCTATGAGGCTGAATGGTAGGGACAAGAATCACAGACTACAATTCCCTGCCATAAACTGCCGCCCTCTCAAAGGCAGGTCGGCTGACACCTGAGGTGAGATGCTCATTAGGCCTCATAGCAGATGTGGCCCTGGATATGGGTTAAAACAAGGAACCATATGCAGAATACTCGACCCATTAAGGGCCAGTTTTCATTTTTGCATTCCTCCCTGTTTTCCAAAACCATAACTTTTTTCTACTTCCATTCACACAGCCTTATGAGACCTCATTTTTATGTGACAAGTTGTATTAATAGGACCATTTACTTCACTGTATCTTGTAATGAAAAAATGGGAAAGAATTCTTTATTGGGTGAGATGAAAATAAAAATGCATTTCTGCGACTATATGCTAAAAATGACATGAGGAGCTGGTTCTGTGGTTCAGTATGATTGTGGTGCCACTATACTTATATAGTTGCTATTTTGTTTTACTATTTTAAAAAAACGTAGAAAAAATATAAATTTTCTTTGCATCGCAATATTCTAAAAGCCATAAAGTTTTTATTTTTGTCTACAGAGCTGTGTGAGGGCTCTAGTTTTTATTGGTACCATTTTGGTGTACAAAAAAACTTTTTATTCAATTTTTTGGGAGGGGTAAGGTGACAAAAAATGGCAAATTGTGCATTTTAATTTTTTTCCATTGCCGCATTAACTTGGCATGTACAACGTTTTTTTTATTTTAATAGTTTGAAAATTTTTGGACTTGGCAATACCTATTATGTTTATTGTGTTATTTTTTTATCGTTTATTCTTATATGTAGAATTGGGAAAGGGTGTGATTAGAATTTTTAATATTGGTGCCTTAAAAAATAAATAAAATATGTTTTCATTACCCTTATCAGACTTGAATAAATTACATTATTTCATCAGCTGTTAATATTTGCACACTGTATTATAAATTCAAAATATTATTTTCTGAATATTTAGTAATATCTATTATCAACTGAACCTATATAAAATTGGAAGAAAATATATTTTGCACAATAGTCCGTTTACTGCAGAATATATACATTTCATTCCATTAAACGATATAATCTTAATTAAAACTTATTAGTTTTTGTTCATGGAAATTTACTTCAATTATTCACCAGAGAAACAAACCTAATGCAGCATAACTTTAAGCTACTGAGCCCTTCTAATGGACATGTTCCTTTTTTTTTTTTTTTTTACTGATTTAAAATTTGTGGCTCTCTTGGCTGAAAATGTATCAGAAAAACGGACTAAATGTACAGTGCTCATTTTAGGACATGGTCAGATATCATAGTCCTGTGTCAGAATAATGCCAGTGTGACATCTGACCCTGACAACTGACTCTGACAACTAACACTGACACCTGATTCTGACTTTGATATTTGACTCTGACATCTTCATAGGTCAGGGTCAGAGTAAGAATGAGTTCTAGATATAAAGGTGCACTATGGGGGCATGACTACTGTGTAGGTGCACTATTGGGGTATGAATGCTGTGTGGGGGCACAATGGTGGCATGACTATTGTGTAGAAACACTATGGGGGCACGGCTACTGTGTAGGTGCACTATGGGGGTATGGATGCTGTGTGGAGGAACACTGGGGGCATTACTACTGTGTGTGGACACTATGGGAACATAGACACTGTGTAGTAGGCACTATGGGGGTATAAATACGGAGTGAGTGGCACTACGGGCACGCCACTGCTATTGTTACATTTTGGCTATTCCAAAAGTTGGGAGGTATGCAGGCTCGGACTGGCCCACCGGGGAGGTAGGATATTTCTTGGTAGGCCCCCAGTCTTCTGAGCCTGTAGATAAGACGGAGGAGTAATTATTTCTCAGGACAGATAATTATTGTAGCCACTAGGTGGCAGTATCGCACAGTGATACAGCCTCCTACTAGTGTAAATTGTATAGGAGGCCCCGCAGTATCTTCTAAACTTCCTGGGCTGCTGGCAGTGAAGGAGGAAATAACATGTCTGGCCATCCTCCTGCCCTACCTGCTGTCAGAAAACTGTGGTTTCTGGAGAGAAGGACTCCTCTGCGGTGCTCTGCTGATTTCTCAGGTGTGTGACAGTAGTGAGCAGTAGGAAACTGTAAGGGGGAAATAGGGGATTGGTTTATAGTAGACTCAGATCTGTGTATGTGTGCTGCTCTCTGCAGAGTTCAGAGTGGCATTGGGAGGTCTCTGCCCTAGGTCCCCCCAATGCCTCTGCTTTAGTTGCACCCCCATAAATGCCCCAGCTCCAGATGCCCCCACTCTAGATGCACCGCTAATATTGCCTCTTCTCCAGTTACCCCTGCTCCAGGATCCCCACTATTACTCTGCCTCAGGTGACCCTAATGCCTCTGTTTCAGTTATGACCCTCCGTTTGTGCCCTTTGCTCACTTTGCTCCTCTAGCACCTTTGCTTGCGCTTTGTTAAAGGTTATGACCTTCAAAGGGGGTTGGACTTATGACTGAAAAATTCTATACAGTGCGTCACATTCTCCAGTATTGGCATATATGGTTTACATGGCGGTAATGATGATACTCCGTATTTGCAGGCATCACTGTCATTAGTGGTGGAGGATTTAAAGGGGTTGTCTAGGTTTTCAAGCTATCCTGTCCACAACATAGGGCATAACTATATAATTTGTGGGGTCCAATACGGCAACCCCCACTGATTCCAGGATTGGGTTGTGTTCCCCCGTTTTGATGGTGTGGCAGGCCACGCTTACACCCTGCCGCTCCATTTATTCTCCTTGCGACCACTGGAAATAGCCAGCGCTGTACTCTGTCATCTCCAGCGACCCCATATAGAATGGATGGAGAGGCAGGGCATATGCTCGACCTGCCACTCAATCAAGAAGGTGGATCAGTGGGGCTCCAGCGTTCAGACCCCCATGGATGACTTAGTTATCCCCGATCCTGTGGAGACAGGATAACTATAAAAGTGGACACAGGCCATTTAACAGACGAGCATTTCTATTTTAGTTTAACACATATTTTGAGCCAAATTTTTAATTTCTATTTTATTTTTTTATTTTTTACACCCAAAGAAAACCTTTAAGGGTCGGGAATGTGAAAAGGTCCAACAGCTATGACACGACAGTTGATGAGTGTCTAATTGATGGCGGTCTGACTGCTGGGACCTCCATGATCAAGGGAATGTGGTCTTAAGGCTCTTGTGTACATAAAATGGGGGTAATGTAATTGATTGTCTCAGGAATCCTTTTTTCATGATCAGTGGGTGTTCCAGCAGTCAGACCCCAGCAATCTGATATTTATCACCTAGGCAATAGGTCATTATGGTAGGACAACCCTTTTAAATATACTGTAGATTATGTGCAATTTGAGGAGGTTAAGATTTAGTAAATTTCATGCCAGACATAAGTGGTTTGTCTCACTTCAGTAAATGGCATTTATCATGCAGTTAATACAAGGCACTTACTAATGTATTGTGATTTGTCCATATTGTCTCCTTTCCATTACATTATTCACAGCACGTATCCGTGGTTATTACCACCGTGCAATCCAGCAGTGGTGGCCGTTCTTACACACTATAGGGAAAGGCTGAAAATGCTCATAGGCCAACACCTTTACCTATAGTGTGCAAGCATGAACACTACTGCTGGATTGCAGAGTGGTCAAAACCATGGATATGTGCTGTGTATAATGTGATGGAAAAGAGTCAATATGGACAATCACAATACATTAGTAAGTGGCTTGTATTAACTTTCTGCGCACGCTGCAATTGGCGTCACAAACAAAACTATAGACTATCACCTGCACCAGACCCAGTCAATGCATAATTTGGAGTCAGAGTGCATACACCGGTCCAGCTCTATTGCATTTCACACTAGCGTTATTCTTTTCCGGCATTGAGTTCCCTCCTAGGGGCTCAATACCGGAAAGGAGCTGATCAGTTTTATCCTAATGCATTCTGAATGGAGAGCAATCCATTTGAGATGCATCAGGATGTCTTCAGTTCAGTCTTTTTGCCTTTTCAGGGCGGAGATAATACCGCAGCATACTGCGGTTTTATCACCATCCAAAATTCCGGAACACTTGCCGGAATGCCAGATACAGCATTTTTTCTCATTGACATGCATTAATGCCAGATCCAGCCCCGAGTGTCCTGGCAAAACGGATCCATTTTTGCTGTCTGCGCATGCTCAGACCATAAAAAATGTGAAAAATAATAAATGCTGGATCCTTTTTTCTGGATGACACTGGAGAGACGGATCTGGCATTTCAATGCATTTGTCAGACGGATAAGGATCCTGATCCGTCTGACAAATGCCATCAGTTTGCATACGTTTTGACGGATCCGGCAGGCAGTTCCATATATATGTGTATATATCCATATATGTGTAAATTCTGCCACATGTATGTTTGTGCATTTTGCTGTGAATATCTGCCATCATACTTCATCTTTAATATTTCTGTTATCACTGTAAGTGCTCATGAATAGTGATGAGCGAACTTCTGTTTTAAGTTCGGCGTCTAAAGTTCGGCTTCCGGTTAGCGGAGAATGCCGATATGGATTCCGAATTCCGTTGTGGTCCGTGGTAGCGGAATCAATAATGGCCGATTATTGATTCCGCTACCACGGACCACAACGGAATTCGGAATCCATATTGGCATTCTCCGCTAACCGGAAGCCGAACTTTAGACGCCGAACTTAAAACAGAAGTTCGCTCATCACTACTCATGAACACAGCCGTTGGATGTTTTCCAGTCTGCAAATTGCGGATCCGCAAAACATGGATACCGGTGTATGCATTCCACATTATGTGGAACAACAGCCGGCCTCTAATAGAACAGTCCTATGCTTTTCTGTAATGCTGAAAATAATAGGACATGTTCTATCATTTTGCAGAATGGCCATACAGACACGGAATGCATACAGTCTTTTTTTTTTTTTTTGCGGCCCCATTAAGTGAAAAGTGAACGGTATAGACATGGAAAAAATAATATTTGTGTGCAGGAGTCCTAAGGTGGGCCCCCAGAATCAGTTACCCTAAGTACCCCAGTCCGACACTGGAGGTATGCAATGGCGCATCTTAACATACAGTAAACCTAGGCTTACCAACCTGTGGCTCTTCACTATAACAATTGTGGTCGCTAAAATCTAACTTTTATTAAATTATCTAAAAAGAAAGTGTGGAAATTCTCAAATACATGTACAAACTAGACATATAAACTGTCCTGGGTGGCACCCACTTCAGGTACAGGTGTGATACCGGCCAAACCCAGTACTGTGTATATAGCCAGGGGGGCAGACCAGTGACCTAATATGGGGGGGTGGGGGTGGACTTATTGTAGTGTACACTCCTCCATCAACCCCAATTAATAATCAGTCATCCAACCACATTCGTTGGTTTGCACTCCCTCTTAGGGCTATAAAAGTCGGCTACCTAACTGTCTCATATCAAATTGAGGTTCTCCCCTCTATAGTTAAAGCTGAGCAGCTTAGCCCGCTCAACGCGTTTCTATGGTGACTTGTAATACTGCCACCAATTCATCAGGAGCACTGTAGACACACAAACAAATGTGCTGACATGCTCTGGTGCATATCATGCAGCACGTAGCCTGCGGCACTGGGACGGCCGTACCGCGGCCGCCCAGCACTGCCGCTGAAAAAGATTGCCACGCCCCCTAGGCCGGACAACATCTCGCGAGAACCAATAGATCCGGGGCATCGCTGAGCACAAGCGCGCCCCTGTCCCGCCTCTATACAGTGTTCTCGTAAGCATAGGAGGTAGGGAATGATAAATGAAGTCACTAATAGTCGGTTATACTTCATACTAGGTATGGCAATGCTCAATAAATATACTAGCAAGGTACCCTATTAGGAAAAATAAAACCAGCAAAAATGCTACAGCTGGTATGTGTGAATGATTCCCAAATGTGTAAACACTTGGATACAAATCAGGGTGTAACATAATATCCATATGGCACCTGTAACAGCCACATGGGTAATGTGCATAGCAACAATTATGCACAAAAATTCACCATCGGGAAACAAATATGTATCATTGCTATATACCTGCAAGCCATAGTTTGTCATCAAAATTACAGGTGATGCTAGCATATTAATACTTCAACCAGAATAATGTCACTGAATGAAGCTAGTATACGAAATAAAATCATTCAGCCCATGTGGTTTCACCATCTGTAGCGTGAAAGTCCATTGAACCTCTTTGCGAAGGAGGAGATTGTCCACATCTCCACCTCGCGCGGATGTTCTGACATGCTCGATTCCTTGAAACCTAACGCAGTCAGTTATATCAGGATGTTGTCTCGGGATGTGCTGAGCAATTGGTGAACCAGCTTTGTTGGAGATATCCCGTAGATGTTCACCGATCAAACATATGATTATTAACACACTGGGGGCTACTATGAGGTAATGCTGGCAGTTTTATATGAGTTTTTTAGGTGCCAGGTTCCCTTTAAACCACATTACTTTATTAGAACCTTCCAGAACCCTGTCAGATGCACTTGACAACCCCTCAGAGATCCATCAAGGCATGTAGTCAGCTACAAAGAACAAACATGCAAGCAAACATTCCCATATATATGAAGCATGAGAGAATAAAAAAGTGCACTCTCATATCTGAATCGGAGTGCTGCCAGAGCAATAAAGTGACCTCTCACAACTGACTTGTGAGCATCCCATAATACTGAATCTGAAATACCTGGGGACGCATTCAGACAGAAATATTCTTCTAGGTGAGTGATGGCTAACCTCATTCCAACTGTGGTGAAACCAAAATTCCCAGCATGCTCCATTCATTTCCATGGAGTTCTGAGAACAGCCAAGCAAGTGTGCATCTTGGGAGTTGTAGTTTTACGACAGCTGGAGTGCCGGAGGTTAGCCATCACAGTTCTAGGTAATCAGCTATCTCAGTTATATGAGAACTACTAAGCAAGGTTTCATTTAAACACCATCTAAACTCCGACTTCTGCATAGTTAATGCAATATTAAAGAAAACTGGTGCATGGTCAGAAAAAGTATATTTCCAATCTGGGAATGAATGCCATATTAAAGGGAT
Source organism: Bufo gargarizans (assembly GCF_014858855.1). Classification (NCBI taxonomy): domain Eukaryota; kingdom Metazoa; phylum Chordata; class Amphibia; order Anura; family Bufonidae; genus Bufo; species Bufo gargarizans. The sequence goes on from NC_058082.1 coordinate 457,641,805, forward strand.
TGAGCTGGCAGAAATATATAGTCTAGTCTTTGGTAAGAATGGTGAGCATCTGAAAAATAAGTATAGCCTCTCTCATTCGAGTGCATTGCCTGCCATACGTCCACCAAACTTGGGAAGATAGAGCATTTTTAACCCTTTCTAGGGATGACAAAGACATGGCTGAAGACCTGGTCGAGGTATCTAAACCAGGGACCAGAACCACATTTAAGTCACCTCCTAGTATGATTGTGCCTTCAGCAAAATCTTCAAAGTGGGTGATGGAGTCACATAGCCAATGCACTTGCGCAGAGTTAGGCACTAGAGTTGAGCAGACACCTGGAAGTTCGGGCTGGCCGGGTTCGGCCGAAATTCGCAGAAAAGTTCGACTTCGGGACCCGAACTTGACCCCCAACCCCATGGAAGCCGTTTGGGATACAAACTTTGAAGCACTAAAATGGCTCTAAAAAAGTCATGGAAAGGGCTAGGGGGCTGCAAAAGGCAGCAAAATGTGGTTAAGTGCATGGCAAGTGCTCTGCAAACAAATGTGAAAAGGAAAATGACTTAAAATAACATGTAAAAATAAAAAATAATAATCTTAATCTAGGAGGAGGTCCATATGGAGTAGGAGGTTGAGGAGGTGGTGGATGTGGCTGTGTAGGTGGAGGTAGTCAACACTGTTTTTATTTTTATTTTATTTTTTTATTTTTTTTATTTTGTTCAAATTTGGGTAGACCCCAAAACATTGGGAAATATTAAAAATAAAACAAAGAAAGTGCACTGGAGTACAACAATGGCTGGGTGAGGCCGGTATACATGTCTATTCTGCACAAGGTACAGACAAGTCCTGTGGGATCCCTGCCTGGTTCATTTTAATGAAAGTCAGCTTGTCGACATTGGCTGTGGACAGGTGGCTGAGCTTGTCTGTGATAACACCCTCCTGCCGTGCTAAACAAACGTTCAGACAATACACTGACTGCAGGGCAGGCCAGCACCTCCAAGGCATAAAGGGCAAGCTCAGGCCATGTGCCCAATTTGGAGATCCAGAAGTTGAAGGGGGCAGACCCATCAGTCAGTACGTGTAGGCCTGTGCACACATACTGCTCCACCATGTTGCACGTCCCCGTGACGTCCGCGATCCAATTGGATTTCTTCCCTATCAACTTTCGATATTCTTTTATGCGCCTACCATGCTAATCACAGGTAACGGGGAATCAGGGTTCCATGCCGGAGAGGGAGCCTGAGAAAAGGATACCACATCCAAGGGAGGTCAATGGTTGAAATCTGATCCGGTGGAAATGTGGGACAAGTTATTAAATTAAATTCAGCACCTGTGCCAGGAAAGGTATGTGCATCAAACCGGCTAGGCCCAGAGATGCTACAAGATTTCGCCATTATCGTACACCACCAGGCCGGGTTTGAGGCTCACTGACACCAACCACTCATCGGTCGGTTGTTCCATGCCCGTCCACAGCTCCATGCGCCAAACTGCTATTTGCCTCAGGCCCAGCCGCCACTGCATTTACCCAGTGTGCTGTTAGGGAGCTATAACGTCCCTGACCGTGCTTACTGGTCCACGTATCCGTAGTTAGGTTGACCTTGCCACAGATGGCGTTGCGCAGTGCACACCTGATTTTGTACCCCACTTGGTTGTGCAGGGAAGGGATGGCTCACCTGGAAAAATAGTGGCGCCTGGGCACAACATACTGTGGGACAGCCACCGCCATCAGATTCTTAAAACTGTCCGTGTCCACCAGATGTAGTGACAGCATTTAAAAGACCAGGAATTTGGAAATGCTGGCATTCAGGGCAAGGGATTGCGGGTGGGTAGAGGGGTACTTCCTCTTTCGCTCCAGTGTTTGGGAGATAGACAGCTGAATGCTTCCATGGGATATTGTGGAGATTTTTAGTCACCGAGGTGGTGGCGTTGCTGGCACATCCTCTGTTTGTGGGGTGGCTGGTGCCACTGTCACTCCAGAGGGGGATGAAGAGGCCGAGACTGCAGCAGAAGAGGAAGCAGGAGGAGCCAGAGACCTTTCTTGGTTTTTGAGGTGTCTACTTCACTGCAGCTCGTGCTTTGCACTTAGATGCCTGGTCATGCAGGTTGTGCTCAGGTTTAGAACGTTTATGCCTCGCTTCAGGCTCTGATTGCACAACGTGCAAACCACTCGTGTCTTGTCTTCAGCACATTGTCTGAAGAACTGCCATGCCAGGAAACTCCTTGGAGCTGGTTTTGGTATTTTCGGTCCTTTGCTGTGTTGGACAGTAGCAGGCGTACTGTCTAGGGGACGGCCGCTCCGCTTTTGCACCCTGCTCCCTCTTCTACTGTGTTGGTGGCTCTGTGCGACCACCGCCTCTTCCTCCGAACTACACAGGTCACTTTCATGACCTTGATTCCATGTGGGGTCGGAGGACCTCATCGTCCTCCACATCATCTTCCACCCAGTCTTCACCCCTGCCCTCCTTGTCGGTCTGCACACGGCAGAAAGCCACAGCAGTTGGCACCTGTGTTTCATCATCATCCGAGATGTGCTGCAGTGGTCCTCCCATATACTCATCCTGAAACATAAGTGGTTGGGCATCGGTGCACTCACTCTCTTCCACTTCTGGGGCAGGGCTATGTGGATGGCCCTCGGAAACCCTGCTAGCAGAGTCATCAAAAAGCATAAGAGACTGCTGCATGACTTGGGGCTCAGACTGCTTGGCTGATTTGCAAGTGGGTGAGGGGAAAGACTGATGGCCAAGGGCTGCAGGTGCCAACTATGATCTTTCAGCAGGGGACTGGGTAGGAGACAATGTGAGGGAACAGGAGGCATTGTCAGCCACCCAATCTACTATCGCCTGTACTTGTTCTGGCCTCACAATTTGTAGAGCGCAATTTGGGCCTACCAAATAACACTGAAGGTTCTGTTGCCTACTTGCACCTGAGGAAGGTGTTTCACTTGTGCGTGTAGCTGGCACAGATCGACCATGTCCTCTCCCTGCAACAGGAGCTCCACCAACACCAGCAGCACCTTGACCAGGGACACGTCCCTTATTTGACGTTCTCCTCATTCTTTGCGTTCACCCACCAAACTAACAGATGGTTTATGTCAGGCGACAATGTAACCGCCTATAGTCAATCATTAAGTTCACTGACAGTAAGGCTGAGCCGGTGTCATAAAGAGACAACATTTCTTGAGGTCACACAATAGTGTGATAGGCGAATTTAATACAATTACTTCACAGTCACAAAAAATTTGAATTTGTCAACCAACAATGTAACAGCAGTATTGACAGTTTTTTTGGGACTTTCAGAAATGCAGCGCAGCCCGCAAATGTACTATCTATCAAAAAAAGGGTGTTTTTTTTCAAACAACAATATAACAGCAGTATTTAACAGTTTTATTGGACTGTCAGAAATGCAGCGCAGGCCACAAATGTACTATCTAGCATGAAAAGGGTGATTTTTTTCAAACAACAATATAACAGCAGTATTTACCAGTTTTATTAGACTGTCAGAAATGCAGCGCAGCCTGCAAATGTACTATCTATCAAAAAAGGGTGTTTTTTTCAAACAACAATATAACAGCAGTATTTAACAGTTTTATTGGACTGTCAGAAATGCAGCGCAGGCCACAAATGTACTATCTAGCATGAAAAGGGTGATTTTTTTCAAACAACAATATAACAGCAGTATTTACCAGTTTTATTAGACTGTCAGAAATGCAGCGCAGGCCGCAAATGTACTATCTAGCACAAAAAGTGAGTTTTTTTCAACCGGCAATGTATTTAACGGTTTTATTGGACTGTCAGAAAAGCAGCGCAGGCCGCAAATGTACTATCTAGCAAAAAAATGATTCTTTTTTCAGCCAACAATGTAACAGCAGCATTTAATGGTTTTATTGGACTGTCAGAAATGCAGCGCAGTCCGCAAATGTACTATCTAGCACAAAAAGTGAGGTTTTTTTCAACCGACAATGTATTTAACTGTTTTATTGGACTGTCAGAAATGCAGCACAGGCCGTAAAGGTACTTTATGGGAAAAAAAATATATGATTTTTTTACCCACAGTGAAACAGATGGATTTACTGATTTTATTTCACTATCAGATTCACAGTGCAGGCCGCAAAGGTACTTTCTGGCAAAAAAAAAATATGATTTTTTCACCCACTTTGAAACAGGTGGATTTAACTGACTTTCTTTCACTATCACAAATGCAGTGCAGGCCGAAAATGTACTTTATGGCCAGAATAAAGTGTCTGAGTTGTTTTTACTGATTATATTTCACTATCAGATTTGTAGCATAGATCGCAAAGGTACTTTATGGAAAAAAATATATGATTTTTTCACCCACAGTGAAACAGATGGATTTAACAGATTTTCTTTCACTATCACAAATGCAATGCATTGCGCAAATGTACTTTTTAGCCCAAAAAATATTATTTGTCCCCTCAGAATCTAAGGCTACTTTCACACTGCCGTTTCTGGGTCCGCCTGTGAGATCCATTTCAAGGCTCTCACAAGTGGCCCAAAATGGATCAGTTCAGCCCCAATGCATTCTGAATGGATAAGGATCCATTCAGAATGCATCAGTTTGCCTCAGTTCAGCCTCCATTCCGCTCTGGAGGCGGACACCAAAACGCTGCTTGTTGCATCCATGTTTCATGGATAATTAAGAAAAGATTCTTTGAAAATTATTTTTCAGCTGTTCAGTGTCAGTGAAACACGGATGCAACACAGAGCAAAAAATGGACACACGGACCCAACACGGATCCTTCATGGACAGCTTCTCGGATGCTTCACTGACCACCTGCTTACAGATTTGAGCACGGACATGGACGTGTGAATGAGGCTTAAGAGATCATTGGCTGCAAACACATTGGCACATCTGGATACCCTGAGATGAGAACTGAAAAAACCTATTAAACAATCACACTGCTAAATAGTTTTTATCAGCTCAGTTTAAGTACTATGCACATGGTAATTAGGCGTTTACTTATTATTGTCTCAAATAAAAAAGAGGAAAGCTGCCTCTTTTATCCCCCTCATCAGATCCTCTCAATCACGGGAACATCATAAAACAGATCTAATTGCAAAACAGTTCTATGATTATTATAGTGAACTTTATAATCTGCATGAAGTCGTTAGGCCCTATCAGCGCGAAGGTAAAGTTGGGCAAATACAAGATTGGCTTAAGTCAGTAAATTTGTTTTCTCTATTGCCGTCACAAGCCCAATTATTAGAGGGCCCCAGTTCTCTTTTACAACGACAAACAGCTTTAAGGGTCCATTCACACGTCCGCAATTCTGTTCTGCATTTTGCGGAATGGAATTGTGGAACCATTCATTTCTAGGGGACTGCACGATGTGCTGCCCGGATCCAGAAATGCGGATCTGCACTTCTGGGTCCGTAATTCCGTTCCTGAATTGCGGACAAGAATAGGCATATTCTATTATAGTGCTGGCGATGTGGGGTCTGCACATTGCGGGTGTCCGCGTTTTGCAGATACGCGGATATGTGGATCCGCAAAACACATACGGATATGTGAATGGACCCTAAAAGAGTCGCCTTCAAACAAATGTCCCGGCCTGGATGGCCTTCCCATTTATTATTATAATACATTTAAATTGCTACTCCTACCCCGTCTGCTAGCGGTTTGTAATGCAGCACTAGAGGGAACGCCGTTTACCCAATCTATGCTCTCGGCTCAAATCTCCATAAAGACCATACCCTTTGCTCCAACTATTGATCGATTTCTCTCTTAAATAATGATCTTAAATTATACGCTTAAATGTTGGCAAATAGACTGAAAGACTTTCTACCTGACCTTGTTTTTCTGGAACAGGTGGGGTTTGTTCCAGATCTCAATAATATATGACACCTTACTACGTCTTCTACGCCCCCAAACGTATATTCTTTTAGTTCCTCATGGGGACAAGAGCTAGGATCCACTTTACAGATTAGGAGATACGTTCTTTGTTGTCAAGTTCAACTAGTGTGTCCAGGTGTGTCAAACTGCAAGAAAATAGCTATAAGGTGCTGACACTTTGGTATTATACACCTCAGTGTCTTCACCAAATTTTCCCGGGGGTAAGTCCTACTTGCTGGTGCTGCAACAATGAAATAGGTTCATATGTTCATATTTGATGGTCATGTCCCAGTGTCAACACCTATTGGACAGAGGAATGTACACTTTTGTCTAGCTTATGTGAGATCACTGTCCCAGTGTCTCCAATTATTTGGTACTCCTTCTGGCATTGACAGACCTAAACACACTCTTATAGCTAGGGTGCTGACTGCCACCTGCTGGAAACAGTCAGACCCTCCAGCGATCCAGCACTGATTAAATAGGGGAGATCAGTTAAACCGTTTGGAACAATTGGCACACTGGGAATTTAGAGGTTTCCAAACATCTTAGCTTTGAAGGATAAAGGAAGAACTTTTAGCACTTAGGTTCTAGACCTCTATGTGTCATGATTAGGGACAAGCTAATCGACTTCAGATGAAACATCAGTAGTCGATTCGTATAAAACTTTGTTAGAATAGTATAGGAAGCAAGACTTAAGAAGGCCGCACATGCTCAGTTTCATCCTTCAACTGCCTCCTGAGCTGTGATAGGGAGACCATGGACACGCCCCCTGAGCTGTGATAGGGAGACCATGGACACGTCCCCTGAGCTGCAGCAGAAAAGACACTCCCCTTGAGCTGTCAGCTTGATATACATCTAGCAGAGCAATGAATGGGGAGATCTCTGGATCCATGTGAGGTACAGGGCTGGTTCTAGCTTTGTTAGAAAATGTCATGTACTATGTGATATCTGATTTTCATTGTTTACATTAATCATGGGATAATCACTTTAACCCCTTAAGGACCGAGGACGTACCGGTACGCCCTATTTCCCGAGTCCTTAAGGACCGAGGACGTACCGGTACGTCCTGACTTAAAATCTGAATTCCGGCGCCGCGGGGGTTAATCGGAACGGGATTTCGGCTGAAATCATTCAGCCGGCATCCCGTAACAACGCAGGGGGGGGTCATTTGACCCCCCCGTGTCGGCGATCGCAGCAAACCGCAGGTCAATTCAGACCTGCGGTTTGCTGCGCTTTTTGCAGTTTCTGATCCCCGCGGTCCCTGACCGCGGGGATCAGAAACTTCAGAGTGCCTAAAATCAAGATTTCACCTTCCCCCTGCACCCCTGCACGATTTGATGGCGGCGGGTGGTGCAGGGGGGGTGTCGCAGGCAGTGGGGGCGTTGCGGGAGGCGGGCGGTGCGGCAGGCGGGATCGCGATCCCCCGCCCGCCTCCCCTTGAATAATCGTTGGTTTCTAGTGGATATACCAGGGTGCCAGCACATTGCTGGCACCCTGGTATAAACGGCTGACATCGTTGATGCGATGTCAGCCGTTTAACCCTTTCCATACAGCGGTCCGTACGGACCGCTGTATGGAAAAGGTTAACAGTGCAGGGAGCTCCCTCCCTCTCCCATCGGGGGGCTGCTGTGCCTTTGCAGCCCCCCGATGGGAGAGGGAGAGAGCCCCCAGGCATCCCCCCGAGAGCCCCGTCCTTACCCTTCCCCGTCTGCGAAGTTGTGGCAGACGGGGAAGGTTCCCATGGCAACAGGACGCCTGCTCAGGCGTCCTGCTGTCCATGGTGCTGAACAGATCTGTGCTGAAAGCATAGATCTGTTCAGTGTAAGTAAAATACAGTGCAGGACCCTATATAGGTTCTGTACTGTATTATACAGACATCAGACCCACTGGATCTTCAAGAACCAAGTGGGTCTGGGTCAAAAAAATAAAAAAAAAAGTGAAAAAAGTTAAGATAAAAAAAAAAAAACATTTATCACTGAATAAAAATTAAAAAAATAAAATACACTACACATATTAGGTATCGCCGCGTCCGTAACGACCTGATCTATAAAACGGTCATGTTACTTTCCCCGCACGGTGAACGCCATAAAAATAAAAAAATAAAAACGATGAGAAAATTGAAATTTTGCCCACCTTACTTCCCAAAAAAGGTAATAAAAGTGATCAAAAAAGTCGCATGTACGCCAAAATAGTACCAATCAAACCGTCATCTCATCCCGCAAAAAATGAGACCCTACTCAAGATAATCGCCCAAAAACTGAAAAAACTATGGCTCTTAGACTATGGAAACACTAAAACATGATTTTTTTTTGTTTCAAAAATAAAATCATTGTGTAAAACTTACATAAATAAAAATAAAGTATACATATTAGGTATCGCCACGTCCGTATCGACCGGCTCTATAAAAATATCACATGACCTAACCCCTCAGATGACCACCGTAAAAAAAAAAAAAAAAACGGTGTAAAAAAAGCAATTTTTTGCCATCTTACGTCACAAAAAGTGTAATAGCAAGCGATCAAAAAGTCATATGCACCCCAAAATAGTGCCAATCAAACCGTCATCTCATCCCGCAAAAAATGAGACCCTACTCAAGATAATCGCCCAAAAACTGAAAAAACTATGGCTCTTAGACTATGGAAACACTAAAACATGATTTTTTTTTTGTTTCAAAAATAAAATCATTGTGTAAAACTTACATAAATAAAAATAAAGTATACATATTAGGTATCGCCACGTCCGTATCGACCGGCTCTATAAAAATATCACATGACCTAACCCCTCAGATGACCACCGTAAAAAAAAAAAAAAAAAAAACGGTGTAAAAAAAGCTATTTTTTGCCATCTTACGTCACAAAAAGTGTAATAGCAAGCGATCAAAAAGTCATATGCACCCCAAAATAGTGCCAATCAAACCGTCATCTCATCCCGCAAAAAATTAGACCCTACTCAAGATAATCGCCCAAAAACTGAAAAAACTATGGCTCTTAGACTATGGAGACACTAAACAATTTTTTGGTTTTAAAAAAAAGTTATTGTATAAAACTTACATAAATAAAAAAAAATTGTATACATATTAGGTATCGCCGCGTCCGTGACAACCTGCTCTATAAAATTACCACATGATCTAACCTGTCAGATGAATGTTGTAAATAACAAAAAAAAAACACGTGCCAAAACAGCTATTTCTTGTTACCTTGCCTCACAAAAAGTGTAATATAGAGCAATAAAAAATCATATGTACCCTAAACTAGTACCAACAATACTGCCACCCTATTCCGTACTTTCTAAAATGGGGTCACTTTTTTGGAGTTTCTACTCTAGGGGTGCATCAGGGGGGCTTCAAATGGGACATGGTGTCAAAAAAACAGTCCAGCAAAATCTGCCTTCCAAAAACCGTATGGCATTCCTTTCCTTCTGCGCCCTGCCGTGTGCCCTTACAGCAGTTTACGACCACATATGGGGTGTTTCTGTAAACTACCGAATCAGGGCCATAAATAATGAGTTTTGTTTGGCTGTTAACCCTTGCTTTGTAACTGGAAAAAAAAAATAAAAAATGGAAAATCTGCCAAAAAAGTGAAATTTTGAAATTGTATCTCTATTTTCCATTAAATCTTGTGCAACACCTAAAGGGTTAACGAAGTTTGTAAAATCAGTTTTGAATACCTTGAGGGGTGTAGTTTCTTAGATGGGGTCACTTTTATGGAGTTTCTACTCTAGGGGTGCATCAGGGGGCTTCAAATGGGACATGGTGTCAAAAAAACTGTCCAGCAAAATCTGGCTTCCAAAAACCATACGGCGCACCTTTCACTCTACGCCCCGCTGTGTGGCCGTACAGTAGTTTACAGACACATATGGGGTGTTTCTGTAAACGGCAGAGTCAGGGCAATAAAGATACAGTCTTGTTTGGCTGTTAACCCTTGCTTTGTTAGTGGAAAAAATTGGTTAAAATGGAAAATTAGGCAAAAAAATGAAATTCTCAAATTTCATTCCCATCTGCCAATAACTCTTGTGCAACACCTAAAGGGTTAACGAAGTTTGTAAAATCAGTTTTGAATACCTTGAGGGGTGTAGTTTCTTAGATGGGGTCACTTTTATGGAGTTTCTACTCTAGGGGTGCGTCAGGGGGCTTCAAATGGGACATGGTGTCAAAAAAACTGTCCAGCAAAATCTGGCTTCCAAAAACCATACTGGCGCACCTTTCACTCTACGCCCCGCTGTGTGGCCGTACAGTAGTTTACAGACACATATTGGGTGTTTCTGTGAACAGCAGAGTCAGGGCAATAAAGATACAGTCTTGTTTGGCTGTTAACCCTTGCTTTGTTAGTGGAAAAAATGGGTTAAAATGGAAAATTAGGCAAAAAAATGAAATTCTCAAATTTCATTCCCATCTGCCAATAACTCTTGTGCAACACCTAAAGGGTTAACGAAGTTTGTGAAATCAGTTTTGAATACCTTGAGGGGTGTAGTTTCTTAGATGGGGTCACTTTTATGGAGTTTCTACTCTAGGGGTGCATCAGGGGGCTTCAAATGGGACATGGTGTCAAAAAAACTGTCCAGCAAAATCTGGCTTCCAAAAACCATACGGCGCACCTTTCACTCTACGCCCCGCTGTGTGGCCGTACAGTAGTTTACAGACACATATTGGGTGTTTCTGTAAACAGCAGAGTCAGGGCAATAAAGATACAGTCTTGTTTGGCTGTTAACCCTTGCTTTGTTAGTGGAAAAAATGGGTTAAAATGGAAAATTAGGCAAAAAAATGAAATTCTCAAATTTCATCCCCATTTGCCAATAACTCTTGTGCAACACCTAAAGGGTTAACAGAGTTTGTAAAATCAGTTTTGAATACCTTGAGGGGTGTAGTTTATAGAATGGGGTCATTTTTGGGCGGTTTCTATTATGTAAGCCTTGCAAAGTGACTTCAGAGCTGTAGTGGTCCCTAAAAATTGCGTTTTTGTAAATTTCTGAAAAATTTCAAGATTTGCTTCTAAACTTCTAAGCCTTGTAACATCCCCAAAAAATAAAATATCATTCCCAAAATAATTCAAACATGAAGTAGACATATGGGGAATGTTAAGTCATCACAATTTTTGGGGGTATTACTATGTGTTACAGAAGTAGAGAAACTGAAACTTTGAAATTTGCAAATTTTTCAAAATTTTTGGTAAATTAGGTATTTTATTATGCAAAAAAATTCATTTTTTTGACTTTATTTTACCAGTGTCATGAAGTACAATATGTGACGAAAAAACAATCTCAGAATGGCCTGGATAAGTCAAAGTGTTTTAAAGTTATCAGCACTTAAAGTGACACTGGTCAGATTTGCAAAAAATGGCCTGGTCCTTAAGGTGAAAATGAGCCCGGTCCTTAAGGGGTTAAAGGGGCAGGGTGCTGTGGAGATCTCTGTTATGGGAGTGGGCGCTCTGGAAGTCATTGTTAGGGGGGGTGGAGCACTGTGGAGGTCACTGTTAACTGGGTGGGGCACTGTGGAGGTAAGAATTAAGGAGGGTTAGAGCCCACTGAGAGGAAACAGGAACAAAATGCAGTATGTACATGAGGGTAATGTTAAGGAGGGTGGAGGTCTCACTTAAAGAGGCTGGGCGTTGTGAAGGTCACTCTTATGCAGGGCTGGCATTGGGGGGGCAAACTGGGCAATTGCTCAGGGCGCCTATTATCTAAAGGGCCCCCTGCTTCAGTTCTGCTCAGTGGCGTACTAAAGGGGGGGGGGGGCGTTGGGGGCAGTCCCCCCAGGTTCCCGCTCTCAGGGGAGTGCAAGAAGCAATGAGCACTTCCATCAATACACATGTAAGCGCTCATTGCTGCAGCGCTGCGAGCTGCATTCCTGTCACTCACCACTCAAGTCCCCACGCTGCTTCCCTTTTTCATGTCTGCGGCGCTCTAAATGGTGAAGCAGCAAGACTTCTCCCCACTCCACCATTCAGCCTGCAAACACAGATCGTGCTGCCGACATGTGTGGGCGTAGCCTGCAGCCCAATAATCTGCATAAGCTCCGCCCACACCATGCTGCACAGCGATCTGTGCATGCAGGGAAGAGAGGTATGTGAGCTTTAGGGACGGGACAAGGTGAGTACTTACTGTGTTTTTAATACAGATGGGGCACATAGGGCTTTATTTCTATGGAGGGGGCACAGAGGAATTTATTACTTTGGAGGGGGCACAGAGGAATTTATTATTATTTTTTATTTTATTTTTTAAATACAGATGGGCACATAGGGCTTTATTACTAATAAGGGGACACAGAGGACTTTATTACTATGGAGGGGGCACAGAGGACTTTATTACTATGGAGGGGGCACAGAGGACTTTATTACTATGGAGGGGGCACAGAGGACTTTATTACTATGGAGGGGGCACAGAGGACTTTACTACTATGGAGGGGGCACAGAGGACTTTACTACTATGGAGGGGGCACAGAGCCAGAGGGCATTACTACAATGAAGGGGCACAGTGGACATTACTGTGAAGGGGGCACAATCAGGATTTCTACTATGGAGGGGCACAGAGGGCATTACTAGCAAAGTGGGAATTACTACTATTAAGGGAGCACAGTGGGCATCATTACTATTAAGGGGGCTGTGAGGATTCGCTCTGGTAGTCAGGCTAAGCGGACTCAAAAAACAGTTTGTAAAACAAAACTTCAGTGTTTATTCACACACAAGGCAAAAACAAAGCGACATTTTTCAGTCTTAGTGTTAATTCACACAAAGAAAAGTCCAAAGAGCAAAACAATCACCTTGTTAGTAGTTTTTCTTATCCCCAGCGGTCCACAACAGGCTTTAGGGAGCCTGTTTCCCCGCATGTGGCTCTCATCCCTTTAGCACGGCACCATGCCTCAGATCAGACACCTTGCTGCAGAGCCCAGCTGTCTTTTAAGGACAGCTCAGTGTTGTCAAAATGTGGACTGGCACTTAAAATCCAGTCCGGTGTTTGACCCCACCTGGCTGCAAATGAGCCCAGCAGCACACACTGGGAGGAAAATACATGAGAAATCATTCCCCTAGTGCTGACAGGACCTACGATAATGTCAGGTGCAGGAGGCAGAGCTCAGCAGAGAAGAGGGGATGGAGGACCTGTGATGACTTCACCATCATGTGACCAGAACAGGAGGCGGAACTCAGCAGTGCAGTAAAGTAAGGGTACTTTCACACTAGCGGTTTACTTTTCCGGTATTGAGATCCGTCACAGGGGCTCAATACCAGAAAAAAACGGATCAGTTTTATCATAATGCGTTCTGAATGGGGAGCATTCCGTTCAGTATGCATCAGTTAAGTCCCTCTTACGTTTTTTGGCCGGAGAAAATACCGCAGCATGCTGCATTTTTCTCTGCAGAAAAAATTCCGGAACACTTGCCGGAATGCCGCATCCGGCATTAATTTCCATTGAAATGTATTAGTGCTGGATCCGGCATTAAAATTGCCGCATTGACGGATCCGTTCTTCCAGTCCGCTCATGCGCAGACCTTTAAATCCGGATCAGTCTGACAAATGCCATATGTTTGCATACAGATTGCCGGATCCGGCAGGCAGTTGTTGTTTTATACTAAATGTCCACACTGCAGGGGGCACCAGGGATGGGGGGAAGGAGATCATTATATATACTTGGCACTATTGGGGAGAAATGGAGGAGCATTATATACATACTGGCACTACGGTGGAACATATATATTATATATATATTGCCACTATGGGGGGAAGCATTATATATTGGAACTAGTGGGGGGCACTACAGGGGGACATTAGAGCCACTGAGAGCATTATGGTTATATTATTATTGCTAGGGGCATTATTATTATTTGATGCAATATGGAGGGCATTGCTACTAATGGGGGCTATCTTGGGGAGTGTTATCACTATTGGGGGCACCATTACTAATGAGGGCAGTCTGGGTGTATAGTACAGTGTTTGTGGACATGGGGGGGAGCAGAACAGACACAGTATTGGGGGTAGCTTCAAGAGGTTCTCCGATTATTTTTCATATTGATGACCTATCCTTAGGATAGGTCATCAATATTAGATCAGCTGTTTGAGGAGACAGCGTGCGCTGTGCAAGTGCTCAGTGGCGTAGCTAGAAATGAATGGGTTCCACAGCAAATTTTTGAATAGGGCCCCCCTTCCCAGTAATTTTTTCACAACCCCTTCCTTTCATTCCGCCCCCATTCCTGTAGCTAGTAAAGATCGCTCTCTCAGACCAGGCCCAGCAGCTGTTCCATCCGTTTTCTACACTGTCTATACTGTCACTGCATATAATTTCATTATATAATACTGTTGAGGGGGCCCTGACAAAATCTTTTAGTCTTCCTCCTCCTGGATGGGCCCCTTCTGGGTTAGGGCTTCCCCTATAGTTATGCCCCTGCATGTGCCGTCTCCCTTGTCTCTTCCTGCTCTGCTGTTGTATGTCTATGGGACAGCAGCAATGAATAGCATGCGCCGTCTCCTCAAACAGCTGGGTGCACGGCCCACTGGGAAAAAGTCAATCCCACAACAATAGGTAGGAAAAAGGCAGCACTCCAAAAAATAAAATTTAAAAAATACTTTATTCACCTCAGTGGCAATGGCGACTTTCGGCTCTATATCAGAGCCTTTCTCGCTTGAGAAAGGCTCTGATATAGAGCCAAAACGTTGCCATTGCCACTGAGGTGAATAAAGTATTCCCTTACGTCCTAACCAGCAGCACAAGTGGGGAGTTCTCCCCTGTGAAACTGGTAGGACAGGTGGAATTATATTATAAAAATCAATGTCTGTCTGTTCACCTGTCCTCTATAGAAATCCAAATGCCTGAACTGTTGGACACCAATTTCAGCACATATGTACATCGGGTGTCTGGTAAGGTTTTCGGAAAGGTCTCAGCTCTATGTAACATACCATTCTAGAGATGGTAAAAAATATATTAGCCAACAGAAGGTTGCAGGTCTTTCAGTTTTCACATACACACAGTTTTACACCAGGTTTCCATAAAAACTCAGCCATTTTTCTTCTGTTAGGTCACTGTTAAGGGGGCGTGGTGATGTGGAGGTCACTGTTAAGGGGCGGGGTGCTCTGAAGGTCACTGTTAGGGCTCATGTACACGACCGTATGTATTATGGGGTCTGCAAAACACGGATCCGCAATAAATACGGATGATGTCCGTGTGCATATTTCGCGGAACTGCTGGCCCCTGATAGAACAGTCCTATCTTTGTCCGTAATGCAGACAATAATAGGACATGATCTATTTTTTGGCGGAATGGACGTATGGAAATGGTATGACACAGAGTAACATCCTTTTTTTAGCAGACCCATTGAAATGAATGGTTCCACATACAGTCCGCAAAAAAAAAAGATGGAATGGACATGGAAAGAATATACGTTTGTGTGCGAGACACCTAACTGTGTCGCATCTGTACAGGTCCGTGCACCTGAACAGCAAGGGGACAGATTTCCGCTATAATCTATGGTGGTTTCCTTGTGCAGAGTATAACAAATATGACGAGCTGGCTAAGCTGACCACACACTGCCTGCAAATTTGAAAGGTGATGAACGATGCGTAAAATCCCAAATAAGTTGCAACATTTTTTGTCAGCACAGTGTGCACCAAACTATGTGATTTTTTGGGCGCTGTAGAGATGTGTGTATACAAGATATGATGCACGGTTTTCAGAGCACAGCAGACAGCAGGAGGAAGAGGAGCTCAATGTAAAGAGCGGCGGCGTCCAGGAGCAGAGAGGTAAGTGTTTTTTTATTTTTATAAAAAATGAGCCTGCTGTGGGCAAAATGGAGGCTAATGAGAGGCATAATGGGGGCTAATGAGGCATAATGGGGGCTAATGAGGCATATTGGGGCTAATGAGGCATAATAGGGGCTAATGAGGCATGATGGGGCTAATGAGGCATGATGGGGGCTAATGAGGCATGATGGGGGCTAATGAGGCATAATGGGGGCTAATGAGAGGCATAATGGGGACTAATGAGGCATAAGGGCTGATGATGGGGGCAAATGAGGCATAAGGGCTGATGATGGGGCAAATGAGGGCTAATGAGGCATAATAGGGGCTAATGAGGCATAATGGTGGCTAATGATAGGCATAATAGGGGCTAATGAGAGGCATAATGGGGGCTAATGAGAGGCATAAGGGCTGATAATGGGGGTTAATGGCATAAAGGCTATATATATACATACATACACGTGCGGTGTGTGTGTATTTGTGCTTTAGGGTGCACACCCTAATCCAATAGGCTGCGCACGCATATGCCTTCAGCACACACAGAGCAGAGGCGGCAAAGCCCCTGGACAGAAGCCATGCAGGGAGGGGGAGGGGGCATGCGTCTGTCAGCTGGAGCTAGAAGCACTCGCAGGGCTCTCAGAGGCCAGTAACTGAGGCAGTACAGCAGCCATGAGTTCCCTGCAAGATGTTATTGTCATCGGTGGAGGCATCTCAGGTCAGACAATTCTTCCTGTGCTTTATATGCCTACAAACCCGCGCCTTGCTGCTGCTGACTATTGTAGGTTTCCCAGCAGCTGACTCATACGGTGCAAGCAACAGAGCAGGGAGGGGCCGTGCGTCTGTCAGCCACAGCAAGAAGCGCTCTCAGGGCACACACAGACATAGTTAATGCAAACAATGTTTCAATCTTTCATCTTACTCTTCCCACTTTTCCAAAACCTCCTGAAATACCCCCACATCCGTTCACCCAGCAAGGAACTATTCATCTCTCCCTCCATCTTACCTGCTCATTTGACCTCTTGCACAAACCTGTTAGGCAACGTAAAACACTTCCTTCCCAAACACACACAGATAGCTCCTGTCCTCTCTATTCTCACCTACTAACACTTTCTCAGCTGCTCCTTATTGCTGGTGATATCTCTCCAAATCGTGACCCCTCAGCAAATCTCCACTATCACCTCTACGTCGCACTACAAATCTCCTTCTACAAGTTTCTGCAACCCCTTAGACCTAATAACCATTCATCTGACCCCTGCTCCCTTTTACAGGAGCATTATGGAATGCACGCTCTGTCTGTAACAAACTGTCCTACATTCATGACCTCTTCATCTCTCGAAAAATTTCCATTCTGGGTCTCGCAGAAACATGGCTGACACCCTCTGACACCTCCACCCCATTGCTGCACTCTCATATAGTGGATTTCATTTCACTCCCACCCCCTGCTGCAAACATGGTGGGGGATTTGGTCTTTTCCTATCAGACACCTGCTCCTACAGCCCAACTTCACTGCCACTCTCTATTATGCGCCCTTCATTTGAAGTACACTCTGTTTGCATCTACTCTCCCTCCAACCTCCAAGTGGCTGTCATTTACCGCCCCCAGGCCCTGCCACCATCTTTCTTGACCACTTTAACACCTGGCTCCTACACTTTCTTTCTGCCGACATCCCCACTATTATCATGGGTGACTTCAACATCCCTATTGACACCTGCCACTCAACCACCTCTAAACTCCTATCACTCTCTTCCTCCTTCGGCCTATCACAGTGGTCTTCCGCTCCCACCCACAGAGATGGTCACACTCTGGATCTTATCTTTACCCGCCTCTGCTCCCTATCTAACCTTTCTAATTCGCCTCTCCCCCTATCCG
The DNA here is from genome assembly GCF_014858855.1 of Bufo gargarizans. Classification (NCBI taxonomy): domain Eukaryota; kingdom Metazoa; phylum Chordata; class Amphibia; order Anura; family Bufonidae; genus Bufo; species Bufo gargarizans. The sequence continues at coordinate 457,659,220 of NC_058082.1, forward strand.
ACCACAACCCACTAACCTTCTCTTCACTGGTCTCTTCTGCTGCTCCCCCGATCCACACACTAGCACACCCCCCGCACACCCACCACCCTGTATAACACCACAATAAGTACAGCTCTGGACTCAGTTGCCCCCCTCACACACAAAAAAACCCCAAAAATCAACAGACAATTCTGGCACACCAACCTGACCAAAAAACTCAGACAAGCTTCCAGGGCTGTTGAGCGGCGATGGAAGAAATCCCATTCTAAAGATCAATTCACCGCATACAAACAATCCCTCCTCATATTCAAATCCTCACTCGCTGATGCAAAACAGGCCTACTTCTCATCTCTCATATCTTCCCTGGCCCACAGCCCTAAACAACTTTTTAACGCTTTTAACTCCCTTCTCCGTCCCCCAGCGCCCCCAATCTCTCCACTCATCTCAGCTAAGGACTTTGCTGCATACTTCAAACAAAAGATAGTCAACATCAGAGAAAGCTTCAGTACACAGTCCCCACAGACCCTCTACACAACTGCTCAGTCCTCTTCTCCCAAAACCCGCTTCTCCACCATTACAGAAGAAAATATCTCCACTCTACTCTCCAGATCACATCTCACCACCTGTGCACTTGACCCAATCTCATCCCACCTCATTCCCAACCTCACCACAGTATTTATCCCAGCTCTAACTTATCTCTTCAACCTATCACTAACCTTGTATGTCTGCCCCTCTGGCTTTAAACATGCTACCATTACACCCATTCTCAAAAAGCCTTCACTTGACCAATCTTCTTTGTCCAGTTATCACCCCATATCACTTCTTCCGTATTCCTCAAAGCTACTTGAACAACATGTCCATTCTGAACTGTCCTCTCACCTCTCCTTCTGCTCCCTCTTTGACTGGCTACAATCTGGTTTCCGACCCCACCACTTGACTTAGACTGCCCTTACCAAAGTCACCAATGACCTACTAACAGCCAAAACCAAAAAAATTACTCTGTCCTCCTTCTCCTTGACCTGTCCTCTGCCTTTGACACTGTTGACCACTCCCTTCTGTTGCAAACTTTCTCATCTCTTGGCATCACTGACCTGGCCCTCTCCTGGATCACATCATACCTCACAGACCGGAGGTTTAGCATCTCCCACTCTCACCCCACCTCCTCGTCTTATTCCTTCTCTGTTGGTATCCTCCAAGGCTCTGTCCTAGGACCCTTGCTCTTCTCTATTTACACTTTCAGCCTGGGACATCTCATAGAGTCCCATGGCTTTCAGTATCACTTTTATGCTGATGACACAAATCTACCTCTCTCGTCCAGACATCACCACCTTATTATCCAGAATCCCACAATGCCTATCTTCCATATTCTTCTTCTTCGCTTTCTAAAACTTAACATTGATAAAACAGAATTCATCATCTTTCCCCCATCTTGCTCAACCCACCCAACAGACCTATCTATCACGATCAATGGCTGCACACTCTCCCCTGTCAACCAAGTCTGCTGCCTTGAAGTGACCTTGGATTCTGCCCTCTCCTTCCGACCGCACATCCAAGCCCTTTCCACCACCTGCCGCCTCCAACTCAAAAACATCTCCCGCATCCGCGCATTCCTCAACTTTGAATCTGCGAAAATGCTTGTACATGCTCTCATCATCTCCCGTCTAGACTACTGAAACATTATCCTCTGTGGCCTTCCATCTAGCACTCTCGCACCCCTCCAATCGATCCTCCACTCTGCTGCCCGACTAATCCACCTCTCACCCTGTTACTCCTCTGCCTCTCCCTTCTGCCAATCCCTTCACTGGCTCCACATTGGCCAGCGAATTCAGTTCAAAATACTAACAAATACATACAAGGCCATCCACAACCTGTCTCCTCCCTACATCTCTGAGCTACTTTCCCGATACATCCCCACACGCAATCTCCGATCCTCATAAGACTTCCTTCTCTCCTCTTATCACTTCTTCCCACAATCGCCTCCAAGATTTTTCCCGTGCATCCCCCACACTCTGGAACTTGCTACCCCAACATATCAGACTCTCACCTACAGTGGAAACCTAAAAACCCACCTCTTCAGACAAGCCTACAACCAGCGACCCTGCTGCCTCTATACCGCCATGACCAGCTTCACCCTCACCTACGGTGTCCTTCTCCTATACCATGTGGATTGTAATCCCTCACAGGCAGGGCCCTCTCTCTTTCTTTACCAGTTTGTAACTCGTCTTGTTTATGCTTAGTGCAACTGTCTGTATTATGTATTTATACCCCTTTTCATTTGTACAGCACTATGGAATGAATGGCGCTTTAATAATAAATAATAATAATAATTTCCGCTATAATCTATGGTGGATTCCTGGTGCAGAGTATAACAAATATGATGGGCTGGCTAAGCTGACCGCACACCGCCCGCAAATTTGAAAGTTGATGAACGATGCGTAAAATCCCAAATAAGTAGATTATTATTATTTTTTGGCAGGACAGTGTGTGCCAAACTATGTGATTTTTTTTTTTTTTGCGCTGTAAAGATGATATGTGTGTATACAGGATATAATGCACGGTTTGGGTGTGTAAAACGTACAGGGAAGAGAGGCAAGGAAGGGGTGGATAGTGCGGTCCACGCCCCTTTTCCTCCACAAGTGAGACCAGCTGGAGGTACTCAGCCTGGCATAAAGCACCTCCCAGAGTGTCTGAACAGCACTCTATAGGTGAGTCAGGGATTCTACGCTATGTTTAGTTAGAGCCCAGCCGGGCAGGTATTTGTTTTGTGTTATTGTTTGTTGTTGCTGGTGTTGCACAATAAATGCAAAGTTTGGACAGTATATCCGTGTCTGGTGAAGTAACCTGTGAGAATGACCCCCAGAGAAGAGCTAACCCTCCACAATATATATATATATATATACATACACACCCTAATCCAATAGGCTGCGCACGCCTATGCCTTAAGCACACACAGAGCAGAGGCGGCAAAACCCCTGGACAGAAGCCATGTAGGGAGGGGGAGGGCCGTGCTTCTGTCAGCCAGAGCTAGAAGCACTCAGGGTTCTCAGAGGCCACTGACTGAGGCAGCACAGCAGCCATGAGTTCCCTGCAAGATGTTATTGTCATCGGTGGAGGCATCTCAGGTCAGATAATTCTTCCCCCGCACCTTGCTGCTGCTGACTATTGTAGGTTTCCAGGCTGCTGACTCGTAGGGTGCAAGCAACAGAGCATGGAGTCCTGTGTGTCCAGCGTCATAGAAAGTGTATAGCAATGCAGTTATCGCAGACAGAACATGCTCAGTGCAATCTGATCGTTGTCATGTAGGGTTAGATCCTCTGTGATGAAATCTGGCTACATGGTCTCTTCTGCTACTTGTTTTCTGCTAATGGCTGTCTGGATCACATATGGTTTATGTTCTGTATCCTTAGGGTACTTTCACACTTGCTGCAGAGGATTCCTGCAGGTAGTTCAGTCGCCGGAACTGCTTGCCAGATCCGTCAAAACGTATGCAAACTGTATGACAAATGTATTGAAATGCCGGCTCTGTCTCTCCGGTGCCAGCATTTATTTTTTTCGCATTTTTTTTTGCGGTCTGAACATGCGCAGACTGCAGTGCTGGATCTGTTTTGCCGAAACACTCGGGGCCGGATCCGGCATTAATGCATGTCAATGAGAAAAAATGCTGTATCCGGCATTCCGGAATTTTGGACGGAGATAAAACAGCAGCATGCTGCGGTATTATCTCTGTCCTGAAAAGTCAAAAAGACTGAACTGAAGACATCCTGATGCATCCTGAACGGATTGCTCTCCATTCAGAATGCATTAGTGTACTTTTACACTTGCGGCAGAGGATTCCAGCAGGCAGTTCCGTTGCTGGAACTGCCTACCAGATCCGGCAATCCTGACGCAAACGGATGGCATTTGTCAGACGGATACGTCTGACAAATGCATTGAAATACCGGATCCGTCTCTCCGGTGTCATCCGGAAAAACGGATCCGCTATTTATAGATTTTTCTTCATTTTTAAAGGGCTGCGAATGCGGAAAGCCGGATCCGTTTTGCCAGAACACTTAAAGGGCTTCTGTCACCCCACTAAACGCATTATATATTTTTTTGTCTTCTTATAATCCCTATCCTGCCATATTGCCATACAATACATTATGTTATTAATAATTTTCGTTCAGTAGATTTAGCCAAATGATATGCTAATTACCTTTCTACCAGCAAGTAGGGCGTCTACTTGCTGGTAGCAGCTGCAGAAAACCGCACCCTCCTTGTGTTGATTGACAGGGCCAGCCGCGATCTCCTCCTCCGGCCCTGTCAGCATTTCAAAAATCGCGCCCCTGTGTTGATTCGGCGCAGGCGCTCTGAGATAAGGAGGCTCGCCTCCTCAGCACTCCCTCAGTGCCTGCGCCGATGACGTCACCGAAAGAGAAGACGTAATCGGCGCAGGCGCACTGAGGGAGTGCTGAGGAGACGAGCCTCCTTATCTCAGAGCGCCTGCGCCGAATCAACACAGGCGCACGATTTTTGAAATGCTGACAGGGCCGGCCGGAGGAGGATATCGCGGCTGGCCCTGTCAATCAACACAAGGAGGGGGCGGTTTTCTGCGGCTGCTACCAGCAAGTAGACGCCCTACTTGCTGGTAGAAAGGTAATTAGCATATCATAAAAGTACGTTTTTGGCTAAATCTACTGAACGAAAATTATTAATAACATAATGTATGGCAATATGGCAGGATAGGGATTATAAGGAGACAAAAAAAGAATGCGTTTAGTGGGGTGACGCTCTTTAATGCCGGATCTGGCACTTCAATGTAAATTAATGCCGGATCTGGCATTCTGGCAAGTGTTCAGGATTTTTGGCCGGAGATAAAACTTCAGCATGCTGCGGTATTTTCTCCGGTCAGAAAACGTTCAGGGCCTGAACTGATGCATCCTGAACGGAATGCTCTCCACTCAGAATGCACTAGGATAAAACTGATAAGTTCCATCACAGGAGCTCAATATCGGAAAAAAAAAATGCTTGTGTCAAAGTACCCTAGGATAAAACTGATCAGTTCTTTTCCGGTATTAAGCCCCTAGGACGGAACTCAATGCCGGAAAAGAATAACGCTAGTGTGAAAGTACCCTTACTTAGATGTGAAAAGCTGACCTCTATTTTGCCTGACCTACCTGGCAGGGTGCCTGGTGGGTTGTCTGATGCTCCACACCCTAGGGTGGGCTCTTTAGAACAGACCTATTAACAAAGGCGTGTGCCTGGGCACACCCTAATCAAGCCTCAAAATTGAGGTTCTGTCCGTCCGGCAGCTGCCTCTTGAGCCCCGCTGGCCTGCGAATACTAATGAAGCGCTTCCATTTTGGAAGCGCTAATTAGTATCGGAGGACCAGGAAGCGGTGAATGCTATGTACTTGCCGCTTCCTGGTCCTCGGCTGTTCAGAGCGCACAGCCAAGAGCCGACATCAGGAAGAATAAAATCGCTGGTGGTGGCGTCCAGTAGCAGAGAGGTAAGTGTTTTTTTTATTTTATAAAAAATAAGGCTGCTGGGAGCATAATGGGGGCTAATGAGAGGCATAATGGGGGCTAATGAGAGGCATAATGGGGGCTAATGAGAGGCATAATGGGGGCTAATGAGAAGCATAATGGGAGCTAATGAGGCATGAGTACTGATGATGGGTGCTAATGAGGCATAAGGGCTGATGATGGTGATGAGAAGTAGGACTGCACTCCGGAATAGTGTTAAAAAGCAAACTGAAGTTTATTCACCCATATTATGGCAAGTCTTGCGACGTTTCGGCTCACAAGAGCCTTTCTCAAGCATAGAAACAGTGAAAGTGACGGCATATAAAGACATTTCAAAAAGTGTCCAACCCATCAGGGTATGGCTATAATCAATTTAAATTACATACATCTGATATACGTGAGTAAATAAAGTGCATTGTGCATAAAGTGACAGGTGCCATACAATCTATAGTTTCGGAGCTATCCCCGGCGTGGGACAGTATATATAGAATACTTTGTGTCAGTTACATTCATAGTTACATAAGTTATAATATAATGAATAATGAATAAGGATCCTAGAAATACGACCTTAAGTACGTTTTTTCCTTATTGAATTTCTATGGTTATTCAATCTTACTTTAAGTTCTGTGGACGTTTCCCCGACATATAGTAGGTTACAAGGGCAGGCCAACACATAGATTACATATGCCGAAGAACAATTCAGATGAAACTTGATAGGGTACTCTTTATTTGTAAATGGATGTATAAAGGATTTAGATTTACAGATATGCCGACACGCAGCCGAGACATGGATAACATCCAAGGCCCGACTGCGTCAATGTCCGCTGCACACTAATTTTCTTAGGGCCAACATCTGCTCTGACCAAATGGTCTTTAAGATTTTTGTTTTTACGATATGATAGAAGGGGGGGGGGGGGGGAGTTTGAATTCTGGTACATCTTTAATAGATCTGCTTAAAATACCCCAGTTATCTTTAAGAATGCGTCCTATTTCCATACTGCACTCCGAGTATGTGGACATAAATGGTATTCTTTGGATTTTATCAGAAGTAGTTGGTGTTATTTCTGTATTGGTATGCAGAATTTTTTTCTTTTGCCTTGACAGGAAAAAATTTTCAATGGCCGGAAAATCATATATCAAAGACACAGGTGACTTCTTGCAACAACTGAGGGCAGTCGATGTCAGCAATCTGCAGGCCATTACTCTGGTGTCCTTTGACGTTGTTTCGTTATACACGTCAATAGGACATGAGAAGGGCATATCTGCAGTTAACAAATACCTTGATGACTCGCCCATTACACAGAATGCAAAATGTTTTATCAATACTTTGTTGAGATTGATTCTTGAGAATAATTATTTTTTGTTCCAAGACACTTTTTTTAATCAGAAACGTGGCGTTGCGATGGGGTCCAACGTGGCCCCAACGTATGCAAATATCTACATGCGCCACATGGAGTAGGACTTTATCTATGTATCCCACCACTTCCAATATGTCATCAGGTGGTGGCGATACATAGATGACGTCTTCCTCCTATGGTCTGGTACTGAGTCACAATTAAGTGAGTTTCATGCATACCTTAATGGCATCGATCCGGATCTTCAGTACACTATATCCCACTCCAAAACACAATTGTCATTTTTGGACACTAATGTTAACTTGGTTGATGGCACAATCAGTACAGGCTTGCATGTGAAATCAACAGATAGAAACACGATTCTACGCTATGAAAGCAATCATCCGCACAGTCTAGTTAAACATCTCCCGCATTCGCAATTCTTACGTATGAAACGTATTGTCTCGGATCGTACTGAATTGGTGACCACATTAGAAACTATGGCAGGCAAATTTAGGGAACGAGGGTATCCCCGTAGACTGCTAGACGAACAAAAGAAAAAAAATCTGCATACCAATACAGAAATAACACCAACTACTTCTGATAAAATCCAAAGAATATCATTTATGTCCACATACTCGGAGTGCAGTATGGAAATAGGACGCATTCTTAAAGATAACTGGGGTATTTTAAGCAGATCTATTAAAGATGTACCAGAATTCAAACTCCCCCCCTTCTATCATATAGTAAAAACAAAAATCTTAAAGACCATTTGGTCAGAGCAGATATTGGCCCTAAGAAAATTAGTGTGCAGCGGACATTGACGCAGCCGGGCCTTGGATGTTATCCATGTCTCGGCTGTGTGAATTGTCAGCATATCTGTAAATCTAAATCCTTTATACATCCATTTACAAATAAAGAGTATCCTATCAAGTTTCATCTGAATTGTTCTTCGGCATATGTAATCTATGTGTTGGCCTGCCCTTGTAACCTACTATATGTCGGGGAAATGTCCACAGAACTGAAAGTAAGATTGAATAACCATAGAAATACAATAAGGTAAAAACGTATCGATCTACCAGTATCCAGACATTTTGGATCCCTTGGACATTCAGAGCGGGATCTAAGATGCTGGATCATTGACCAGGTTAGACTCCCCAGAAGAGGTGGTGACCGCCTAACACTTTTGAAAAAAAGAGAGTTACGCTGGATATATGACTTGGATAGCTTGCACCCTAGAGGTCTTAACGTTGAGTTCAGGTGAGAGCCACTGGATTCGCGGCTCACTCTTGGTTCTCCTATATGTTTGTAGTCTGTCCCTCACACATTTGTATAATGGTGTATGAAAACTGTGAAAGACCAATATGCAATTGCAATATAATATATATTTAGAAACTAAAACATATGTTTCTCTTTGCTTTTTAGGAATTTTTAACTTTCACAATGTTGGATGTGGACCCTTGAGCTTCGACCTTTAGGAGGCAATGCGGCCCAATATGGACATCAGTGTTCCTCTACTCATGCGTTAACTCAGACACATAACTGTCCTTTTATATGATATGACTGCTGCAATGGTAGAGGGATCATCCCTCCACGACTGCTAAATCACCGGCAATTGGGCTTGGACTGTCGGCGGGGATCATGGAAGTGTTCCCCTCTGACATTCTCGCAAGACTTGCCATAATATGGGTGAATAAACTTCAGTTTGCTTTTTAACACTATTCCGGAGTGCAGTCCTACTTCTTCTTTTCCTACATTATTAGGGATTGCCGCTACCCTACGTTGGACTTTGCACCCATGCTCTGGCTGGTGCTCCCACTGGACTTTTTTTATATATATATATATATATATATATAAATATATATATATATATATATATATATATATACGCGCGCGCTGTGTGTGTGTGTTTGTTTGTGCTTTAGGGTGCACACCCTAATGCAATAGTCTGCGCACGCCTATGACTATTAATATAAGTGGAGATGTAATGGACGGTATACTGCGCTTTCCTCCGGTATGGTTGTATAAAGATGCCATTGTGTACATCTGGCATTGCTTTCCGTAAGGCCCCTGTGAATCACAGACTCCTGCTGTCTGTTGTCTCCATGAACGTCATAGGCACCCATTGGGGCGCATTTACTATAGTGTTTGCGCTAGGAAACTTCTGTTTTCAAGTTCTGCGTACAAGGCTCGGGTTATCTAAGAATTCCGTTAAATACGTTATAATCTGTGGTAGCGGAATCCATAACGGAATTCATAGATAACCCGAACCTTGTATGCTGAACTTGAAAACAGAAGTTCGCTCACCCCCCCCCCCCCCCCGCCCCCTAGTCTGCGCCTGTTTTTTGGAATAAAAATGCTGCTTTAGACAGTCAAATTTTATTTTTGTCACATTTACTACTGAAATTGTGCTGTTTTGGAGGCTTTTTGCACCTCGTTTGAATTAGGATTTTGAGACTCATTCAGAAGTTTTTTTAACTTTTGCAACTCTTTCCCGATCTATTAATGTAGGACCTGAATTTGTCACAAAAACAGTATAATTTCTACTCCTCTACAGGGCTAGCTTACTTTTCTTCATCAGTTTTGAGTGGTGAAGTCCGAATTATTTGCATTATAAGTCGCACTTTCAGGGAGATGTGCAACTTTAACAGCTCACTTGCACCTTTTTGTCACACGCATACTAATGAGACCAGTCTAAGTGAATATGAACCCATCTAACTGAAACTGAACCACCAGAGGTCAGATTAATAACAGTACACATAGTCTAATTCATGCAACTTTTTATATGTACTAGACAAAAACTGACAGACAAATCAAATACGTCCATCTAATTTTAACGAACTTAAAAAAAAGGTGCCACATTGACTTTAATCTCTATACTCACACATAAGTGGCTTTCCACGGACTGTGGTGACACCACAGAAGCATGCCCTATTCTTGTCCATTATTACGGATTCCTCATGCACATTAAAATCTATGGGTCAGTGAAAACCATGAACATCACACAGATACCGTCCGTGACGGATCTGCAAAACAGGCATATTGGCCGTGTGCATTCCACATTTTGCGAAAAATGAACGTCTGGCCCATAATAGAGCAGTCATATACCATCCATAATGCAAGAATAGGACATGTTCTTTATTTTTACAGATGCCACGGAACGGACATACAGATGCTGACCGCATCCGATCCGTAAAAAATGTGGATTGGATGTGGACAAAAAATAAGTTTGTTTGCATGAGCCCTTACTGATGGAAATAACTGTCCAAATAAGTGAAATGTTGACTTTCGGCCTCTTTTACACAAGTTTTTTTGCAATCCATATATTGGCTGGATTTTATGTACCGGAATCTGCTGCTAATGTTAATAAATATAGATCTAGTCACATGGGTGTGTAATGTCCGTCAGTACGTCCGGGTTTTGCGCTTGTTTCCAAATGCACACATTTACAGTCTATGGGAGAGCATGAAAAATGCAGGGAGGAAAGAATACGCATGTAAATCCTGATAAAATCCTGAAGCAATACTGATGACAATACTGATGGTAATTCATTAGGAATCCGTGCATAATCCAGAGTCAGAACACGGACAGATTTCAATACGCTCTTGTGAAAGAGGCCATAGGCCCCTTGCAGACGAGCGTGTCCAGATTAGATCCTTATGCGTTGCTGATGCGTTCAGTGAAAACTGCGCAATTTCACAAACAAGTCCATTCAGTTTTGTTTGTGATTGCGTTCAGTTTTTATCGCGTGGGTGCAATGCGATTTAATGCGTTTTGCACGCGCGTGATAAAAAATGGAATGTTTACAAACAACATCTCTTAGCAACCATCCTTGAAAAAAGCATCGCATCCACACTTGCTTGCACCCAATTCACTTCTATAGGGCCAGCGTTGCGTCAAAACTGCAGAATATAGAACATGCTGTGATTTAAACGCAACGCACAAGTGATGCGTGAGAACCAACGCGCATGTACACAGCCCCGTAGAAATTAATGGGTCCGGATTCCGTGCAGGTGCAATGCATTCGCATCACTCATTACACCCGCGCGGAATACTCGCTCGTGTGAAAAGGGCCTTAGTCTATTAGGCTACCTTCACGCTAGTGTTTGTTTTCCGCTATTGATATCCGTCATAGGGGCTGAATACTGGAAAAAACGCTTCAGTTTTGTGCCCATTCATTGTCAATAGGGACAAAACTAAACAGAACGGAATGCTCCAAAATGCATTCCGTTCCGTTTAGTTGCGTTCCCAGACCGGAAAGCAAACCGCATCATGTTGTAGTTTGCTTTCTGTCCTGGGATGCGGAACAATCCGGCATGACCCACAATGCAAGTCAATGGGGACAGATCCGTTTTCTCTGACACAATAGAAAGCGGATCCGTCCCCTATTGACTTTCAATGGAGTTAATGACGGATCCGTCTTGGGTATGTTAAAGATAATACAACCAGATCAGTTCATAACAGATGCAGATGGTTGTATTATCAGTAAGCGTTTTTGCTGGACCCTTCCGGATCTAGTGTGAAAGTAGCCTTAGTCTCAGTATAAGGCTTGTGCACACGACCGTTCTATTATGGGCGGCCCGTTCCGTAAATTGCGGAATGCTCACAGAGCGCAGAACACGGCACGGTCGTGTGCATGTAGTCTTCTACAGTAGCAGCAAAGTAGGTCATATTTTCGAAGTCTCATCTACATGGTGCGAAAAGTTTGAGCCCTTGTCAAAATCCATAATTAACACATGTGGATTTTGCTGCAGGAATGCAGCGCAGTCTGCACAAAGACTACACTGCCGTGTGCATGTGCCCTCCCAGTCTCAGAAATTTCATCTGCTGTGAATGCACTCTCACAGTTTGGCTGACGAGATAAAGGGAAAGTCGGTGTAATAAAAAAAGTGACTTAGACCAGGCGTCAGCAACCTACTGCACTCTTAGGGCTGTTTCACATGAGCGAGTCCATTGCGGGAATCACGCTCCGTGTGTGAGTGTGTGATCCTCCGCTCTGGACGGCATTATCATGATTTATAATGCTATGTGTCTCTGCTTGGCCTTTTTTCCACAGAATCATAGTGACATAAAGCTGTCAGTATGATTCTGTAGAAATAAGGTCAAGCAGAGGCACATAGCATTATAAATCATGATCATGCCGTGCGCTCCTGTAAGTCCAGAGCAGAGGATCACACTCACACACGGAGTGCCAAAAACCAGTGTGGCCTATGGTCGCTCAGTAGCTGCACAGAATGTGTTGATGAATACGGCACATTATGGTATACTGATCAGTCAGAGGCGGCTCTAGACTTTGTGAGGCCTTAGGTGAAACTTGAACATGAGGCCCCCGCGAAGATTGTTGGGAGCCTCGTGATCTCCCATACGGCGCCCGGCTCAGTCCTCAAGAAATAAGCTGTCTCAACCACCGCACGGAGCGGTGGTGTGGTCAACACTCCCCCTCCATGCATCTCTATGGAAGACTCAGAGATACACAAGTGTAGGATACACAGGCGTATCTGCCCTAGAAGAGAATTCGGTGGTTAGTACCAAGCAAGTTTAATATTTCACTTCCTCTGAAAACTGTTTCCACTTCTAGCTCTCCTCCTTTTCAGGTGGCGTATTTAGGCTAGCACTCCATTCCATGGCTACTACAGTATGTCCTCTTCCGCAGGTGGAGTATTTACGCTAGCACTAAAGATCATGGCTACTACTGTAGGGCCTTCTTCACAGGTGGCGTGTCTACTCTGACTTCGCTTTGGTGGCTACTACGGTATAGCCTCCTTTATCAGGTGGAGTATTTACGCTAGCGCTGCATATCATGGCTACTACTGTATGACCTTCTCAGGTATTGTGCTAGCCCTTGTTTCAGTGATTACTTTCTGTATGGGCTTCTTCTCAGGGGAAGGATTTGTGTTAGCACTCCATGCCATTGTTCCTACTGAACAGTCTCCCCCTTGGGTGGAGTATTTGCGTTAATACTACATACGTACTATAGCACATTCTGTATGGTCTCCTCATCAGGTGGAGTATGGTGCTATCATTGTATACTATGGCTTCTACGGTGTGAGCTACTCCTCAGGTGGAGTATTGCGCCAGCACTGGTTCCTTTGGCTACTCCTGTCTGGCCACATTCTCAGGTGGAGAATTTGCCTAGATGTAGTAGAGTTAACACTCATGCTTTCTGAGATGTGTTAGCTAACCTAAGCAAACGCATTCAATTGCTTTTCAATGGCTTTTTTTTCAAGATAACACGATGATTTAAGAAATTTGAGTTAAGAGTTTGAGTGCTAACCCTGCTACATCTGTAAGTGCCTTAGGCTACTTTCACACTAGCGTTGTTTTAATCCGGCGTTCAATTCCGACACTGGAACTGCCCGCCGGATCCGGAAAAACGTGTGAAAACGGATTACATTTGAATCCTGATCAGGCTTTCGATCACAATGGAAAAATGCATTGGAAAAAACGGATCCGCCATTTATGGACTTTAACTTTTTTTCACATTTTTCGGGTTTAACATGCAAAAGCCGGATCCGTTTTGACTGAACACACGGGGCCGGATCCGGCGTTAATGCAAGTCAATGGGAAAAAAGCCTGATCAGGCGTTCAGTCAAAGTGTTCAGGCTTTTTGGCCGGAGGTAAAAATACTGCATGCTACGTTTTTCTGAAAAGCCTGATCAGTCAAAAAGACTGAACAGAAGACATCCTGATGCATCCTGAAGGACTGACTCTCCATTCAGAATGCATTAGGATAAAACTGATCAGTTCTTTTCCGGATTTGAGCCCCTAGGACGGAACTCAGCGCCGGAAAAGAAAAACGCTAGTGTGAAAGTACCCTTATCTACCACTGTGTGGTTCCCTTCTCAGGCTCAGGGCTTATGTTCCCCCTGCGAGCCATGGTGGCACCCGCGTTGCTTTCTTCCCCTCTCCTTGCATTTGCACTGGATATGGTTCTGTGTTTTCTACCACATTGCCTTCTGTTCCGTTACTTTTTTTTGACACTGGCTCTGTATGCTGTAGCTTCTATCGCTTCTCTCCTTCTATAGGTGGAACCCTCACACTGGTCTTAGGTGTGGTGCTTGTGTCTACATTCCCTCTCAGGTGGATCTCTGACTCCTTTTACGCGACCAATAGATACCATTGCACCAATAAGTGAGGTCTTTATGCTTGCTCTTGCAGCTTAAGCTGATTCATCCACTCATTCCTGATGGCATGGTCATCTGCAGTACTTCCATTCTCTGGCCAGGTATTTACATTAGTATGCATGCTATAGCTGATAAGCCATTCACTTCTGGTGCACACTTTTGCGGGGTTCTCCCTGGTTGGCATAACCCCCTCGTTTCTATGACATTGGTCTACCACAAGGTTCTCATTTCAAGTGGGACATTGGAGCTAACTGTTGATGCTGTGACACCATCAACACTGCCTCTTTTAAGAGGTGAGTAATAGATAATTTTTTTAAACAAAATTTTTTATAGAAGAAATAATAAAAAAGACAGACAATTATTAACATACAAAAATTAATCATCAACATTATTACTTTTCTTATTTTTCCCCTATTTAAACCTTACCCCTACTCTCCCTTCCCGTTGCAATGCGTCTCCTATCCCCTCCATCAACAAGACTGAGACGGGATACCGATGAGGTGGAGGCGGAAAAGCTTAAGACTTCCAATTCCCTCCATATCCTATTCCATTTCTCCTCAGTGTTTCTTTGCTTATGTAGAATATTTATATATCTCTCAATTTTATTAACAAAATTTAGCTATATATATACCGGATTTTTCGCCCTTTAAGACGCACCTGCCCATAAGACGCACCTAGGTTTTAGAAGATGAAAATAGGGAAAACAAATATTTTGAAAAAAAAGGTGTGTCAAAACTTTTAATAAAATAACAGACCAATATTTTAACACTATAAACATTAACAGTAGCAACCAGCAGCATTAACAACCACCTTATTAGGGGGGGGGGGGTCACTTTATTAGCATTGGGGTCATTAGGGGTACCCTAGGGATGTCTTTCTGGCAGGGCACAGCTCTGCACGTAGCCAGGAGTATTTTTTGCCACCAGTAAATGTGAAGTGGGGGAAGGAAAAGTTTGATTATGTGGAGCTAAACACCGATGAGCCTCCAATGGTCTTCAAGGCCCTGCTGTTTGCCCTGACTGGGGTGCAGCGCAGTGAAGGTCATGGTCAAAGGAGGAACATTAAAGGTATGAACTTCTACAAGATGCACCTGTGCAATCAGGATATAATCCGGACAAGTTTTCAGCCTCTGAATGTCCATTCACTGACAAGCAGAGTTATTGAAAATGGCATACCTAAAACACTATGGGCGCTGGCAGTGTGACGACTGAGAGGCGGAGCAGGCATGTGTGACAGGGAAGTCTTCTCCGCTCCTCGTCTGCCTGCTCCTGTGCTCCAACTTTCCTCCTCCTCCCTCCTCCATTTCAGCACTTTGGGCTGGCCCGTCCCTACCACGCAGCACTTGCTGAGGCCGGCCGGTACCTACCATGGACAGCCCGGAGAGCCGACCAGCCCCTGCATCACCATCTGCAGCAGCACCTGGTCCCAGCCTAAGAACACCCACAGCGCTTCCGGCTCCTTCTGCCAAGCACCACAAGCGTGGCCGGACGTTTGATCACATCGCAGCACAGCAGCGCTGCAGGTACAGTAACTTCAGAGGCCACAAGCGCTGGCCATGCTTTTTCCCCCTATAAGACAGAGTGCATCTTATAGGGTGAGGTACACTAGCTGTATTTCGGGAAAACTAGACTCTTGTAATCAATATAAAAAACACTGTCTCACCAAAAACATTGTTTTGATTAACAAAATATTTTTATTCTTATAACAATTAACCTGGGAAAGATCACTTAGTATCCAGCATTGTTCCATAAATGGGATCACAATTGTTTTATTTTTTGGTAATGCAGTAGTTAATTGCCCTCCAATTTTCTACTAATTCTCTACAGGACCACAACACGGGTAAGTAATCAGCTTCAAGTGAATCATACCGTGGACAATTAGAAGTGTTTCTCAAACCTCGTTTGTTAAGCCATAGTGATGTAACGTTCATTCTATGTAAAATATTCAATTTAACCACCACGTGATTGAAATAATAAGACACTAATCTTAAATTAGTTAATGTTTTCCCGATCACCTAATTGAGTCATTAAACAATCCACTCCCCAAGCCCTTTGTCCGGGTGAGCATATATTATTAAATAGTGCTTTCAATAGCAATTTATAAAGTTGTGAAATCTTGACCTTCTGTCCCAAGTTTCCTATCCAATCATTCAAAGGTGTAGAAGTGTCTACCGCAAACATGGACTTTCCCTTTACACTAGAATGTGCTGAATGTAACAGAAAATACCTATATCAAGATGAATTATCAATGTGTTCCGTTTATGCCAATTCCAGGAACAGGGGTGTAGCTAAAGGCTCATGGGCCCTGGTGCAAAAGTTCAGCTTGGGCCCCCAAGGGGCAGAGGAACACACAGCCTTCATGTTGCCTGAGGCAAAAATTTAAATGGCACCCCCCATGCCAAATTCTTGACTTAACCCCTTTCCTCCAGCCAGAAGTGTAACTTGAAGATTATGGACCCCAGTGCAAAATCTATGACCGAGCCCCCTAGCGTGCACTTTCTATAATACTGGTGTCTTCTTATACGACACAAGGGTATTTGGGCCCCCTCAGGCTCCTGGGCCCTTAGAGACTGCTACCTCTGCACCCCCTATAGCTACGCCCCTGTCCAGGAATGGGAGTATAGCTTCATTTCATTTCTCACCACCTGTGAAAGATATCAAATTATTTTTTTGCCAATACTTGTCCCCATCTAAATCGTCTAATTCCTGTAGATAATGATTGTGTCAGAGGGGCGTACAATAAAGAGATCCCCTTATTCCCAACCATCCTTTACCCCACGCTTTTTACCCCATGCTTTAGTAAATAGCTTCCTAGATTCTCTATAGTCCTGTTGGATACTGGATAATCGCCTGGACTCTAATAGCGTAAACATGTTATCATGTAAGGAACTACTAACCAAGGTCGGACAGAGTAGACTTTTCTCTCATTTGCAATAAAGCCATAGCTGTGCAGCTATAAAATAACCCTTAAAATATGGATTCAACCCTTCCTGTTCCATCGGCTTATAAAGGTACTCCATCTTTAGCCTTACCCGTTTTCTTCCCCAAAGTAAATCGTTAATAATTCTTTCAATTAATTTGAAAAACTTATTATCAATCCATATTGAAGAATTCATAAGGATATAGAGGAGTTGAGGTAATATCACCATCTTCACCAGGGATATTCTGTCAGCTCTAGATAAAGGAAGTCGAAGCCATAATGTAACTTTAGACCTCAATTTACTAATCAATGGGATCAGGTTGAGCTGTAGAAAATCTTGAATCTTGGGAGATATAATCATTCCCAAGTATACAAATGAATCTGCAATCTTTAACATACTCAAAGGACTATCAATAGAGTAATCAGGTCTTTCTAACAGCATAAGAGTTGTCTTTGACCAGTTAATATCAAGGCCCGAGAGTGCACCAAAGGAATAAACTATTCGGATAAGTTCTGGAAGTACAGTATTAGTATGATATATAAAAACCAGGACATCATCTGCATATAGGGAAATACTGTCCTCTACTCCTGATATCCCAAACCCTTCCATCCTAGAATCTTGCCTAACCCTAGCAGCAAGAGGCTTGATATAAATATCAAATAATAATGGAGAAAGTGGACATCACTGTCGGGTACCTCTACTCAAGGGAAAACTCCTTGTCAAACTCCCATTAATATTCAGTCTAACAATAGGGGACTTATACAAGAGCTTGATCATATTTATGAATTTGGTACCAACTCCCATTTTCCTTAAAACCTTCCAGAGGAATTCCCACTCCACCCTGTCAAATGCCCTAGAGGCGTCTAAAGACTGTACAGTCATGTGAAAAAAATAGGACACCCTTTGAAAGCATGTGGTTTTTTGTAACATTTTTAATAAAAGGTTATTTCATCTCCGTTTCAACAATACAGAGAGATTAAAGTAATCCAACTAAACAAAGAAAACTGAAGAAAAGTCTTTTCAAGATCTTCTGTAAATGTCATTCTACAAAAATGCCTATTCTAACTGAGGAAAAAGATAGGACACCCTCACATGTATTCCCTCTTAAATTGGCTCAGATCTCACACAGGTATATCACACCAGGTGCACATAATTAGTAGATCGTTACTCTGCATGTTGAATGAGGCTTGCCCTATTTAAACCTCAGACATTTAGTTTGGTGTGCTCCTGACTGTTGAAGTGAGAGTGAGCACCATGGTGAGAGCAAAAGAGCTGTCAGAGGACTTCAGAAAAAAGATTGTAGCAGCCTATGAGTCTGGGAAGGGATTTAAAAAGATCTCAAAAGATTTTGAAATCAGCCATTCCACTGTCCGGAAGATAGTCTACAAGTGGAGGGCTTTCAAAACAACTGCCAACATGCCCAGGACTGGTCGCCCCAGCAAGTTCACCCCAAGAGCAGACCGCAAGATGCTAAAAGAGGTCTCCAAAAACCCTAAAGTGTCATCTCGAGAACTACAGCAGGCTCTGGCTACTGTTGATGTAGAAGTACATGCCTCTACAATCAGAAAGAGACTGTACAAGTTTAACTTGCATGGGAGGTGTGCAAGGAGGAAACCTTTGCTTTCCAAGAGAAACATCGAGGCCAGACTGACATTTGCCAGAGATAAAGTTGACAAAGACCAGGACTTCTGGAATAATGTTCTTTGGACAGATGAGTCCAAAATTGAATTATTTGGACACAACAGCAGAGGACATGTTTGGCGTAAACCAAACACAGCATTCCAAGAAAAGAACCTCATACCAACTGTGAAGCATGGAGGTGGAAGTGTCATGGTTTGGTGCTGCTTTGCTGCAGCAGGACCTGGTCAGCTCACCATCATAGAATCCACGATGAATTCTACTGTGTATCAGAAGGTGCTTGAAGAACATGTGAGACCATCAGTTAGAAAATTAAAGCTGAAGCGGAACTGGACCATGCAACATGACAATGACCCAAAACATACTAGTAAATCAACCAAAGATTGGCTGAAAAAGAAGAAATGGAGAGTTCTGGAATGGCCAAGTCAAAGTCCAGATTTGAATCCCATTGAGATGCTGTGGGGTGACTTGAAAAGGGCTGTACGTGCAAGAAACCCCTCAAACATCTCACAGCTGAAAAAGTTCTGCATTGAGGAGTGGGGTAAAATTTCCTAAGACCGATGTCGAAGACTGGTAGATGGCTACAAGAACCGTCTCACTGCAGTTATTTCAGCCAAAGGAGGTAACACTCGCTATTAGGGGCAAGGGTGTCCTATCTTTTTCCTCAGTTAGAATAGGCATTTTTGTAGAATGACATTTACAGAAGATCTTGAAAAGACTTTTCTTCAGTTTTCTTTGTTTAGTTGGATTACTTTAATCTCTCTGTATTGTTGAAACGGAGATGAAATAACCTTTTATTAAAAATGTTACAAAAAACCACATGCTTTCAAAGGGTGTCCTAATTTTTTCACATGACTGTATATTCGCATACAACCGATGCAGATTATAATGAGCACCTTTATTGGGAATGAACCCGTTCTGGTCGGGATGTATAATTGATGAAATAACCTTGGATATCCTTGTAGTTAGAATCCTTGAGAGAAGCTTCATATCAGTATTCAATAAGGAGATTGACCTATATGACCCTATATCTAAGGGGTCCTTACTAGGGATGAGCGAACTCGAACTGTATAGTTCGGGTTCGTACCGAATTTTGGGGTGTCCGTGACACGGACCCGAACCCGGACATTTTCGTAAAAGTCCGGGTTCGGGTTCGGTGTTCGTCGCTTTCTTCGCGCTTTTGTGACGCTTTCTTGGCGCTTTTTGAAAGGCTGCAAAGCAGCCAATCAACAAGCGTCATACTACTTGCCCCAAGAGGCCATCACAGCCATGCCTACTATTGGCATGGCTGTGATTGGCCAGAGCACCATGTGACCCAGCCTCTATTTAAGCTGGAGTCACATAGCGCCGCCCGTCACTCTGCTCTGATTAGCGTAGGGAGAGGTTGCGGCTGCGACAGTAGGGCGAGATTAGGCAGATTAACTCCTCCAAAGGACTTGATTAACTGATCGATCTGCAGCTGTGGATCATTGAGCTGCTGATCCTCAATTGCTCACTGTTTTTAGGCTGCCCAGACCGTTTGTCAGTCACATTTTTCTGGGGTGATCGGCGGCCATTTTGTGTCTTGTGGTGCGCCAGCACAAGCTGCGACCAAGTGCATTTAACCCTCAATGGTGTGGTTGTTTTTTGGCTAAAGCCTACATCAGGGTGAAGCTGTCACACCAAGTGCATTTAACCAGCAATAGTCTGTTCATTTTTTGGCCATATACAAAATCAGGGGCAAGCTGCGCCTGTCACCAAGTGCATTTAACCCTCAATGGTGTGGTTGTTTTTTGGCTAAAGCCTACATCAGGGTGAAGCTGTCACACCAAGTGCATTTAACCAGCAATAGTCTGTTCATTTTTTGGCCATATACTAAATCAGGGGCAAGCTGCGCCTGTCACCAAGTGCATTTAACCCTCAATGGTGTGGTTGTTTTTTGGCTAAAGCCTACATCAGGGTGAAGCTGTCACACCAAGTGCATTTAACCAGCAATAGTCTGTTTATTTTTTGGCCATATCCCAGTCTAATTCTGTCACTAAATCCATACCGGTCACCCAGCGCCTAAATACTAGGCCTCAAATTTATATCCCGCTAAATCTGTCCTTAGTGCTGTAGCTGGGCGAGTTATTTAGTGTCCGTTCAAGCACATTTCTTGTTCTGGGTTGAAATACAATTCCCAATTTAGCAATTTCATAATTTAGTGGTTTCTGCTATATCAGAGCTATTTGAAATCTATCCCTAAAAGGGTATATAATATTCAAGGTGCACATTGGGTCATTCAGAATAACTTCACACACACCCGCTACTGTGTATTTCCAAGTCTAATTCTGGCACTAAACCCATACCTGTCACCCAGCGCCTAAATACTAGGCCTCAAATTTATATCCCGCTAAATCTGTCCCTAGTGCTGTAGCTGGGCGAGTTATTTAGTGTCCGTTCAAGCACATTTCTTGTTCTGGGTTGAAATACAATTCCCAATTTAGCAATTTCATAATTTAGTGGTTTCTGCTATATCAGAGCTATTTGAAATCTATCCCTAAAAGGGTATATAATATTCAAGGTGCACATTGGGTCATTCAGAATAACTTCACACACACCCGCTACTGTGTATTTCCAAGTCTAATTCTGGCACTAAACCCATACCTGTCACCCAGCGCCTAAATACTAGGCCTCAAATTTATATCCAGCTAAATCTGTCCCTAGTGCTGTAGCTGGGCGAGTTATTTAGTGTCCGTTCAAGCACATTTCTTGTTCTGGGTTGAAATACAATTCCCAATTTAGCAATTTCATAATTTAGTGGTTTCTGCTATATCAGAGCTATTTGAAATCTATCCCTAAAAGGGTATATAATATTCAAGGTGCACATTGGGTCATTCAGAATAACTTCACACACACCCGCTACTGTGTATTTCCAAGTCTAATTCTGGCGCTAAACCCATACCTGTCACCCAGCGCCTAAATACTAGGCCTCAAATTTATATCCAGCTAAATCTGTCCCTAGTGCTGTAGCTGGGCGAGTTATTTAGTGTCCGTTCAAGCACATTTCTTGTTCTGGGTTGAAATACAATTCCCAATTTAGCAATTTCATAATTTAGTGGTTTCTGCTATATCAGAGCTATTTGAAATCTATCCCTAAAAGGGTATATAATATTCAAGGTGCACATTGGGTCATTCAGAATAACTTCACACACACCCGCTACTGTGTATTTCCAAGTCTAATTCTGGCACTAAACCCATACCTGTCACCCAGCGCCTAAATACTAGGCCTCAAATTTATATCCCGCTAAATCTGTCCTTAGTGCTGTAGCTGGGCGAGTTATTTAGTGTCCGTTCAAGCACATTTCTTGATCTGGGTTGAAATACAATTCCCAATTTAGCAATTTCATAATTTAGTGGTTTCTGCTATATAAGAGCTATTTGAAATCTATCCCTAAAAGGGTATATAATATTCAAGGTGCACATTGGGTCATTCAGAATAACTTCACACACACCCGCTACTGTGTATTTCCAAGTCTAATTCTGGCACTAAACCCATACCTGTCACCCAGCGCCTAAATACTAGGCCTCAAATTTATATCCCGCTAAATCTGTCCTTAGTGCTGTAGCTGGGCGAGTTATTTAGTGTCCGTTCAAGCACATTTCTTGTTCTGGGTTGAAATACAATTCCCAATTTAGCAATTTCATAATTTAGTGGTTTCTGCTATATCAGAGCTATTTGAAATCTATCCCTAAAAGGGTATATAATATTCAAGGTGCACATAGGGTCATTCAGAATAACTTCACACACCCGCTACTGTGCATTTCCAAATCTAATTCTGTCACTAAACCCATACCTGTCACCCAGCGCCTAAATACTAGGCCTCAAATTTATATCCCGCTAAATCTCTCGTTACCGCTGTCCTGTTGTGGCTGGGAAAGTTATTTAGTGTCCGTCAAAGCACATTTTTTGTTCTGGGTTGAAATACAATTCCCAATTTAGCAATTTCATAATTTAGTCGTTTCTGCTATATCAGAGCTATTTGAAATCTATCCCTAAAAGGGTAGATCATATTGAAGGTGCACATAGGGTCATTCAGAATAACTTCACACACACGCTTCTGTGCATTTCCAAGTCTAATTCTGTCACTAAATCCATACCGGTCACCCAGCGCCTAAATACTAGGCCTCAAATTTATATCCCGCTGAATTTGAATACAATACATTGGGCCAAATAATATATTTGTTGTTGTGGTGAACCATAACAATGAGAAAAACATCTAGTAAGGGACGCGGACGTGGACATGGTCGTGGTGGTGTTAGTGGACCCTCTGGTGCTGGGAGAGGACGTGGCCGTTCTGCCACATCCACACGTCCTAGTGTACCAACTACCTCAGGTCCCAGTAGCCGCCAGAATTTACAGCGATATATGGTGGGGCCCAATGCCGTTCTAAGGATGGTAAGGCCTGAGCAGGTACAGGCATTAGTCAATTGGGTGGCCGACAGTGGATCCAGCACGTTCACATTATCTCCCACCCAGTCTTCTGCAGAAAGCGCACAGATGGCGCCTGAAAACCAACCCCATCAGTCTGTCACATCACCCCCATGCATACCAGGGAAACTGTCTCAGCCTCAAGTTATGCAGCAGTCTCTTATGCTGTTTGAAGACTCCGCTGGCAGGGTTTCCCAAGGGCATCCACCTAGCCCTTCCCCAGCGGTGAAAGACATAGAATGCACTGACGCACAACCACTTATGTTTCCTGATGATGAGGACATGGGAATACCACCTCAGCATGTCTCTGATGATGACGAAACACAGGTGCCAACTGCTGCGTCTTTCTGCAGTGTGCAGACTGAACAGGAGGTCAGGGATCAAGACTGGGTGGAAGACGATGCAGGGGACGATGAGGTCCTAGACCCCACATGGAATGAAGGTCGTGCCACTGACTTTCACAGTTCGGAGGAAGAGGCAGTGGTGAGACCGAGCCAACAGCGTAGCAAAAGAGGGAGCAGTGGGCAAAAGCAGAACACCCGCCGCCAAGAGACTCCGCCTGCTACTGACCGCCGCCATCTGGGACCGAGCACCCCAAAGGCAGCTTCAAGGAGTTCCCTGGCATGGCACTTCTTCAAACAATGTGCTGACGACAAGACCCGAGTGGTTTGCACGCTGTGCCATCAGAGCCTGAAGCGAGGCATTAACGTTCTGAACCTGAGCACAACCTGCATGACCAGGCACCTGCATGCAAAGCATGAACTGCAGTGGAGTAAACACCTTAAAACCAAGGAAGTCACTCAGGCTCCCCCTGCTACCTCTTCTGCTGCTGCCGCCTCGGCCTATTCTGCTGCTGCCGCCTCGGCCTCTTCCTCCGCCTCTGGAGGAACGTTGGCACCTGCCGCCCAGCAAACAGGGGATGTACCACCAACACCACCACCACCACCTCCGTCACCAAGCGTCTCAACCATGTCACACGCCAGCGTTCAGCTCTCCATCTCAGAAACATTTGATAGAAAGCGTAAATTCCCACCTAGCCACCCTCGATCCCTGGCCCTGAATGCCAGCATTTCTAAACTACTGGCCTATGAAATGCTGTCATTTAGGCTGGTGGACACAGACAGCTTCAAACAGCTCATGTCGCTTGCTGTCCCACAGTATGTTGTTCCCAGCCGGCACTACTTCTCCAAGAGAGCCGTGCCTTCCCTGCACAACCAAGTATCCGATAAAATCAAGTGTGCACTGCGCAACGCCATCTGTGGCAAGGTCCACCTAACCACAGATACGTGGACCAGTAAGCACGGCCAGGGACGCTATATCTCCCTAACTGCACACTGGGTAAATGTAGTGGCAGCTGGGCCCCAGGCGGAGAGCTGTTTGGCGCACGTCCTTCCGCCGCCAAGGATCGCAGGGCAACATTCTTTGCCTCCTGTTGCCACCTCCTCCTTCTCGGCTTCCTCCTCCTCTTCTTCCACCTGCTCATCCAGTCAGCCACACACCTTCACCACCAACTTCAGCACAGCCCGGGGTAAACGTCAGCAGGCCATTCTGAAACTCATATGTTTGGGGGACAGGCCCCACACCGCACAGGAGTTGTGGCGGGGTATAGAACAACAGACCGACGAGTGGTTGCTGCCGGTGAGCCTCAAGCCCGGCCTGGTGGTGTGTGATAATGGGCGAAATCTCGTTGCAGCTCTGGGACTAGCCAATTTGACGCACATCCCTTGCTTGGCGCATGTGCTGAATTTGGTGGTGCAGAAGTTCATTCACAACTACCCCGACATGTCAGAGCTGCTGCATAAAGTGCGGGCCGTCTGTTCGCGCTTCCGGCGTTCACATCCTGCTGCTGCTCGCCTGTCTGCGCTACAGCGTAACTTCGGCCTTCCCGCTCACCGCCTCATATGCGACGTGCCCACCAGGTGGAACTCCACCTTGCACATGCTGGACAGACTGTGCGAGCAGCAGCAGGCCATAGTGGAGTTTCAGCTGCAGCACGCACGGGTCAGTCGCACTACAGAACAGCACCACTTCACCACCAATGACTGGGCCTCCATGCGAGACCTGTGTGCCCTGTTGCGCTGTTTCGAGTACTCCACCAACATGGCCAGTGGCGATGACACCGTTATCAGCGTTACAATACCACTTCTATGTCTCCTTGAGAAAACACTTAGGGCGATGATGGAAGAGGAGGTGGCCCAGGAGGAGGAGGAGGAGGAGGAGGAGGAAGAGGGGTCATTTTTAGCACTTTCAGGCCAGTCTCTTCGAAGTGACTCAGAGGGAGGTTTTTGGCAACAGCAGAGGCCAGGTACAAATGTGGCCAGCCAGGGCCCACTACTGGAGGACGAGGAGGACGAGGATGAGGAGGAGGTGGAGGAGGATGAGGATGAAGCATGGTCACAGCGGGGTGGCACCCAACGCAGCTCGGGTCCATCACTGGTGCGTGGCTGGGGGGAAAGGCAGGACGATGACGATACGCCTCCCACAGAGGACAGCTTGTCCTTACCCCTGGGCAGCCTGGCACACATGAGCGACTACATGCTGCAGTGCCTGCGCAACGACAGCAGAGTTGCCCACATTTTAACCTGTGCGGACTACTGGGTTGCCACCCTGCTGGATCCACGCTACAAAGACAATGTGCCCACCTTACTTCCTGCACTGGAGCGTGATAGGAAGATGCGCGAGTACAAGCGCACGTTGGTAGACGCGCTACTGAGAGCATTCCCAAATGTCACAGGGGAACAAGTGGAAGCCCAAGGCCAAGGCAGAGGAGGAGCAAGAGGTCGCCAAGGCAGCTGTGTCACGGCCAGCTCCTCTGAGGGCAGGGTTAGCATGGCAGAGATGTGGAAAACTTTTGTCAACACGCCACAGCTAACTGCACCACCACCTGATACGCAACGTGTTAGCAGGAGGCAACATTTCACTAACATGGTGGAACAGTACGTGTGCACACCCCTCCACGTACTGACTGATGGTTCGGCCCCATTCAACTTCTGGGTCTCTAAATTGTCCACGTGGCCAGAGCTAGCCTTTTATGCCTTGGAGGTGCTGGCCTGCCCGGCAGCCAGCGTTTTGTCTGAACGTGTATTCAGCACGGCAGGGGGCGTCATTACAGACAAACGCAGCCGCCTGTCTACAGCCAATGTGGACAAGCTGACGTTCATAAAAATGAACCAGGCATGGATCCCACAGGACCTGTCCGTCCCTTGTCCAGATTAGACATTAACTACCTCCCCATAACCATATATTATTGGACTCCAGGGCACTTCCTCATTCAATCCTATTTTTATTTTCATTTTACCATTATATTGCGAGGCTACCCAAAGTTGAATGAACCTCTCCTCTGCCTGTGTGCTAGGCCTAAATATATGCCAATGGACTGTTGCAGTGGTGGCTGACGTGAAGCCTCATTCTCTGCTATGACATGCAGACTGATTCTCTGCTGACATGAAGACAGATTCTCTGTTACGGGACCTCCCTCCTCTGCCTGGGTGCTGGGCCTAAATATATGCCAATGGACTGTTGCAGTGGTGGCTGACATGAAGCCTGATTCTCTGCTATGACATGCAGACTAATTCTCTGCTGACATGAAGCCAGATTGTCTGTTACGGGACCTCTCTCCTCTGCCTGAGTGCTGGGCCTAAATTTATGACAATGGACTGTTGCAGTGGTGGCTGACGTGAAGCCTGATTCTCTGCTATGACATGCAGACTGATTCTCTGCTGACATGAAGCCAGATTGTCTGTTACGGGACCTCTCTGCTCTGCCTGTGTGCTAGGCCTAAATATATGCCAATGGACTGTTGCAGTGGTGGCTGACGTGAAGCCTCATTCTCTGCTATGACATGCAGACTGATTCTCTGCTGACATGAAGCCAGATTGTCTGTTACGGGACCTCTCTGCTCTGCCTGTGTGCTAGGCCTAAATATATGCCAATGGACTGTTGCAGTGGTGGCTGACGTGAAGCCTGATTCTCTGCTATGACATGCAGACTGATTCTCTGCTGAAATGAAGCCAGATTGTCTGTTACGGGACCTCTCTGCTCTGCCTGTGTGCTAGGCCTAAATATATGCCAATGGACTGTTGCAGTGGTGGGTGACGTGAAGCCTCATTCTCTGCTATGACATGCAGACTGATTCTCTGCTGACATGAAGACAGATTCTCTGTTACGGGACCTCCCTCCTCTGCCTGGGTGCTGGGCCTAAATATATGCCAATGGACTGTTGCAGTGGTGGCTGACATGAAGCCTGATTCTCTGCTATGACATGCAGACTAATTCTCTGCTGACATGAAGCCAGATTGTCTGTTACGGGACCTCTCTCCTCTGCCTGGGTGCTGGGCCTAAATTTATGACAATGGACTGTTGCAGTGGTGGCTGACGTGAAGCCTCATTCTCTGCTATGACATGCAGACTAATTCTCTGCTGACATGAAGACAGATTCTCTGTTACGGGACCTCTCTCCTCTGCCTGGGTGCCGGGGCCTAAATATCTGAGAATGGACTGTTCCAGTGGTGGGTGACGGGAAGCCAGATTCTCTGCTATGGAACCTCTCTCCAATTGATTTTGGTTAATTTTTATTTATTTAATTTTTATTTTAATTCATTTCCCTATCCACATTTGTTTGCAGGGGATTTACCTACATGTTGCTGCCTTTTGCAGCCCTCTAGCTCTTTCCTGGGCTGTTTTACAGCCTTTTTAGTGCCGAAAAGTTCTGGTCCCCATTGACTTCAATGGGGTTCGGGTTCGGGACGAAGTTCGGATCGGGTTCGGATCCCGAACCCGAACATTTCCGGGATGTTCGGCCGAACTTCTCGAACCCGAACATCCAGGTGTTCGCTCAACTCTAGTCCTTACCCTTTTTCAATATTAATATTATTACAGTCTCTGTCATCGATTCTGGAAACCTACCCTCCTCCAATCATTTGTGAACACCTCCAAAACACTGTATTTAAGGTAGAAGTCATATGGGAATGCATCAGACCCAGGAGAGAAGTTTCCACAACATGCCTTCAGTGCTGGCTCCAATTTCTCTAAAGAAAGAGCTACATCGAGAAATTATCTTTGGGTATCTGTAATAGCTGGGAGAGAAATAGAATCCAAATATGAGTCCATCTCTTGATCTAAATTAACCCTATCTGTGTCACGGTGTGGTTCACCGTGTCGTGTCTTGCCGTGCAGGCTGGCTGCACGCATTTTGCGTACTGGCTGCGGGTGATTCCGTGCAGGCTGGTTGCTTTTGGCTGCATGCATTCCTGTATCCGCCTGCGTGTGGTTCATGAGTATCTGCTCCGGTTCTGATGGGGTTAACACTCCCTATCTGTTGTTCCAGGGGTGTGTCCTCCCAAGAGCATTGTTATGCAGTCTTAAGTTCCTGTGAGCGGCTGGGCTTGGGGTCAGTTCTGTTTTGTCTGTCAGTCTTGGTCAGTTTGTCCTGTTTCATTGTAGATGTAGCTCCTTGCTGCTGACCCAAGGGGTCTTACCATCTGCCAATGTGTATTGTTCCGCCTGATTTTGCATTGTTGTATTCTGTACCTTGTTTTTGCCATGTCCTGTTCTTACTGTATCTGCCCTGTATTTTGTAATTTGTTCCTTGCCAGTCTAGCAGAGCTTATATGCTTCGATGCTTGTTTCGATGCCAACATTTTGATTCGGTTTTGATACCTTAAAAAAGTATTGTGATACCCGATACCATGCGAAAAAATAAAACACAAAAAAAGGATGCGTGCATTCCGCATTTTATGGACCGTCCGGCTCATAATCGAACAGTCCGATACTATTTTTTGGGGGGACAAGTTGACTAAAAAATGGCTAATCGCGCTATTTTTTTCTTTTTTTTTTCTGTTCTGGCGTTCAGTGCATAGGAGATTTTTTTTATGGATATATTTTTTTACTGTTTATTTATTAACTATTTCCCCCGTTAGGGGCTAGAACCTGAGATCTTTTAATCCCTTGTCCTATTCACCCTAATAGAGCTCTATCAGGGTGAATAGGACTTTACACTCTCCCTGCTGCCCTATGCATAGTGCACACAGCAGCAGGGAGCTTACCATGGCAGCCAGGGCTTCAGTAGCATCCTAGCTGCCATGGTAACCGATCGGAGCCACAGGATTACACAGCTGGGGCTCTGATCAGAAGCTGACACTGCCACCAATGAGGAGGAGGGGAGGGGACCCTGTGGCCACTGACACCAATTATTTTAATACTGGGGAGGGGGGGGGGCGCACTGCGCCACCAATGTTTTTAATACAGGAGGTGGTGCCGGCAGAATCACATAGCCGAAACCCTGCCTCTGACAGGGAGCTGCGATCAGTGGCAGTTAACCTCTCAGGTGCAGCACCTGAGGGGTTAACTGCGGCTGATCGTAGCGCCCTGTCATAGAGGCAGGGTGCTGGCTATGTGATTCTGCCGCCTCCTGTATTTGTATTAGAAGTTAGCTTTCATTGGTGGTGCAGTAAGCCCCTCCCCTCCTCCTCCTGTCTCTCCTCATTGGCAGACGCAGCACAGGGGGAGGGAGAGACTGCTTCCTTCTCCCCTTTGCTGCTGAGGGAACTTGGAGTGCGCTGATGGCAGCGTGCTCCAAGTTCTGTGATACTAGACTGCGCAACATTGCAGCCCAGTATTTAAAAAAATTGAAATCTCAGTATCGTATGAAACCGGTACAAAAGTATAGATTGGGTATCGAATGCGGCGCAGGTAACTGCTTCTGCCTTTGTTTTGCCTTGCCTGTCTGTAGTACCTGTATCAGATTCTGTATCGGCATCACTTTCTGACTTTGCTGGTACCATTGTTGGTATTTTCTGGTCTGCTGGACCAGCTGCCACTGACTTGGTTTACGCTCTGGAGTAGCCCCTGGAAACTACCGAGGCTCAAGTCTATCCTCACCACCAGAGGCGCTAGTGAAGACCTGGTGTCTGAATTGTATAATTCTGTAAAATACTTAAAAAGAATAGACCTGACTTGTATTCAGCATAATTTCCCTATTTGTTGTTGTTTTATTACTGGAAATTGAATTCATATCGAATAAAGATAGTCAGTCAGGAGAGGCAGTGATGCCTCCCTGAATACTGCTCAAAAAATACAACAAGAGAGAACTATGAGGGGCAGTATACTCAATAAAAATTTACTTTTTATAACGTATAGGAGATAAAAACGGCCCCTACAGACATACGACGAGTAAGACGTGCGTGCCCTCAACTTGATATGGTGAGAGAGCATGGACAGTTACAAAACAAACAAAAATGTAGATGATGGACTGGACAGATATACATGTGGGAAAGCAGGCAAGACGGTGTTGGTATATGTAACCCACTGGCCCTACTGCCTCCCTACTTGCCTGGTCCACCCTACAAAGTGTGTCCAAGGGACGGGGTCCAAAAAGCCCCGCAAGGGGTGGCCCAGACTGGAACTCTGTTCCTGTATAGGAAGCCCTAATGAGTCCCTAACACGAGAATACCGTCCAATAGGACAATGCACATATAGAGATAAGTAGAGATGTTACACCACCAAAAAGCCAAAGAAAGGGGATAAGGCGGGGGTATACTCAAGTGTCCCGACGCGTTTCTTCACTGGATGCCCCAGGATTCTTCAGGGGACACGGGGCAAAGATGATGGTTATCCCTCTCGGCTGGTGGCCCAAAAGTTTAGGGAATAGCCTGTGCATTAACTGCCGTCAATGTGTGGCTGAGTCTAAGGATAACAGCGAGAAGCAAACAAACAAAAGTGAGTAGAGTAACTTAAATAAACCTCCATCAATTATCCCATGTGGGACCATGGAGGAAAATCACTTACTTGCTGATGGCTGCGGTCAGTGTATGGCTGTAGATCCACCTCCAAGCAGGACCCAGGATGGTGGTGTCTGCAGTGGTGGGGTGACCGGCAGCAAGTGGGGCAAAACTGCCCCCTTATAAAGGCTGAAGGGCCCTACAAAACGCCTCATAATCAGTTGACTACCGCCGATGAGACACCTATTGATGATGTCATAGGAGGCATCTTACTATCGCAGTCATGTGATCGGATTGACCGAGATCACATGGCTGCGCATGCACTCTAAGTCCCTGCTCCATGCGTTTCATGGGGCTAGAGGTGGAACGCACGGCTGGACTTCCGCATCACGTGACCGCCGAGATGCGCCGATGTCAGAGACTGCAGCGTCATGACGGCGGCCACATGATCGGAATCACACAGCAGCCGCACTTGCGCAAGGATGCCCCAGACGACTGAAGGAGCCAACCGCTCAGTCTAAATATTTGACAGTTTGGTGCAGCGTCACATTGGGGCACAATTAGTCATGCAGAGCCGCTCCTCCGGTCTGCATGAGCACATAACTGGACCGCCCCCTCCTAAGAGTGTATCAATAGGGAGAACTCGGCTCCAGTATAAGTTCAGAGATAAAATGGGGAGAGGGGGAGCAGACAGCTCATTGCTCTGGTGGGACCATAACCTCCTTGTCCCTCTCGCACATTCTCAGGGGACATGGCAGTGTGTGCCCATTATTCCACATAGAAGACCAAAAATAAACAGGGGTTAAATAACAGAGAATCCGATCACAGGACCTGAACAGAAACCCTAGTAATCAAAGGAAGCCGCTGAAGTTTAGTTGCTCATTGAGACCGTGAGGGGTGACCGTGTTTAGGGTGAACGTCCACCAACATTCTCTTTGTAGAATGTGTCTATTCCAGTCGCCCCCCCCGTGCAGGTTCGAGCACACATTCAATAGCTATAAAGCTGATGGCCGAAGAGCGTCCCTCATGAGACAGCTGTACATGGCGCGCTATGGGGGTATCTCTGTTGTTTCGGATATAACCGTAGTGTTCCCCCATACGCTTGTGCAGTTCCCTGAAAGTTTTGCCAATGTAACGTAGCCCGCAGACACACGTTATGAGGTAAATCACACCCGCCGTGCTGCAGTTAATTAAACCCCTCACATGGTGGACAGTGTTGTTAGGTTCTCCAATGAACGTCTTACCCTGTGACAGGCAGCCACAGAAACTGCAGTGTCCACACCTGTCGCATCCCGTCACAGGTATATCCAGCCACGTCCGTGGCTTCACTGGAGGGACAAAATGGCTGTGCACCAGCCTATCCCTTAGGTTATTACCTCTCCCAAAGGTGAGGGAAACGGAGGGACTAAGAACCTCAGTCAGGTCTGGGTCCATCAACAGGGTAGCCGAGTGCCGTGCCAGGATCTTCTCCACTTGGGAAGCCACAGCATCGAATGTACCTATTACCCGGACAGTACCTTGAGATTCACACACCCTACTAGTCGTGGGGTGGAGTAATTCCGTTTGTGTACGCACTTTAGTTTTCTCATAGGCCAGTCTGAGGGTCCTGTCCGGATACCCCCTCTCCTGAAACCTAGACCTCAGGTCTCTAGCCTGGTGCTTGAAACCACTGAGTTCTGAGCAGTTACGTTTTAATCTCAGGTACTGTCCGGTTCGGATCCCTCTCTTAAGAGGGACAGGATGGCAGCTGTCCCACCTAAGGAGGGAGTTGGTGGAAGTAGACTTCCGATAGATAGACGTGCTCAGACCGCCCTTGTCGTCCCTGAAAATAACCACATCCAGGAAAGGGAGGCGATCTTTAACAATTACAGAGGTAATTCTTAGATTGAAACTGTTCACATTCAATTCCGAGATGAGTCTATCAAAATCGCTCTCTGGCCCGCTCCACAACAAGAAAATATCGTCGATGTAGCGTGACCAGAGAGCGATGTGTTCGATAAACCAAGGTGATGGTTCCTCAAACACCACAGTGCCCCTGAGCTGGTGGTATATGCGACCGTCAAATAAGAAAAAAATTACTTGACAGTATGAAGTTTAGAAGCTCGAGGGTAAAAGTATTGTGTGATGAAAATTGCTGCCCTCTGGTCTTAAGGTAGTGGCTGGTGGCCTCCAGACCTCATTCATGTGGAATGGAGGAATACAGGGCCTCCACATCAATAGAGGCCAAGAACCAATGTGGCTCAATACAAATATCCTCCAACTTTCCAAGCAGATCGCCTGGAAAAGCCGACGGTAAAGCCGACACAAAGGTACGCAACACCTTATCCACATAGATCACGCAGTTCTGTGACAGGCTCCCAACTCCCGAGACGATTGGTCATCCCTTGATTGGAGTGGTCCCCTTGTGGACTTTAGGCAGACAGTAGAAAGTGGCTGTTACCGGATGGAGTGGATACAGGAAATCATATTCCTCACAGCTAATTAAAGAGGCATTTTTGGCTTTTTCTAGAACGTGTCTCAAGGTCCCTTGCAGACTGCTGGTGGGGTTATTGGGAAGTATTTCATAACCAGTCTCGTCTTCCAGGCAGGGCCGTCTTTAATATTGATTGGACCCTGGGCAAAAATTTACTTGGGCCCCCTGGATCCCGCCTTCCCACACCTTAGCAGGCAATCACGCCCTCCACCACAACACACACACAAAAAATCCACACATCTGGTAGAGCACAGTGAATGACTGTAAATACTTCCAGTTCTGAAGATTCCAGCGGCTCAGGATCAGTGCTCTGGGCTCAGGCTGGAAGTGGGCACCGCTCTGCAGGAAGGAGATCAGGGCTCGGCTCACCCTAGTGTTACAGTGCACCCCAGCACCACACAGTATGCAGTATAGCACCCTATAGTATACAGCACCACACAGTATGCAGTTTAGCACCCCACACTATACAGTACCCCACAGTATATAGTAGAGCAGTATAGCAGCCCACAGTATACAGCACCTCACGGTATACAACACCTCAATGTATACAGCACCCCAAACTATACACGATACAGCCCCCCACACTATACAGTACAGCAGTATAGCACTCCCCCACACAGTATACAGGCCCCCACACAGTATACAGGCCAGCCCCCCCCCCCACAATATACAGCCCACCACACAATATATAGCCCACCACACAGTATACAGCACCCCACTATACAGTAGTTTACAGTATATTAACATAACAGCCCCTGTCACCTTTTTCTGATGTAATCTTTACACAAAAAAGCTCCACTGTTAACTTCTGCAAAACTCAGTAGGACCTGTGATGACCTCATAGCCATGTGACTAGTAATTGCTAGGTTACTGGTCAAATGGTAATGATGTCATTAAGGTCCTAGAGCAAAACTCATTAAGGTCCTAGAATTAAGATAATTAGCACAGTACGATCATGATGCCTGTGTAGCCGACAGCCTGACACCCGGGCCAGTAGCTAGCAGGGCTCAAGAGGCAGCTGCCTTGGGCCCCCCAGGAGAAACTGGGCCCAGGGCAGCTGCCCCTTTTGCCCCTTGGTAAAGACGGCCCTGCTTCCAGGACGGAGAGACACATTCCTCTATATGCAGGCATATCCATCACGACAACATTGCCCCCCCTTATCTGATGGTTTGATTATGATGTTTTTATCACTTTCAAGACTCTCAATGGCCATCCTCTCTTCCTTACTACAGTTAAACCTAGGTGGAACAGGGTGTATGGTGGCCAAGTCAGAGGTAGTGTGTTGTAGGAACACATCTACACAAGACACATCTCCCATTGGGGGCATTCTGATGCTTTTGTTCTTCAGGGACGTAAAGGGACCTAACCCCTCAGTGTTGGGTGGTAATTGATCAAGGTTAAAGAGTAGGTGGACGTCCTTCAAAATGTCGACAGGAACGCCCAATTCTCGACTTTCCCTTTTGTCCCTGAGTTTGAGAAATTTGTACCACTTAAGTCTTCGAGCAAAGAGGTGAAGATCTCTTGTCCACCGGAAAATGTCAAACTTATTTGTTGGAACAAAGGAAAGTCCACGTCCCAACAATTTAAGTTTGATTGGTGAGAGTACACGAGAGGATAGGTTTATGACCCGTTTATCCAAGGGAGGGGGGGGTGGCACGCAGTGCCTATAGCTAAGTGTTCCAGCTCCTGAGGTGGTAGTGTGCCCCTTGGTCTAAAAAAGGAGAGCCCAGCGCGGATACAGGTAGGTTTTGAGGGGGATTTTGTGGATTCTGTCTGGGGCGATTATCTCATCCCCTCGATCTGTATGATCCTCGTCCACGCCCCTTGTTCTTGGGGTACCTCTCTTTCTCCACGTCAGAGGCTTCCGTATCCGTGGAGGAGAGGTCGGTGTTCTAGGTAACGGGCGGATTTGTTAAAAATTGGTACACCTTATTGTCATGAAAATCCTGAAAATCTCTGTTGAATTGTTTGTGCTTACGGTCTTTAAGTTGATACTGATACCGTTCCACCGTATTTTGTAGCTGCACCTCTTTAGCAGAGAATTCAGGTTCTGACTGAAACTTCTTTGCAATCTCAATCTGTTCACTAAGACTGCTTTCCGCCTGACCCAGAATCACCTTCTCCTTATCCAGGAGAAGCTGGCTTAATTTCAAGGAGCTAGAAGTTGCCTCCCTCTCCCTTGCCTCCCTCTCCCAGTTTGTTTTGTAACTGTCCATGCTCTCTCACCATATCAGGTTGAGGGCACGCACGTCTTACTCGTCGTATGTCTGTAGGGGCCGTTTTTATCTCAAATTTAATTCATACCAGCTAAGGCTGCTTCTTTTAGGTCTCTCGCTTTCTTACCATACCCCCTTCTTAAATTAGAGATATTGCTAAAAAAAATACTCCCCTCATAAAGGCCTTGAATGCATCCCATACCAGTTGGATTTTTACAGAGTTATAGTTATTATCCCAGAAACGCACCTTCTGTTTCACCGATTCATGATAATCTATCATAGAAATACAATGGGGGTTCAATCTAAATGTAGCTCTTACCCTATGATTATTATCCCTCATGTTTAATTCCAGAGAGAATGGTACATGGTCCGATAAAGACCTGGCCTCATATTTCATCCATCTTATATATTTCAAATAGTTTTATTTATCAGGGCAAAATCTATCCTAGACATGGAATTTCCCTTGGGTGAGGATATGTATATCTCCCCCCCATGGAAATCCTATCCGTCTCTGGATTAATAACACTATTAAAGTCCCCAATAACTAGCGAGGGGCATTCAGGCCATTGATCCATGAAAGTTAAGAAACAATTAAGTACATATAAAGATAAAAGGGGGGGGGGATATAATTAAAAGCCAGGTTAAAAATCTTCCCAAAAGCTTTCCATAAAGCCTCCTGCACACGAATGTGTGTGCCCCGTGGCCGTGCTGCGGCCCGCAAAGCACAAACACCGACCGTGGGGCAGCCGCAGCGGATAGTCGACCCATTCACTTTAATGAATCCGCGATCCACCCGTTCCGCAAAAAGATAGGACATGTTCTATCTTTTTGCGAAACGGAAGTACGGGCTGAAACCCCACGGAAGCACTCTGTAGTGCTTCCGTATGGTTTCGTTCTGTGCTTCCGTTCTGCACCATTCCGCATCTCCGGATTTACGGACCCATTAAAGTGAATGGGTCCGTATCCATGATGTGGAATGCCCACGGAACGGCGCCCGTCTATACGGCAACGGGCAGCACACGTTCGTGTGCAGGAGGCCTAAAGGAAAAACAAATCTCCCCTGCTTATCAATAGAGGATTCCTCGCAGACAAAATCAATCCCTCTATGTAAATCCTCCTGAGTAACTTGTAAAAGTGGAATGATAGGTCTGCGCAGCTTATCCTCTACTGAACCGCAGGGCTGATTTCTCTGTAAAGTTATTCTCCACCAGACAAACAATCGCTGGTAAATATCTCTGAACAAAGTCAAAGACTTATCACCAAGGCCCCGAACATTCCAAGTAAAAATTCCAGCTGTCATCAGATCCGCCAACGAATTCCCCAAGTAGTAGAATAATCATAATCCCGGCCCCCCACCCCCACATCCTAGAAGACGCACCGCAACCCAACTCACAAACTCTCCCCCCAAACTTCCTGATCCGCCACATTTCTGCAGAAAATCTCTCGACTAAGACCACCCCACCCCCCCCCCCACCAATATTGTCACAAAAAGAAATAAAAATGTGAATAATCTGCTCAGATATTATTTTGATCTAGCTAGTCTGTCGCAGAGTCGGAAGAGTCAAAAAATGGGTTCTACCATTGAATATAATCTGCAGTTTTGCTGGATAGACAAACGAATACCCTTTGCTTGCTACCATTTTTTAGCTGCCGTCAAAGTGCATCCCTCTTTTCCTGGACATTTCAAAATCATGTCTCTGTCTCGTGAAGCAAGTATCTTTGCCAGAATGGTTCATGGTTGCCTTCCAGGAATTTGTTTGCCCCCTGGGACCCGGTGCGCCCTTTCCACCAAAAATAATGACGAGAAATATTATTTTTCAAAACTCTCCAAAATTAAAGTCTGTATCATTTCAGCTAAATTTTTTTCCCTCAGCACTTTCAGGTAGGCCCAAAATTCTTACATTACATCTCCTTGACATGTCCTCTAAATCCACCACCTTTTTTTTAACAATGTTTACATCCATCTTCAACATGGAGATTTCAGCTTTAGATATTTTAGCTTCATTATCCAGGGCCCCACAGATTTTTCTATAGTTGTAACTCTGTCCCGTATCTTTGTAAGATCATCTCTTATCAAGGCCACGTCTATCTGGATTGCCCCAAGCTGTGTCAAGATGTTCTGTATTAATTCTCCATTATTTTTAACCACAGCCAAGATTTCCTTTAATGGGGAAGATTCCACAATAGACAGGACATTTAAATCTTCCTTCTCCACCCCCTCATCTTGAGGATGGTCATCCAGTACTTCTTCCACTCTAGATCCAGTATTTTTTTTTTATATTTAATTCAGACATTCCTTTTTGTCCTGCCTTTGTAATTACATATGGGGATTTTTAAAATTGATCAATTTTGGCCAATTTCAATGGCTTCTGCCCCCTTTTTGAGGCTGAATGGTCCGCTGAACACCTAATTTGCTTAGGGGCCTTTTTTTTCTCTATTTCCTTTTTTCCCCTTTTCCTTCCCCCCCCCTCTTTCTCTTTTGTTTTTTTTTCCCCTTTTCTTTCCCCCTCCCTCTAACTCCCCCTCCTTTTCCCTTTTATCTTATTCAAGGGAGTTGTTCCCCTCTAATTCAATTAAATCTCGCACCTCCATGTGGAATTAAGGAGCAGGAAAAGGGGGAAAAAACCAAAGAGAAGGCAAAAAAACAAAACAAAGGGAACAAAAGAAAAAAATAGTCTCAATGTACACAATTCTCAGCAATCTTCTTATAATAGGCAACAAATCAGCAGAGGGACAGGAGGGACCCGAAGAAGCCCGGCATCTCACTAATCCGGGGAACGCCGACCCAGAAGCACAGCACCTCCACCGGCCATCCGCTTGTTTAGCCCAGGGGCAGTATCTCCAGCACTTCAATGCAGCTCTGTCACATGAGGACGCCGGAGCTCGGCATGGTGGGGTAGGAAGACGCAGCTCCCGTTTACATCATCACATCCTTCCACCCAGAAGTAGCCATTCACTTCTGGTGCGCACTTTTGCGGGGTTCTCCC
This sequence comes from Bufo gargarizans, assembly GCF_014858855.1. NCBI lineage: Eukaryota > Metazoa > Chordata > Amphibia > Anura > Bufonidae > Bufo > Bufo gargarizans. Next base: position 457,697,561 of record NC_058082.1, read on the forward strand.
TGGTTGGCATAACCTCCTCGGACATTGGAGCTAACTGTTGATGCTGGGACACCATCAACACTGCCTCTTTTAAGAGTTGAGTATTAGATTTGAAATGTCCTTATATAGAGGACACACCTATTCAGGGCACATACTGTGCATCAACAGTTTTTTTTAACCACTCACCGGATGGGACTATGGTGCTGTCGCATGTTGTCAATGCTAATAGATATTTCGTTGCTGGAACACAACACCCTTTCTACGTTATGCCCCTCTGCAAGACAACTTGATGTGCTCCCCCAAGATTATGTTTCTGTCTACCTGGCCAGTATCCATACTCCTAAGGTTGGATTCTTACTGTTCTGGAATGCCTGCACTATTTTTTCTTATAGGTCCAGATTTTCTCTGATGTTTTTGTGACGTCGGACATAGTCATCACGTTCTCTCCTGGAGAAGTATTTCTCCTATCTCGGACCAATCTGTACATTCCACTGATGACCACATTGTCCCCTTCAGGCAGAGTCGCTACACTGTGACAGTAGATGGTCTCTGATGAATCTACACACCTCCAATATTTTTGCCGTCAGCTTTGCTTGTACCCATCACTGCAGTATTTTTGTTCTTCAGCCTGCAGTTGGGTCTGCCTGATCCAGGTAGTTTGTGAAGTATCAAGCAGCTTCTTTTGTTAGAAGTCTCACGACAAGCCTCTACGGCTTTGGGGCATCTGTCTTCCAGAATAGCTGCTCCTTAGGGGGGTGAGTGTATGTGCTCTCTCATGTATTGTAGCCTACTCTCTTTTAAGAATGCGGTTGCTCAATTTCCTCAGGCTGTCTAATGCCAGTCATAATATGGTCCTGGTTCCAGCATCACTCGCAGTCTTCCTTTTATCCAGTTGCGGGGGTTGCTTTGGCTGCACTCTTCTGCTGCATTGCTCTCTACTGCACGGCTGGGATGCTATTGATCCCCGGGGACACAGTCTGTTCCTCTTAGACTACTCCCCATTTGTCTATGGTTTTTCATTTTCTTCCTCTGATTGTTTACCGTTGTGGCTTTTTGTCCTCCTTGGTCATCCCTTATCTCTGTCTTGATGAGTGATCATATTACATACTTTTTAGTCTCTTCTCATGCTGGGTTCTTTACAAGGGAGGGGCTACTCGCTATTTTCTTTTACAAATTGGCCCACAGTGTTCTCCTCACATCTCCTCACATACCCTACAGGACTAGTCCTCTGCCAGTTGCCCAGTAATTCCTTCCAGTTTTCCCAGTTTTTTCCTGGGTTGAAGTATCCCATCCTAAGGGTCCATTCACACGTCCATAGTGTATTGCGGATCCGCAAATTGCAGAACTGCAATACACCCGGCCGGCAACCCATAGAACTGCCTATTCTTGTCCGCAATTGCGGACAAGAATAGGACATGTTCTACTTTTTTCTGGAGCTGCGGACTGGAAGTTCGGGGCTGCGCTCTGGAAATGCGGGTGCGGACAACACACTGTGTGCTGTCCGCATCCATTCCTGCTCCATAGAAAATGAATGCATCCGCACTCGTTCTGGATAATTGCGGAGCGGATGCGGACACATTCCACGGATGTGTGAATGGACCCTTATACTTACACATTTGGTAAGTTCGTGTCTGGGTTTTCCTGTTGCTCGTTCACCAGGTCTCGTGCATAACCAGATTCTACAGGTTCATTTCTGTTGAGTAGACACCTCTCGGCTTTATATGGGGCCTATTGCCATGCAAGACATCCTGGATTTCCAGTCCAGGTCCCCACAGCAATTCTGTGGTCCTCGTTATCCAGAAGTACCTTCCGCACATCATCTTCAGTCTTCAGACATGTTTATCCTTCTTGTGGATATTATGTGCTGCTATCCACATCTTCTAAAGCCTCTCGAGTCCTTGGGCTTCGTTTAACTGGGTTTTTCTCTTTTTGCCCAGTCTAAGACGCCTTGCGTTCTGCACTCTTTTGCTGGCCTTCCTGGTTCATGCTCTTCCTGTCCTATTCAGGGTTCCTGTGCATCCTTTCCCCACATTTCTGTGTGGGGCCTTATGACCGGCCTTATATTTGTTCTAGTCTTTAATTCCCTCCCCATGGTACTGCTTTGGAATGTCCCATGGTCTCCTGTGTCCCCTAATTATACGAGCGAGAAAATTTGATTTTTTTTGTGCTTACCTGTAAAATCCTTTTCTTTCATATTGGGGGCCACAGCACCCACCCAGTAAGTTCATTGCCGGTTATTTTTGGTGGGTCCCACCTGTTCTTGGTTCTGACCCATTTCCAGCTCTCTTTCATACAATTGGTTTCTGTTGGCTTCACCTGGCTGCTCCTAGTGCTTTTGTACAAACTGATTAGCTCAGTGTATGCAGGAGGGATATAGCTGAGCAGAGGAACTAACACTTTTTTTTTGCTTAGTGTCGCCTCCTAGTGGCAGCAGCAGCTATTCCATGGTCTCCTGTGACCCCCAATGAACTCAGCAAGAAAATAATTTTACATATACAGATGCGTCCTCTCTTACCTGATCTCCAAACTGGAAGTGGTGTCAATTTTGTCTCTAAAAAGCTGCAATACACATCACAACCACTGGGCGGTGAGTGCTCCACATTTAGCTTATTGCTTAAACTGCAGAGAAGCTAGCCTCATATATGAGATATTTAGCGGCAGATCTATTGAGAATATTAAATGTGCGAAAGTCAAACACATGAGAATAAAGGAACACTAAATCCAGAATCCAAATATCATGCGTGATGCTGTCTGCTCAGCTGCGTATCTAATCATATTATGTCTGATACTGCCTGATGAGCTGTGTATCTAATCCTATCATATGTGATACTGTCTGCAGAGTCATGTATCTAAGCCTATTGTGTGCGATACTGCCTGCTGAGTTGTGTATCTAATCATAGCATGTGTGATACTGTCTGCGGAGCCGTGTACCTCTGTAATTCTACCTTGTTTGATACTGTCTGCTCTGCTGTGTATCTAATCCTATCACGTGTGATACTGTCTGCAAAGTTGTGTATCTAAACCTATCATGTTTGATACTGTCTGCAGAGTCATGTATCTAAGCCTATTGTGTGTGATACTGCCTGCTGAGCTGTGTATCTAATCCTATCATGTGTGATACTTTCTGCTGAGCTGTGTATCTAATCCATCATGTGTGATACTGTCTGCTAAGCTGCATATCTAATCCTTTTCTGTGTGATACTGTCTGCTAAGATGCGTATCTAATACTATCATGTGTGATACTGTCTGCTGAGCTGTGTATCTAATCCTATGTGTGATACTGTCTGCTGAGCTGCGTATCTAATCCTATTATGTGTGATACAGTGGCTCATTTTACATTCCCAGGTTTTTCTGTCTCTATCATTCTTACAATTCCCTCTAGACAGGAAGGTTTTATGTTAAGGAACAGATATGAGAAGAAGGTCAGATGGAGGGAGAGATAAGAAGTTCCTTGCTGGGTTTTCCTCAGTGCAGGAAAATAAGGGTAATAGTTGTGGAAAGCAGAAACATTGTTTGCAGTGTATATTTCATTAGTTACAATCCTATTATAATTTGATTTTGTGCACTTAGTAAGTTTGCTTTTTGGATGAAGACCTTACTTTTACACTTCTAGGTGTGAACAATAGAGGAGGGGCTGTATTTAAGTTAATCAGGGACTAATCAAAGAACAGCTGGATACAATGGTGAATAGTCAGAGCAAACAAACAGCTAATAAAGAGACGGCATGGAGACTGGAACCTTGACATAAGCAGTAAAAATATGAGGCCTGGACACTTATATGATGGGAAATTTGTGAGAAGCTATAATGCTAAATGCTAACATACCAGAGATAAACATAGCAAATTTTCAGCCAAAGCCAGAAGTATAAATCCTTCCTTTACTATATATTTATAATTCCTTTCCAATCCATTTCTGTAGGCAGGTCTGCTTCAAATCCTCATCCCAAAAACTTTGCATCCAATCCACATTTTTTGAGGATTGAGACGTGTACAAAATGATCTGTTTTGTGGGGGAATGCTATGCATTGATGGTTTTCTGATCTGTGTACATTTTCAGCACCTAGACATTATTTCAGTATAAATAGTGTATATTTGCATGTTTTGTTGGTGTGTGAACATGGAGTTCTCAAGAGTAGCTGCTATACATTTAAAATGTATGTCAAGCATTGAACACCGCTTTACAATGTACATATAGAATACCTATAAATGTGGGCCATTAAGTTGCTCAGAAAATTATGCAGGTGCTCACAAAAAAGACACAAAAATCACCTATACCAAGTACCAAAACACACTGCAACACATAGAAATATATCAATATTATCTTTATTAATTTATAAAATACAGCGTAAAAACATCTGTCTCCCCTGAGGAAGCTGGCACAGAACACGTGTCGGGTGTGTTTCTTTTTTGGAGGTGCCGATCTGGGTCTGTATTATACTTGCTTTATTTATATTTCTTTGTCTTTAGGAATTCTGGGAATACTTTATGGTCTTTGTCACTTTTTGTCTATATTTTTCCCTTTATTAGACATTCTATGTGATATTATAGTTGATCCAAAATGGTACCCCCTTTGTGGTCGTGGTGTGCAAATGCATATAATAGTTTTTATGCTGTATTTTATGAATTAATAATTTTGATATATTTCTGCCAGTGTTGCAGTGTGTTTTGGTACTTGATATAGGTGATTTTTTAATGTACATATAGATCAAAACTGCATAAAAATACAGATACATTAAAATACGATTTACTGTAGTAACCTTAGTTGTAGATAAACTCTGGTGGCAGACCGTAGACTAGATCTGTTTAAGGAGGGCCTCTCACCTTTCCTGACATGTCTGTTTCAGTAACTACTTGCATTCCCACATAATAATGAGTCTAGAATATCTGTTCATGTAACTGCTGTATGTTGTTCTGTTCCTCAGTGATTGTGTTACCAGCAGGGTGGGTGCGATCCAATCTGACAGTGTCCAGTCAGGCTGTCAGTGTGATACTGTGCAGGGACACCAAGGTGCAGATGCATTAATAAACTTCTAATATAAAAAAGAATAGATGCATTGGGAATAAAATTATCTAGATGAAATAAGTTATGCTGCGCAGAAAAACACTGATGTGTGTATACAGTATATAGTAGAAGTGCATATAGGAGCTGAGATGGCTTATTCAAGGGGTTGTCTGCCTTTTTCCCCCCCTTAGGATAGGCCATCAATATCAGATCAGTGGGGGACTGACTCCCACCACCCTTTCTGATCAACTGTTTGAAGAGAATGCAGCGCTTGTATGAGCTTTGTCTTCTCTTTACTGTTAAGGGTACTTTCACACTTGTGTTAGAGGATTCTAGCAGGCAGTTCCATTGCTGGAACTGCCTGCCGGATCCGGAAATCCATATGCAACGGCTAGCATTCGTTTCTGGGTCTGGATGCGTATCCGTCTGACAAATGCATTGAAATACCAGATCCGTCTCTCCGGTGTAATCTGGAAAAACAAACCCGGTATTTAATTTTTTCACATTTATAAAAGGTCTGCGCATGCGCAGACTGGGAAACTGGATCTGGTTTTCCGGAACACTAGGTCCCGGATCCCGCAATAATATATTTCAATGGGAATAAATGCCGGATACGGCAAGTGTTCCGGAATTTTGGCCGAAGAATATACCGCAGCATACCATAAAGGGACTTAACTGAAGACCTCCTGATGCATACTGAACGGATTGCTTTCCATTCAGAATGCATTAGTATAAAACTGAAGCGTTTTTTTCCGGTATTGAGCCCCTGTGACAGAACTCCATACCGGAAAAGAATAACGCTAGTCTGAAAGTACCCTTAAGTATACACTGTCTTACTGGTGGTATTAGTAAAGGTGAGTCAGTGTCTCATGTTTTAAAAACTTTACTCTTACCATTTTAGGTCTTACTGCTGCTAAGCTACTTGTGGACTCCGGACTGAGTGTTGTGGTGCTTGAGGCAAGAGACAGAGTTGGAGGCAGAATACATACTATAAGAGTAAGTATGTGATTTGACAAATATGTGAAAACGCTATAAAAGCCACATTTGACTGCTTCTAGTGGAGAGGCTTCATTAACAATAACCAATTTGTTTATGGACTATGAATACATGTTCTCTCTAAAGGGAATTTTTCACATTGAACATTCAATCTGATCCACGGGCAACATATTATAGAACAGTAGGAGCTGAGCAGATCAGTGCTGTGAGAAAAAAATAAATAAATAAATATATATATATATATATATATATATATATATATATATATAACTTGTAGGGATCGACCGATATTGATTTTTTTAGAGCCGATACCGATAATCTGTGAAATTTCAGGCTGATAGCCGATAACTTATACCAATATTCTGTGCATTTTCATTTTTGAAAAAACAAAAAATTCCTACACAAATCTGCTGAAAATGAACATGTTCATTGTTATCGTGTATCTTCTTTTTGTAAATCTTTCTTTTTCATTTATACTTAATTTTTTATTTATTTTTTTGCTAACTTTTAGCCCCCTTAGGGGCTAGAGCCCTTGTCCTATTCACCCTGATAGAGCTCTATCAAGGTGAATAGGACTTCACCATCTCTCTGCTGCTCTGTGCTCTGTGCACACAGCAGCAGAGAGCTGACTATGGCAGCCAGGGCTTCTGCAGCATCCTGGCTGCCATGGTAACCGATCGGAGCCCCAGGCTTACACTGCTGGGGCTCCGATCAGAAGCTGCCACTGCACCACCAATGAGGAGGGGAGAGGGGACCCTGTGGCCATTTCCACCAATGATTAATACTGGGGGGGCTTGGGTGGGGGGGTGCACTGTGCCACCAATGTCTTTGTTACTGGGGTTGGGGGGGCACTGCGCCACCAAAGAAGATAACTCTCCCATGAATTCATATACAGGAGGCGGGTGATGGCTGCAGAATCATATAGCCGGCTCCCGAGCGGTAGCTGCGATCCGTGGCAGTTAACTCCTCAGGTGCGGCACCTGAGGGGTTAACTACAGCAGATCGCAGCTACCTGTCATAGAGGTCGGGAGCCAGCTATATGATTCTGCAGCCAGCTCCCGCCTCCTGTTGAATTTGAATGAATGAGTGAGTTAACATCATTGGTGGTGCAGTGACCACAGCCCCTCCTCTTCTACTCTCATTGGTTGCAACAGCGGCACAGGGGGAGGGCTGCTTCCTTCTCCCCTGTGCTGCTGAGGGAACACGGATCACGCTGAGAGCAGCACGATAAATGTTCCCAATTCGTTATCGGTATATCGGCAAAATAGATGCTGATATCGATAACTTTGAAAATCCTGAATATCGGCCGATAATATCGGTAAAACCGATAATCGGTCGATCGCTAATAACTTGTATTTTACTAATTTCACTTCTGGTTCATACTGTGCGTAGAAGCCAAGTGGGCAGTCCTACTCAGTGATTGACAGCTATCTCGGTGCACACTCATACAGGGTAAGCTGTCACCTACTGAATCGCTTACTTGACTCCCAAGCAAAGATTTAAATGAATAAAACCCAAGTTATACTGCACTAAACAGCCTTTTTATTTTAACAGATTCACTTTATTTATGCAGAATTTATGGCAATCTGTTTCTTTTAGTGTATTGAAATACTAAAACAGAATTTTTTTATTTATTTTTTTTTGGTTCTCAATTTGCTACCATAAATTCCCTTTGCATACAAAACAACAGAAATGTGAGCCTGACATAATTTTCTGGTCCAAAATCCAATTCTTCAGAATAGTCATACCGTCTAGCAACCCTCAGAATGCAGATGGTAATTTCTGATGAGATGTTGCACTGCAGTATACCTTGGAACTCAAGATAACTGCAGATTAAGCTGGTGTCATCTCAATGGCACTGGAAACCTTTATGCCATACTTAGATAACAGATTTGTTAAGACTTGGCTGATTTCCTTCAGCATTGTTATTCATACACCTTGCTGCTATATATTACTAACTTCACATATGTTGGAAACAGCACACACGTATAGCTAGTAATAGGGACTGCAGTGCTGGCAAGCAGGTAAGAAGACCTGCTCGGAAACTTAAATTAGGGTTACTAAGGAAAGTAAGATAACTTACTAGTAATGTAAATTAGGGAACTAAACCATTTGATATTATTGGCGATAGTTTATGCGCTTATTACTAGCTGCATTTGTGTGCTGTTCCCAGCATGTGTATAGCTAGTAATGCATATTGGCCTGAATGCCTACAGCAGGCAATGCACATTAGATGTACAGAATGTTGGAAGAACTTACCGATTTTGGTGGGATCAGCTAACCATGTAATCTGTATGGGGGATTCCTCACTCTCACCTGAGAGCAGATGGCAGGGGAGAGGAGGATCAGAAATCATCCTCCATGGCGGCACTTAAGTTGAGATGACCCTCCTCCCACTAGGTGGGTACAGGAGGAATAAATTAGATCCTCCTCCAGTTCCTCCTCAGTGTCTTCATGTGCCTTCAATGTGGACAAAAGGAGGCCTGCATCTAGGGGCCTTGGATGTGCATCACCACCCACATGCCCCATGTTGTGGCAGGCAGTTAGGTGCCGCATGGTGACCAGAGACTCAGGGAGTCCCACTGGTCTCTTTAGACAATGCTGCCCGATAAGTACAGCTCCAGCGGATGACATCACTGGGGGCCCGAATCAGCGTGGCTTTTTGTAAATGTCTGCTTTATGTCTAGGTCTTCTGGCATGAAGTTGTGCTTGTGACTATTGGGTGCTGCGGATTCTGGCTACAGATTCCAGGTAGATGACGCCCTCTGATCTGAGGTCTGGAGCACAAAATTGTATAAAAGGGGCCATTATGGTGGTACTTTGTCTCTGCAAACATGCCTGAAGTAGGAGACAGTACTGAGACTGCTCAGTGCACTGGAACTGTGATGCTAACTGCTAATATTTCTTTTGCATTTGTTAGTTTCTGAGTGACTGGCTGTTGAAGTGATTCAACCTTTCATTTTACAAAGGAGCTGTCAAAAATGAAAGCTGGAATCTGATTGGTTGATATGGGCAAATAAGCCAGTTCAACTTTACCCCAGTTTGAGAAATAACCCCATAAATGTGTGGTTTGTTCAGTTAATCTTCCAGAATCTTGCTCTAAAAAGTTATGTGCAAAACATACAACTAACGTTGCCAAGGTTTTACTTCCTTCCCTTAAAGGGAATACAAACACACAAAAAAAAACAACAAACAAAAACAACCAACAAAACATAACATCATCTCTTAAGGGTACTTTCACACTAGCGTTTTTGTTTTCCGGTATTGAGTTCCGTCACAGGAGCTCAATACTGGAAAAAAACTGAGCAGTTTTATTCTAATGCATTCTGAATGGAGAGCATTCCATTCAGGATGCATCAGTTCAGTCCCTCTTTCGTTTTTTGGACAGAGAAAATACCGCAGCATGCTGCAGTTTTCTCTCCGGCCAAAAGTATTGATCACTTGCCGGAATGCCGCCTCTGGCATTAATTTACATTGAACTGTATTAGTGCCTTAAAGAGAGAGTTCATTTGGAGTGTTTATTAAAAGATAACACCCCTTATGATCATATCAGAGACTCACTTCCTCTTGTTTTAGAGGCTTTGGACATTTTATCTGATGCCACTGTGGAGTCGTTAAGATTACAGCTGGACCCACAGCCTGAAGAAATATAGCTAGATGGGCTCTGTGGCTCAACTCTTGGTCTGGAGAGTTAAAAGTTAAGACTTTGTAGTATTCCATTTTAGATAAATATGTTTGGTCAGGATTTAGAGAAAATCTTGGAGATGGTCATAGATAACAAGAAGTCTTTCCCAATTGATATTAGAAAAAGGAGATGTCCTTTGAAAAAAAAAAAAAAGGGGGGTCCTTCCACTCCAAAAAGAACTCCATAGGACGAGGGGGAAAAAAAATTACCACAAACCCACAAACTCTGAACATGCTAAAAACAGGTATAGCAGTCCATCCACCTGCCCCCACAGTTTTCAGGTTTGCCCCAATATAGAAATCTTTCCCTTTACAATAAGCTTAAGAAAAAAGGCATCTTGCATCTATTGTCAGTGGGGGTGAGTGCTCCCATGCCGATGAACCAAGTGGGGCGGTGACACTATTCAACAGTTTTTTTTTTTTTTGGGGGGGGGGTCAAAAAACCAACTGGTCATTTTGGCTAATAATAAATCTGAAGTACCTCTAAAAACTAATAAAATATGAAAGATTCATAATGGAGACTGTAAAATCAACTTAAACCAACCTTATACAGCAAAGGGTGTCGTAAGACCTTGAGGATGCATATGATCATGTGCCCTAAATCAGAATTTGTTGGCTGTGTATGTAAAAGAGGTTTTACATAGTTTCACTTCCAGGCCCCTACCTTTGTGATCACATCCGCCCCTCAGTTCTTTACAAAAATGATGTTGAAAGTGGTAGCTCATCTAAGAAGGCTGAGCATTGTAATTGTTCCTTACCTATCGTAAATGACCTTCTGACTCTGGGCAGTTCTGCTGTCACAGGTAAGGAACGTAGAGAGGAAGTGCACCCCCTAAACTGCCACCCTCAACCCTGTCCCTGCCTACTTCCACCACCCGCCCTAGGTGATGGCGCGCAACTAGGCGACGGTCCCTGACCTATGTAAGTGTAGAGCAGAGCGAACAGAGAAGAAGGCGGTACATGAGACTAAGGCAAACGGATAGACAAGGAGGTAGATAAGACAACAGTACCCAGTGATGGGAAAGGCAATGGTGGGTCAACTAGCCAAGGTCGGTCCGGGAGGTCATGTCAATACAAGGGATGAGGCAGTAGACGAAATCCGAGAACGAGCCGAGGTCAAATCCGAGAGATAGCGTAGGTACCAAGTGAGCGGGCAAAGCGAGGTCAGGAAACAAACAAGGTCAATACCAGAGGTCAAATAGGAAGCAATAATAATAGTACACACAGCCCTAGAGACGAAAATCACAGGCAACCTGTAGCCAGCAGGCCGCCTGTATTTATAGTGGGGAGTGAGGGTCATGTGACGTGTCCAGCATCACATGACCGACAGACAGACAAGTCGAGCACCGAGTGATCAGCTCGGCGCTCCAGGCAGGCCTAGGAGCAGGGAGCCTCCCAGCTAGCAAAGCCGCCCCGGGAACGAGACCAAACACAGATCCTTGCTCCCGAAACTAAGCAGCAGGTCTGTGGCTGATGGGAGACCAAGTGGAAGTTTTTATTTTTTGTCACAAGTTAGTGGAATATGAGACTTTGTAATAATAAAAATAAAAAAAATCATCATTTTCCGCTAACTTGTGACAAAAAATAAAAACTTCTATGAACTCACTATGCCCATCAGCGAATACCTTATGGTGTCTTCTTTCCAAAATGGGGTCATTTGTGGGGTATTTATACTGCCTTGGCATTTTAGGGGCCCTAATGCGTGAGAAGTAGTTTTAAATCCAAATGTGTAAAAAATGCCCTGTGAAATCCTAAAGGTGTTCTTTAGAATTTGGGTCCCTTTGCCCACCTAGGCTGCAAAAAAGTGTCACACATGTGGTATTGCCGTACTCAGAAGAAGTAGGGCAATGTGTTTTGGGGTGTCTTTTTACATATACCCATGCTGGGTGAGAGAAATATCTCTCTAAAAGTAAACTTTTCCAATTTTTTTTATACAAAGTTGTCATTTTAGAGAGATATTTCTCTCACCCAGCATAGGTATATGTAAAAAGACACCCCAAAACACATTGCCCAACTTCTCCTGAGTACGGCGATACCACATGTGTGACAATTTTTTGCAGCCTAGGTGGGCAAAGGGGCCCAAATTCTAAAGAGCACCTTTAGGATTTCACAGGGCATTTTTTACACATTTGGATTTCAAACTACTTCTCACACATTAGGGCCCCTCAAATGCCAGGGCAGTATAAATACCCCACAAGTGACCCCATTTTGGAAAGAAGACACCCTAAGGTATTCGCTGATGGGCATAGTGAGTTCAAACCTACTCAGCCCGAATGCCCTGGCAAACCCGATTTCTCCATTCACATCAATCGATGTGCCGTTTTTTTTTGTTTTTCTTTTATATACAAAGTGTTTGCCAAAACATATGAACACCGCCCTTCAGCTCATAAGCCTTGGCAAACGTTTTGTTTTTTTTTACTGCAGAGGAGAAATCTCGTCTTGCAGCGCCGCATACACCGACTTTTGTGTAATCTGACAGCAGCACAATGCTTCTGTCAGAATGCACATCAGTGCTGCAGCTGCTTCATCGGTTGGTCCACCTAGGAGTTAAAAAAACAAAAGAAAAAACCAGGCCGCAACGCAATAAATTTATTAACATGAACTTTATAATAACATTTGAACAGAACATTAACTTTTATAAACTTTATTGAACTTTTGGAACAGAACATTAACGTTTTTGCTTACCGGTGATTTTTTTTTTTTTTTATTTGCTTTTTTTACCTTTATAGGACAAACCTCTCCTTCCCCATGGGACAATGTGCAAAGCGCAAATCTCCCAGAGATGTGGCGAAGTACATTATGCACTTTGTCCCAGGTGAAAGGAGAGGTTTGCAGCAGCTGTGAGTGAAATGGCCCTAAGAGCCCTGTGTGCCTGTCCTGTGTGACGCAATCCCTATGCTAAATGTACCTGTGTGTGGTACTTCCGGAAACACTCCCCTAAGCATAGGGCAGGTTGGTCAGGGCAGTCAGGACAGAAATAACGGGTGTCACGCCTTATTCCACTCCTGCTACAGACACAAAAAAAATTTCGGGTTGGCGGTTGGTTTGAGGTACCAGCAACGACATTGGGGAAATGTCGCTCGTGTAGACTGCTTACTACACTGGTGGTTGGGGCCACGGAACCTCCTGAATACAGGAGGTTCTCGATGATCTCTTCCTGAAATTTAAGTAAGGATCTTGTTCTCCCAGCCTTACTGTAGAGAACAAAACTATTATACAGAGCCAATTGAATTAAATATACAGACACCTTCTTATACCAGCGTCTGGTTCTGCGGGAAAGTAAATAGGGAGCCAACATCTGGTCATTGAAGTCCACCCCTCCCATGAGCAAATTATAGTCGTGGACCAAGAGGGGCTTTTCAATGACTCCGGTTGCTCGTTCAATTTGGATTGTTGTCTGCGTGAATGGAGGAGAGCATGTAAACGTCACGCTTGTCTCTCCATTTCACCGCGAGCAGTTCTTAGTTACACAAGGCAGCCCTCTCCCCCCTTGCAAGACGGGTGGTAACGAGCCGTTGGGAGAAGCCCCGGCGACTAGGTCGCGCGGTGCCACAGCAGCCAATCTGTTCTAAAAACAAATGCCTAAAGAGGGGCACACTTGTGTATAAAATTGTCCACATAAAGATGGTACCCCTTGCCAAATAAGGGTGACACCAAGTCCCAGACTGTCTTCCCACTGCTCCCCAGGTAGTCAGGGCAACCCACCAGCTCCAGGGTTTGATCTTTACCCTCATAGACTCGAAATTTGTGCGTATAGCCTGTGGCCCTTTCACAGAGCTTGTACAATTTGACCCCATTGCGAGCGCGCTTGCTTGGGATGTATTGTTTGAAGCCAAGGCGTCCGGTAAAATGTATAAGGGACTCGTCTATGCAGATGTTTTGCTCAGGGGTATACAAATCTGCAAATTTGGTGTTAAAGTGGGCTATGAGGGGCCGAATTTTGTGGAGCCGGTCAAAAGCTGGGTGGCCTCTGGGACGAGAGGTGCTGTTGTCACTAAAGTGCAGGAAACGCAGGATGGTCTCTAATCGTGTCCTGGACATGGCAGCAGAGAACATGGGCATGTGATGAATTGGGTTCGTGGACCAATTTGACCGCAATTCATGCTTTTTGGTTATGCCTATGTTGAGGAGAATGCCCAGAAAAGTTTTAATTTCGGAAAGACTAGGCATAAAAGCTTTACTTGTTGGCGGCTATAATTTGAGTGCAACAGCTCCACAGTGAAGAACAGTGCCGATCCGATCTGAGCTGTCTCAACCCGAACTCCAGACTGGGCGCTGAAAGGGGGAACTACTGGTGCGGCTGAAGTTGGGGCCTGCCAATCAGGGTTCGCCAGCACCTCAGGGACTCTAGGGGCTCTACAGGTCTGTCTGTGCGGTGGCTGCGACGGGGGAACTAATGCACGTGCCACTGTACCAGCTTCAACTGCCCTTCTGGTGCTCACCACTTCACCATGTTGTACGGCAGTGCTGGTACTAGTTCCAGGATGGGCTGCGCTGCTGGTGTATGCCTCACCACGTAATTGCCAGCCCCACTCTGCTGCCCTTGAATCTTGTGCAACCTGTGGTCTATTCCTCATCCGACTGGGTCAGAAGCCTGTAGGCCTCTTCAGAAGAATACCCTTTACTTGCCATTTGGTCAACTAAATTTAGGGGGTATTCCCTGAGACTACCAAGAAAAATAGCAAGCCTGTTATACAAATGGGAGGCAAGCGAAGTACCGGAAGCGGCTGCGATTGATAAAAAATATCAAAACTGATTGTTTTATTGCTGCAGCGCTTGTAAAGTGATTGTGCAGTGATAAAAAAAAATGAATTTTTTTGTCACTGCGGCGGGGCGGGCGTGGGTGAACGCACGTGTGGGCGACCGATCAGGACTGATTGGGCAAACCCTGCGTTTTGGGTGGAGGGTGAACTAAGGTGACACTAATACTATTATAGATCTGACTGATCAGTTCTGATCACTTACTGTACAGATACTATAAAAGTACCAATGCTGATTAGCGATGCGCTAATCAGCGAATCAGTGACTGTGGTGCGGTGGGCGGGCGCTAACCGACGCTAACTACTTAACATAGGGGCCTAAACTATCCTAAAACCTAACAGTCAATACTAGTGAAAAAAATAAAGTGACAGTTTACACTGATCACTTTTTTCCCTTTCACTAGTGATTGACAGGGGTGATCAAGGGGTTAATTGGTGTGATGGGGGGTGATCTGGGGCTAAGTGTAGTGTTTGGTGTGTACTCACTGTGATGTGTGCTCCTCTGCTGGGACCAACCGACGAAAAGGACCAGCAGAGGAGCACAGAAGCCATTTAACACCTTATATTTATAAATATAAGGTGTTATATGGCTTCTGATTAGATTTTTTAAAAGTCACCAGCCTGCCAGCGCTGATCATTGGCTGGCAGGCTGGTGACGAAATACTCTTTTAACGATTCCCGAAATCTTGCCCGAAATCTTGCGTCTCGCGAGAGGACGCATCGGCGCATCCAGGAGGAATAACAGGGCCACCGCCAGGATGCGATCCTGCGTGCGGCGGTCCTGTAGTGGTTAATTTTCAGTGCTATAGTAACTGTATTTGTGAGTTATAACCTCTCTTCTGATCCTCAGCTGTGTCATGTGACTAGCCCTCTGACTGTCCAAATAACTCAGCATCTTATGTGTTATTATTATTTCCTATTTGCCTCGGTCAAGTCTAGAACTTACCTCCTCATGGAAACTATTTAAATTAGTTTGACATGACCGATGCCTCATGAAGCCATGCTGATACACTTATTTTCATTGAGGTACTTGAAGATAGCATCTCAGAAAACCTTTAAACAGTTTACCCACAACAGATGTTAAACTTAATGTCTTATAGTTTTCAGGCTCTCTTATTTACCCCTTTTTGAATATTGGCACCACATTTGCTAAGCGCCAATCCTGTGGAACACTCCCTGTCAGTATAGAGTCCTTAAAGGATATGTCTCCAATGCTGAGAATGAAGCGGGAAAGGGGGTGGCTGGAGGACCCAGGGTTTCTCTGGGTCAGTCCACCACCTAGCGGTCTCCCCATAGAGGTCCCACTGAAATGAATGGAGGTCAGCTGCGCATGCGCAGTGCTCCCTCCACCACTTTCAGGGCTCCGTTCTCTGTGTAGGTGCGGATCACATATGTGGGAGCTGCACCTATCAGACAATGGGGGCATATCCTAGTGATATGCCCCCATTGTCTGAGATGAGAAACCCCTTTAAATACCAGAAATAAGGGCCTGTCTATGACATAACTTAATTCTCTTAGGATACAGGGGTGTATGCCATCTTTTAATGGGAAATTTTCTGCATTTCCTCAGTGAACACAGTGAGGAAAAAAATATTTAATAGCTTTCTCATCATCTTTCTCTGCGACTCCCCCCTCATCACTCTATTAAGGGCCGACACCTTCAGATTTATGCTTTTTACCATTTATATCATTTTGTGATTGTAGATTTAATTATTCTATTTCCTGAACACGATTATGGGGGCAGCCATCTTGGCTGAGATGTTCTTAACAACATTTAGACAGTATTAAGAAATTTGCTTTACGGCAGCCCCATGGCCATAGACACAGTGGTCGGGGGGACCTCCTTGACTTCTATGGGAGAGTTTTCTAGACATGCTCTGTAACCTGTGCAAAGGTCATTGTACAAGGAAAGAATAGATACGCTTTGACAATCACCTATTATGTATGGTGGATCCTGTCTTATCTATACAGAGAGGTGATATCATTACAGGCAGGTTATGACAAATAAGCAGATAACTGCAGTGAAATGATCTGTATAGACCAGGGATCAGCAACCTCCGGCACTCCAGCTTTGGTGAAACAACAACTCCAAGTATGCTCCATTTACTTCTGTTGGAGATCTGAGAACAGACAAGCAGATCTCCAAGAAATTAGGGTTTTGCTTAAATATAGATATTGATATGGAAAATTAAAAATAACATCAACAATTCTTCAAAAATATGTTAAATATAAAAACGTGATTTAAACAATAGGCAACCTTCTAACGATACATTCACTTTAACTGTTCATTTGCATATGGATTAAAAGTACTCCCCCCCCCCCCCCCCCCCCCCCAGAAGCAATAGATCACTAAGGCTTCATTCACATCTATGCTGAAGTAGTCTGTTTCAGATGAGGAACAGACTACTGGAGTTACTGTATCCAGAACCAGCAGCATTCCGGTATAAATGCCGGCTTTCGGGCAGATAGATACAGCTGCATGTAGAATTTGTCCTGCAGAAAGCCGATATTTATGCTGGAAAGCTGCCTGATCCCATTATAGTCAGTGGAAATCCAACAATGTGCAGCAATATCTTGCAATGTTGGACAGTGAGGGACATTTACTAAAGAGTGAATGTCACAATAGTGGTGTAAAGTTGCAAGTTACGCTGCATGCGCTAAGTTTGCCATCATTTGCTATTCCAAGCGGCAAGAAAAGGAGGTGGGAGGTAGCGGAAGAGGACAGGGCTGCACGCGGCCTGCCAGATTTATTAGAACTTAAGGCAGAAACTGATGTAAGTTATAGCAGAAGGGTGCGCCAGCCCTTAGCTGGTGTAGACATCCGTTTCTGGAGCACTGAATGCCAGATATGCGCCTTATTTATTAAGAGGCATTTGCACATCTCACTCAGGCGCAAATGGGATCAAGACTGGTACGTGGGAAAGCCCTCAGTAACTCTGGTAGTCCATTCTTCTGCCGAAACAGACTACCGGATTACCGTTAGTAAAGATGTGAACCTGCCCGAATAGAAAGGTGTCCTTACATTCAGCTGAGCTAGCCCTACAAGTCATTGTGCCTGATTTTACAATGAATTGAGAGACTCCCTTTAAAAGACTTTACACAAGAGAACAACTCGGAGTCCTATAGTTCCAGATGGTCTTCTAAAGGATCATTTAAAGGGAACCTGTCACCAGTTTTATGGTGTCCTAACTAAGGGCAACATAAATAAGTGACTGATTATCTTAGCAAAATGCTGGGTCACTTTCTTTAATTGACCCAGTCAATCTGCCAACATCTTGTATTGAAAAGCTCCAGCTGATAATGATGAGTCATGAATATTTATGAGCTCCTGAGTATCCCTGCCCACCTGCTGCTGAATGACAGTTATTTTCCATATGAATCAGCAGCAGGTGGGCAGGGGAGTGGCTATAGCTCTGAATTAAATATACGCTGGACTCAATGACATCACGCTGGACTCAAATCAGCTCATTAGCATGCGGCATGCGACATCTTTGTCTGAATATTATGAGGTAACCATCTGTCACACCAGTAATTGAATACATCTAATGTACTTTTTAGTAGTTAATGATTGTATATAATTAGTTAGATTATAATCAAATATCCACATGACAGGTTCCCTTTAATTATCATCCTTGATAATGGAGGTATCATAACTATATTGATATACTGTATCATGTAATTTCTCTTTTCATGTTTCTGCCCAGAACAAAGAAGTTCAGTATGTGGATGTTGGTGGGGCCTATGTGGGACCGACTCAAAATCGCATTCTACGCGTAGCAAAAGAGCTAGGTTTAAAGACCTACAAAGTGAATGTGTCACAACGAGTTATCCATCATGTTAGGGTAAGTAATCTTTATGAATGTAGTGTATTAATTTCCTGCACAGAAGCATTCTGGCAGTCAAATGGTGTTTGAATGACCATTACTAGTAAAAGCTGTGTTTGTCAGGACCTAACAGACATTAACAGTATGTCTCAGGATTGCATTATTAATCACGAGTAGAATATTTTTAATACCCCCTAGGGATCAAGCAGATTTTGATGGTGACATTTTAGTTTTTCCATCCATGCCTTCCAAGAACCATAACTTTTTTTTTTTTATTATGTTTCTGTAGACATATCTGTTTTTTGTGGAACATATAATTGATGAGAGACTACAAAAAAAATCTTTGTGGAGGAAATGCAATTCTGCCTTTGTTTTATGGGTTTCCTTTTCATGACATTCACTATGTGGTAAAAATGACGCATTGCTTTTAAAAAAAAATATATATATATATATATATATTTTGGGGGAGGCATGGTGACCAAAAGCCGGCAATTCTACATTGAAATTTTGTTATATGTTGTTCACCATGCTGGATAAATAATAGGATGTTTTAATCATATACCAGTGATGTTTATTTTTTTCGGATAACTGGGAGTTGTTTTAACCCCTTCTACCCTGGTCCAGTTTTCACCCTCCGGTCCAGGCCATTTTTTGCAAATCTGATGTGTCACTTTATGTGGTAATAACTTTGGAACACTTTTACTTGTCCAAGCCATTTTCTCGTGACACATTGTACTTTATGACAGTCATAAATTTGAGTCAATATTTTTCACCTTTATTTATGAAAAAATCCAAATTGACCAAATTCGCAATTTTCAAAATGTCAATTTCTCTGCTTTTAAAACAGAAAGTGATACCTCATAAAATATGTATTACTTATCATTCCCAATATGTCTACTTTGTGTTGGCATAATTTTGTAAATGTAATTTTATTTTTTAGGAGGTTAGAAGGCTTAGAATTTTAGAAGCAATTCTTAAAATGTTTAAGAACATTTTACAAACCCACTTTTTAAGGCTAGTTAAGGTCTGGAGTCACTTTGTGGGGCTTACATAGTAGAAACCATCCATAAGTGACCCCCATTTAGAAAAATACACCCTTCAAGTTACTCAAAACTGATTTTACAAACTTTAGGTGTTCCACAAGAATTAAAGGAAAATGGAGATTAAATTTCACTTTTTTGGCAGATTTTAAATTTTAATCTTTTTTTTTTTTCTTTAACACATCGAGGGTTAACAGCCAAAGAAAACTCAGTATCTATAACCCTGATTCTGCGGTTTACAGAAACACCCCATATGTGGTCGCAAACTGACGTAAGGGCACACGGCAGGGCTCAGAAGAAAAGGAGCGCTGTATGGTTTATGGAAGGCAGATTTTGCTGACTGGTGTTTAGACACCATGTCCCATTTGAAGCACCCCTATAGTAGAAACTATAAACTGACCCCATTTTGGAAACTTCGGGATAAGGTGACCATTTTATTGGTACTATTTTGCGGAACATATGATTTTTTAATCTCTCTTATTTTTTTGGCACAGTTTTTTTTTTTTTTTTTTACAGTGTTCATCTGACAGGTTAGATCTTGTGCTATTTTAATAGAGCATATTGTTACATGCGCGATGATATCACACATGTCTACTTTGTTTCAGTTTTACATAATAAAGCATTTTTGGAAAAAAATATGTTTTTGTGTCTCCATTTTCTGAATGCAAGAAAAATTTTCTGCCGATTGTTTTGTGCAGTGGCTCGTTTTTTGCAGGAAGAGTTGAAATTTTTATTGGTACTATTTTTGGGTACGTGATTTTTTTTATCATTTATTATTACACTTTATGGGGCAAGGTGACAAAAAATTGTTTGTCTTGGCACAGTTTATATTTATTTATTTTTACAGTGTACACCTGAGGGGTTAGATCATGTAATATTGTTTTAGAGCAGGTCGTGATGGACGTGGTATTACCTAATATGTATACTTTTTTTAATTTATTT
The DNA here is from genome assembly GCF_014858855.1 of Bufo gargarizans. NCBI lineage: Eukaryota > Metazoa > Chordata > Amphibia > Anura > Bufonidae > Bufo > Bufo gargarizans. Next base: position 457,717,787 of record NC_058082.1, read on the forward strand.
AGGTTTTCCCCACATTTTTCACTATAAAAGCATTTTTGAAACAAAAAAAATATGTTTTAGTGTCTCCATAGTCTGAGAGCCATAGCTTTTTTATTTATTTTTTTGGACGATTGTCTTAGATAGGGTCTCATTTTTTGTGGGATAAGGTAACGGTTTGATTGGTACTATTTTGGGGGGCATACACCTTTTTGATCGCTTGGTGTTGCACTTTTTGTGATGTAAGGCACTTTTTGTGATGCCGGAATCAAAAAACGCTATTTTGAAAGTACCCTAAAATTGGTACATGTACCTATAAGGAATGATGCTTAAAAGGATTTAGAAGAATATTGTTTCTTGGCTGTGGGAAAACCCCTCTAACCACTGTGTAGGCTGAATGTCAGAGATGGAGAAATGATTCTGAACATCATTTTTGCTAATCCTTTTGCTTAGTTCCTTTAATGTGTGGTTTCTCTTTAGAAACAACATACAAAGTGATTTCCATCTTCCTGTGATTTTTTTGAAGTGCAATCTATTTTACAAGGAGGTTAAAAAAGTTCATTTTTCATGTTCTCTCTTTTCTATAACCTTTTCTCTGCAGCTCTTTGTGAGAAAGATAAGAAGAAAAGATAGCAAGTTTTCCCAGATTTCATGATTAATGGCTCCAATATACGGCCAACGCTTTTATGGAAACAACAAGCAAAGGCAGTTTATTATAGATGCACTGTTGTACTTCTGCTCTGTCACGTACACTGCGGATCCAACTCCCCTGTCATCTATCTTCTCTTTTCTCCAGTGTGGTTAGATTTCAGTATTCAATAATAATTACACTTCCATAAGATAGGCATTGTGATTCACATTGATCCCTGTCATTAAATCTTACTTCTTGTCAAGCTCCATTGACATTTGCAGCAGTTTTAATCCATCACGTAAAGCACGATCCCTGCAGTTGAATTTGAGCCAGACATAACACCTTTGGCACAGTGATACAAATTATCGAATTTTGCTCATATTGGGAAACAGTTTTATCTTCAAAATGATTGATTGAACATTTTGCCTTTTATATATTTTTCTTTCTGCCTAAAGTACAGTAAGTACACTGTAAACTAATCTGAGCCTGCAGTGCTTTCTAAAGGTCAGTGAACATATTCTTGGAAAAATGCATTCTGAGTAGCTGCATTTAAACCTATTTTATTGATATAATGGCTCCTCTTTATGAAACAGACTTAGTGCTATGAAAAAGTTCAGGAGTTAGCCTTAGCAATCACACTACTGCCTTCATTTCTGTTTTGCAAATTACACTATAAAACAGAATTTGCCATGACGGAATAAAATTCAATTAAGTCATCTAAAGGGGTTGTCCGGGTTTAAAGCTAAACCCGGACATATCCCAATTTTCACCCAGGCAGCCCCCCTTACTTGAGCATCTGAGAAGTTCATACTGAATCGCGCAGGGCAAAGGCATTTTCTAGAGTTCCAGTGACAAACCGGGCTCTCCTTAGGGCTGCCAGGCGGAGGCTTCCACCCAGCAGTGAGCCCGGTGATGTCACCGGCACTGATGGGCAGGCGTTAGCACTGCCCTAGTCTGTAACGCGGCTAGGGCAGCGCTAAAGCCGGCCCATCAGAGTCAGTGACGTCGCTGAACACACTGCTAAGCAGAAACCTCTGCCCGGCAGTGTGTTATGGTAAATTAAAGAGCCCTTGCCCTGCGCGATCTTGCACAGGGCAAGGGAGAGCATCGGAACATGAAATGCTCCAATGCTAACATCAGGAGGGCTGCCTGGGTGAAATTATGGTTAAGTCTGGGATCAGCTCTGAACCCGGACAACCTCTTTAATGTGTCTAGTGTCAAGTTTCTGTTTCCGGAAATGTATGCAAAACATAGACTATATGGGTTGATTACTTTTAATTGCATTTGTCATATTTACTGTACATTTACTGTACGTTTGAGGTTCTTAGCGCACATTTTGATAAAATTGTGTAAGCCAATGATCAGGCAACCTCTTATCTGGTTAGGTACAACAAATGTAGTCTAGTCAACACTGTTAGGTTGCCATTTTTACCTGCTGCCCCAGATTGTTGCCTGAAATACGCAATTCAGTCAAGGCTTCTAAAAAAAAAGACTACTGTGAGTTACCATTAGCTGTAGCTTGCTATATAGCCAGCTGCAAGAAAAAGTATGTGAACCCTTTGGAATGATATGGATTTCTGCACAAATTGGTCATAAAATGTGATCTGATCTTCACCTAAGTCACAACAATACACAATCATAGTCTGCTTAAACTAATAACACACAAAGAATTAAATGTTACCATGTTTTTATTGAACACACCATGTAAACATTCACAGTGCAGGTGGAAAAAGTATGTGAACCCCTAGACTAATGACCTATCCAAGAGCTAATTGGAGTGAGGTAACAGCCAACTGGAGTCCAATCAATGAGATGAGATTGGAGGTGTTGGTTACAGCTACCCTGCCCTATAAGAAATACACACCAGTTCTGGGTTTGCTTTTCAAAAGAAGCATTGCCTGATAGTGAATGATGCCTCGCACAAAAGAGCTCTCAGAAGACCTACGATTAAGAATTATTGACTTGCATAAAGATGTAAAGGGTTATAAAAGTATCTCCAAAAGCCTTGCTGTTCATCAGTCCACGGTAAGACAAATTGTCTATAAATGGAGAAAGTCCAGCACTGCTGCTACTCTCCCTAGGAGTGGCCGTCCTGTAAAGATGACTGCAAGAGCACAGCGCAGACTGCTCAGTGAGGTAAAGAAGAATCCTAGCGTGTCAGCTAAAGACTTACAAAAGTCTCTGGCGTATGCTAACATCCCTGTTAGCGAATCTACGATACGTAAAACACTAAACAAGAATGAATTTCATGGGAGGATACCACAGAGGAAGCCACTGCTGTCCAAAAAAAACATTGCTGCACGTTTACAGTTTGCATAAGAGCACCTGGATGTTCCACAGCAGTACTGGCAAAATATTCTGTGGACAGATGAAACCAAGGTTGAGTTGTTTGAAAGAAACACACAACACTATGTGTGGAGAAAAAGACGCACAGCACACCAACATCAAAACATCATCCCAACTGTGAAGTATGGTGGTGGGGGCATCATGGTTTGGGGGGCTGCTTTGCTGCATCAGGGCCTGGACGGATTGCTATCATCAAAGGAAAAATTAATTCCCAAGTTTATCAAGACATTTTGCAGGAGAACTTAAGGCCATCTGTCCACCAGCTGAAGCTCAACAGAAGATGGGTGTTGCAACAGGACAATGACCCAAAGCATAGAAGTAAATCAACAACAGAATGGCTTAAACAGAAGAAAATACACCTTATGGAGTGGCCCAGTCAGAGTCCTGACCTCAACCCGATTGAGATGCTGTGGCATGACCTCAAGAAAGCGATTCATACCAGACATCCCAAGAATATTGCTGAACTGAAACAGTTATGTAAAGAGGAATGGTCAAGAATTACTCCTGACCGTTGTGCACGTCTGACCTGCAACTACAGGAAACGTTTGGTTGAAGTTATTGCTGCCAAAGGAGGTTCAACCAGTTATTAAATCCAAGGATTCACATACTTTTTCCACCTGCACTGTGAATGTTTACATGGTGTGTTCAATAAAAACATGGTAACATTTAATTCTTTGTCTGTTATTAGTTTAAGCAGACTGTGATTGTCTATTGTTGTGACTTAGATGAAGATCAGATTACATTTTATGACCAATTTGTGCAGAAATCCATATCATTCCAAAGGGTTAACATACTTTGTCTTGCAAATATATATACATATATATATATATATATATATATATATATATATATATTAACCAAAGAGAAATCGGTACTATATAATATCCTTTAAAATAGTTTTTTTTATTAAATGACATAAAAGACATATACAAAAACATGAATGCAGAGATCATACAGAGTGCCATAAAAGACAGTCCACATTAACATCACTTTTTAACAGTTAATGGTCGCTATACACTCAGCTGTCTCGCTGTCAGAAAGCTGTGTAAAGGCGCCCAGGTCAGCATAAAATATCAAAGCTGGCTCTGGCTGTGCTCACAGCTATCTAACCCTACAGTGCATCTAGCATGGGTATAGACAGGGTATAGATAGCATTCTTATATTGTGGCCGACACCATGCAACCTGTAAGGCGCTTAATCTGATGCTGCGATGTATATAATCAGGCCGATCAAAGTCTCTTTTTCTTACCCTGTATTCAGTGCTGTATAAGTGTGGGCTGGCTCTGTTTGGCGTGCTCCTCGACGCGTGTTTCGCTTTATTGCTTCATCAGGAGGAGCCCCCTTTTTCTTTACCTTCTGTGAAGGATTAACACAAACTGGATAAATTGTTTTATTGGTTTGACTCACTGTGTAATATTTCCAGTGCATTTGCATTTATGGAAATAAGTTATTAAACTCACTGCTCTTTATTTTTTATAATTAAAACTACATTCTGTAATTAAGTTGTACATGTAGTGAGTGTTTGTGAGTAGGTATGTATGTACTGTATATGTTGTTATATCTATAGTACAAACTGGCCAACCCTCCTGGAACATCCAGAAGGCTACAGGAAAAAGGGGAGACCTCTCAAATTCCCATTGGTGCTGGCAAATCACCTGCACAGGGTATGGAGGACATGTCATGAAATGGGTGGGGCATACAAGGTAGGGGTCTCACAAAAAGGGGTGTGCCCACACTTGAAAAAGATGGCCTGCTTGTTCATGTTGGCTGTATGGTGCACACTGCAATGCAAATTCTTCATGATTTACTCCAAAGAAATGTACAAGTCTTATTAAATGTTGTCAAGTATGTGGTGGAGGCGGGCTTCACGTTAGTTTGGGGGCCTCCAAAGAATGGACTGCTCCGTACTCCTGAAACCCTCTATCTGGCCTCGGATCTAGCTCTGCATTTCCTCAGCGCATACCCAGGGCCTGTACAATTACAGTTTGATTCCCAGGTTTTAGACGACTCATGTACTTGACAAGGAAAGTGTAGACAAGGAATTATGAGAAATGTACATTGACAAAAAACAATGCACCAAGAAGGAGTTGTTGGAATCAAATGAATATTTATACATGTGAATGTAATGATATATGTATGCGATTACAATATTAGAATGAAAGGATACTTTTATTGGGGAAAACTGTACAATTGAATGAAGGCTCAAGTGCCATGTTGAGCTACCTCTAGCCTCGATGCAAAATTAAATATGGTTCGTCATAGAGACATACAGATTCTGTATGGTATCCTGAGGCACATTTGCCCAAAAATTTTGCATATTTGCCCAACGTTGGCATCCCTGCTGGTCCCATAAAAGTTTGATTGGCAATAACATTTTGCCACTGAGCAGGTCAAGGAAGTGTTGCAATCTATGTGGGTGAGCATCATCCTGCTGAAACATGCTAGTTGTAAGCTCTGCCATGAGAAGCAACACATATGGCATGTGCAATGGCTCCTCAGATCATCACATCAGCAGTTGGGGAAGTGTGTTGCAACATAGGAAAGGCAGGATTGAAGCTCTAGCCATGAGGCCTCCATACTCGAATCCACCTGTCGTAGGATCCCAAACTGAACCTGTATTTGTCTCTAAAGACAATACGGTTCCGGTCTATAGCAGTCCAGGTTTCTCATTCATGACACCACTGCAAACGAATGCGGCGGTGGCTGGATGTCAGTGGCAGGATATTAATGGGCACGGAGCGGTACAGTATTAAAACAAAGTTTTATGCGAATCGACTTTGGATGAAACATCCGAAGTCGATTTGCTCATCCCTACTATGTACATATGCCCATAAATATGCAAGGGCTCTTTCTAGAAAACATAAACACTGTTGAAAGATCCGGTCAAAATAATGAAATAATTTGATTTGGATTTTGTTTTGATTATTCATTATTTAGACCAGATCTTCCAACGGTTTTATGTTTTGTTTTACCTTCTGATTACCCCAGTTCTCATGCCACTCGCATCACTGGCGGGGTTGTGGCAATCCAAATGATGTTTAGCGTGCTGGTCTCTTATAGTGGATTTCAATTCACTCACACCCCCCTCCCCAGCTGCAAACATGGTGGAGGAGTTGGTCTTCTCCTATCAGACACCTGCTCCTACAGCCCAACTCCACTGCCACCCTCCATTACGCTCACCTCATTTGAAGTACACTCTGTTTGCATCTACTCTCCCTCCAACCTTCAAGTAGCAGTCATTTACCGCCCTCCAGGCCCAGCCACCATCTTTCTTGACCACTTTAACACCTGGCTACTACACTTTCTTTCTGCCGACATCCCCACTATCATCATGGGTGACTTCAGTATCCCTATTGACACATGCCACTCGGCCGCCTCTAGACTCCTGTCACTCTCTTCCTCCTTCGGCCTATCACAGTGGTCTTCAGCTCCCACTCACAGAGATGGTCACACTCTGGATCTGATCTTTTCCCGCCTCTGCTCCCTATCTAACCTTTCTAATTCGCCTCTCCCCCTATCCGACCACAACCTACTCACCTTCTCTTCATTGGTCTCTTCTGCAGCTCCCCCAGTCCACACACTAGCACACCCCCGCAAAAACCTCAAACATCTTGACTTTTGCTTGCTTTCTGACTCTCTTCTCCCACTCTCTACCATCTGTTGCCTCCAAGACCCAGAGCTGCTACCACCCTATATAACACCACATTAAGTACAAGTCCCAGAATGAAGAGAAAAATGGTCCAGCTTCACTGAAAATACTTGAGGCTTTATTAAATCCCGTGCAGATAAAAACCAACATACAGCAATGCAAGATATCGACCGGTTTCGGATCACTATAGGTGTGGATCGTTTTGTCATGATGTGCATCAGTAGGAGGTGAAGTCGAGACTAAATCGCAGACCACCAAGGACAGGTGATCGCAATCAGGTACAGGACACACCCCCTGATGACATCCTCCACAAGTAAAATACATAGCAGTTACAACATGCCAAAAGACATAGAAAAATAAAATAGAATCAACAAATTACAATAATAGAAAAAAGTTTAAATATTAGTAATGTAGAATAGTATCATGACGCCGATTCAACCTTGATGGTATCCGTGAACCTAATTTGAAAATCCAGAAGCACTCACGATTGAGCAACTTTTTCTTGTGATCGCCGCCTCTGCTTCGTCTGTTAACCCTTTCTACTCCTTGTACTGACATGCTGTCTGTATTACCATTGTGAACAGCAGCAAAATGCAGACTTGCGGCAGAAACATTTTTTATTTTAGCATGGGGTACATCAGAAATGTGACGGCATATTCAAACTTTTCTTGCTGTGGATGAGCGCGACATTCTCCAGTGTTGTTTTCCACATTAAGTACAGCTCTGGACACTGTTGCCCCCCTCACACACAACAAAATCCGGAAAATCAACAGACAACCCTGGCACACCAACCTGACCAAAAAACTCAGACAAGCTTCCAGGGCTGCTGAGCGGCGATGGAAGAAATCCCATTCTAAAGATTATTTCACCGCATACAAGCAATCCCTCCTCATATTCAAATCCTCACTCGCTGATGCAAAACAGGCCTACTTCTCATCTCTCATATCTTCCCTGTCACACAGCCCAAAACAACTTTTTAGCACTTTTAACTCCCTTCTCCGTCCCCCAGCTCCCCCACCCTCTCCTCTCTTCTCAGCTGAGGACTTTGCCAAATATTTCAAACAAAAGATAGTCCACATCAGAGAAAGCTTTACTACACAGTCCCCACAGACCCTCTACACAACTGCTCGGTCCTCTTCTCCCAAAACCCGCTTCTCTACCATTACAGAAGTAAAACTCTCCACTTTACTCTCCAAATCTCATCTGACCACCTGTGCACTTGACCCAATCCCATCCCACCTCATCCCTAACCTCACCGCAGTGTTTATCCCAGCCCTAACTCATCTCAACCTATCACTAAACTCTGGTGTCTTCACCTCTGCTTTTAAACATGCTACCATTACACCCATCCTCAAAAAGCCTTCACTTGACCCATCTGCCTTGTCCAGTTATCGCCCCATATCACTTCTTCCATATGCCTCAAAGCTACTTGAACAACATGTCCATTCAGAACTGTCCTCCCACCTCTCCTCCCTCTTTGACCGCCTACAATCTTTCTTCCGACCCCATCACTCGACCGAGACTGCCCTTACCAAAGTCACCAATGACCTATTGACAGCCAAAACCAAGAAACAATACTCTGTCCTCCTTCTCCTTGACCTGTCCTCTGCCTTCGACACTGTTGACCACTCCCCTCTGTTGCAAACCCTCTCATCCCTTGGCATCACTGACCTGGCCCTCTCCTGGATCACATCATACCTCACAGACCGGACGTTTAGTGTCTCCCACTCCCGCACCACCTCCTCGTCTCATTCCCTCTCTGTTGGTGTCCCGCAAGGCTCTGTCCTAGGACCTCTGCTCTTCTCTATCTACACTTTTGGCCTGGGACAGCTCATAGAGTCCCATGGCTTTCAGTATCACTCCTACGCTGATGACACACAAATCTACCTCTCTGGTCCAGACATCACCACCTTACTATCAAGAATCCCACAATGTCTATCTTCTATATCCTCCTTCTTCGCCTCTCACTTTCTTAATTTTAACATGGATAAGACAGAATTCATAATCTTTTCCCCATCTTGTTCAACCCCCCCAACAGACCTGTCTATCATGATCAATGGCTGCACACTCTCCCCAGTCAACAAAGCCCGCTGCCTTGGAGTGACCTTGGATTCTGCCCTTTCCTTCCGACCGCACATCCAAGCCCTTTCCACCACCTGCCGCCTCCAACCTTAAAAACATCTCCCGCATCTGCGCTTTCCTTAACTTTGAATCTGCGAAAATACTTGTACATGCCCTTATTATCTCCCGCCTAGACTACTGCAACATTCTTCTCTGTGGCCTTCCATCCAGCACTCTCGCAACCCTCCAATCTATCCTCAACTCTGCTGCCCGACTAATCCACCTCTCACCCTATTATTCCTCTGCCTCTCCCCTTTGCCAATCCCTTCACTGGCTCCCCATTGCCCAACAAATTCACTTTAAAGTACTTACAAATACATACAAGGCTGTCCATAACCTGTCCCCTCCCTACATCTCTGAGCTACTTTCCCGATACACCCCCACACGCACTCTCCGATCCTCACAAGACCTCCTTCTCTCCTCTCCTCTTGTTGCCTCTTCCCACAATCGACTCCAGGATTTCTCCCGTGCATCCCCCATACTCTGGAACTCGCTACCCCAACATATCAGACTCTCACCTACAGTGGAATCCTTCAAAAGAAACCTGAAAACCCACCTCTTCAGACAAGCCTACAACTAGTGACCCTGCTGCCTCTATACCGCCATGACCAACTTAACCTGCACCTACTGTGTCCTTCTCCCATACCATGTAGATTGTAAGCCCTCACGGGCAGGGCCCTCTCTCCTTCTGTACCAGTTTGTAACTCATTTTGTTTATGATTAGTGCAATTGTCTGTATTATGTATGTGCACCCCTTATCATATGTACAGCGCTATGGAATGAATGGCGCTTTAATAATAAATATTAATAATAATAATTGAAGGTTCAGGCTACAGAAATTGTGGGTAGGAAAAGGGGGTGGGGCTATGTTAGCTCCACCCACAACAGGCCTACCTTATGCTAGTCACTGTCTATCATCATAGTATTAATAAAAAAGTTTGGCACTCCACTTAGTTATGTTGCTCATTGATGGGGTGGGAACCTAGTATAATCAGATTCTGTGAAATCACGGCATTCAAGTTGTTTACAAGTGAAACTGTGTTTTATAAAATACTGTTTCACTGATATACAACTTGACTGTCCATCATCAGACCTGAGGAGGGGGGGAGATGGAGCAATGTCACTGATGTCAGGTCAGTGACAGATTAGTGCAGCCGCTCTGGCAGGGGCCCTGGGTGATGAAGTACAGTGACTGATAGCTATGCCGCTGGCTCCTGTGAGTAATTAATTAAAATATAATTAATTAACATCATCAATTAAGCCTTGGCAAAGAGACTTGTCATTTGATTGTTTTTTTTTTGCTTTAATTTTCTGAATATGTGTTCTGCATTTGTTATCACATAATTATAGAAACATGTAACATCTCTGCATTTGCTTTAATATGAAGGATTTTCACTTCTATAGTAATTGCTTACTTAATACTGGCACATGATGGGGGGGACTTACTTAATACTGGCACATGATGGGGGGACTTACTTAATACTGGCACATGATGGGGGGGACTTACTTAATACTAGCACATGATCGGGGGGACTTACTTAATACTGGCACATGATGGGGGGGCATAATACTGGCACATGATGGGGGGCATAATACTGGCACATGGGGGGGCTTAATACTGGCACGTGATGGGGGGGGCTTAATACTGGCACGTGATGGGGGGGCTTATTACTGGCACGTAATGGGGAGCTTATTACTGGCACGTAATGGGGGGGCTTATTACTGGCACGTAATGGGGGGCTTATTACTGGCACGTAATGGGGGGCTTATTAATGGCACGTAATGGGGGTCTTATTACTGGCACGTAATGGGGGGGCTTATTACTGGCACGTAATGGGGGGCTTATTACTGGTACGTAATGGGGGGCTTATTACTGGCACGTAATGGGGGGTCTTATTATTGGTGGGCACTATAGGGGCATCTACTGAGGCCATGTTTTATATGGGGGCTCTGTACAGTAGCATTTTATACTGGGACACATTATGGTGGGTACTATGGGGAAGGGGGGAGAGGAGTACTATGGAGTCATCTACGGGGCACTAAGAAGGGGTAATTTTTACTTGCAAATTATGGGGGACACTGAGGGCATCTACTGGGGTATTTTATACTGGTACATTATGGGGGGCACTAGGAGGAAGGGGGAGAGGATTATGGGGGACATTAGCTCAACTGGGGGCATAAGGGGGTATTTTTTGCATTGTCACATTATAAGGAGAATTATTTCTACTGGGGGGCATTATGGTGGGTTTTATTACTCCCCCATGGTATGACCCCCTAGTAGCAGCACCATCCTCTCCCTGCTCTGCTATCCCTCTGCCCCTTCTCCAAATCCTTATTATGAAATCTTTCTCATTAGGATAAAACACAACATCAGCTCCGCCGAGCCCCCGGCCAAAGTGTGGAAGTGGCGTCCGAGATCCCCAAGGGCCAAGCCAAGTAACTGTAAGTGTTCATGTAAAATATGCTTGTTATACACACATAGCCTACACTGTGCCTCACAATATACAGTATACCTCTACACTGTGCCCCACAATATACAGTATACCGCTACACTGTGCCCCACAATATACAGTATACCGCTACACTGTGCCCCACAATAAACAGTATACCGCTACACTGTGCCCCACAATATAAAGTATACCTCTACACTGTGCCCCACAATATACAGTATACCTCTACACTGTGCCCCACAATATACAGTATACCTCTACACTGTGCCCCACAATATACAGTATACCTCTACACTGTGCCCCACAATATACAGTATACCTCTACACTGTGCCCCATAATATACAGTATACCTCTACACTGTGCCCCACAATATACAGTATACCTCTACTCTGTGTAGTCTGTTCTATAAGCACTCTTGTTCTGTGGCGGCGGACAGAAAATAATCTGGAAGTGCCCCTCCCGAGTCCAGGCACTGGATCCGCCACTGGTCTGAACTGCTCCCAGGAGTGTACATTTCTTCTAAACTGTAATCCGTATCTGACCTGCAGAAATCAGCACTCGCTCGATAACAACTAACAGGCAGTACCTGTAGGCTGTAGCCTGGCCCTGTTACTGAAGCTAGCCGAGTGGTGTAAGGTTAAGGTACTACTAGAGATGAGCGGCCGCTTAATCCTGATTTAAAGTAAAAGTTACTGCAGGATATGGATTACAGTTTAGAAATGTCAAATGTACACTCCTGTGAGAGGCGTGGAGGGAGATCTGTGGATGACACTGTTATGGAGGGGGAAATGGGGATGACACTGTCATGGGGTGGATCTGTGGATGACACGTGTTAAGGCCGATTCATTGGCCTGTATTTGTGGGAGGGGCATGGTTGCCTATATCATGGCACCTCTGCCCCTCCTTCAATGAACGTTGTGTCAAACGCTGGCCTTCGTTCCGTGTGTGAAGATTGCGTCTGGTCCTAGAAGTTCGTTTTCTGCGCAAAGCAAGCTACTAGATCAGGTAAGTGACTGCCACATTGCAGTCTCGGTTCACAAGTCCGGCCGGCAGTGCCGGCTCTCTAGGTAAGAGGGGGCCACACTGCACCGGAGCGTCTGCCAGGCAGCGCCGGCTCCCACGTGGCATGAATCGTAGGGTGCAGGGATCAGCGCGATCCCTATTCAAATTTCTCTCCTCCCTTAACGTCTGGCACGGGCCGCTGTGCCATTAGTTGGGCAGGGTCCGCGGCAGCAGATTGGTTCTTTCCCCCTCATGCCCCCCATGCCCGTACTGGCCCTTGTCATGTTGCGGCGCACTCACCTCAGCGTCCTGCTTGCGGTCTCCTCTGCTGTCTGCCCATGCTGTGTGTGGCCGGTTACTGTGTGGGCTCCCCCTGGTGGCTGCTGGAGTCAATGCAGTCCATGGAGCAGTGTTGGATGATGCAGGCTCCCTCCGGTGGTGACTGCCGGCAGTGCAGTCCATGACTCTGTGCTCTGTGTTGGCTCCATCTAGTGGCCACCAGGAGTTATGACCACAAAAAAAAAGAATGGAAAAAAAAAGTGTATAAATTAAAAAAAATTGAAAAAATAAGAAAACAAAATGTGTTATAAAAAAAAAAGAGGGAATAATTATAAGAGTATAACTCATGCTTGATTGATGGAGTTTAGGGAGGGGGCGATATACTTGTTCAGTGCTAGTTAGAGGATCTCTGTATTGTTGGACGCACGCCTCTATGCTTGGCGCTATGACGTACGCGAGGATCTTACATGTGATTTTTATTCCAGGATTTGTCTCGTCCTTCATACACATTCTGCACGTTGTTCAACCATCAGGGTACAGTATGGCAGTAGCTATGTCGTGGTACTATTCCATTCTCTCCTTCTGGTAGTGGGTCAGTTGTGCCACGGTCAGACTCACCATTCACCGGGGTGTTCTAGGTTCAGCTATCGCTTCTCCTTGGCTCAGGTTCTCTCGTCCTTTCACTTGTATTCTTCACAGTTGCATGGGTCTCGGCCTACTCACAGCCACGTCACATCGTTCAGGTGTCGGTTGACAGTCAGGAGTTGATTTATGCATACTGTATCCACAGGGTATGTCACGTGCTTCAGACATAGTGGAGGCTTTGGTCGACGAGAACCCCGCCAGGATGTCAGAAGGGGGCAGTTTGTCGTCTCTTCGCACTTGGACCGTCCCTAGGCTGATGTCAAAATTGTCCAGACGGGGTACTTCGTATCCCGCTTCTGCTAGGAAGGCTGAGTTATACCGGTTATTGGTCGTTAACTCAGGCCCTCAGCAGCAGGAAGAAGTCTCCGCGGTCACTGTTCAGAACTCTCTGACACAAATCCATCTGTTGTTGAATAACTTGACTTCGTCTGTCACGGATGTGCAAACCAGGTTGCAATCGGTTGAGTCTCGTTGTTTTGCCACTACTCCGCATACCATCAATGCTGTTGTTCCATCCACATCTACGGCGACAGGGGCAGGTATCCTTGTGACAGCGCCCGGTATTATGCCGGCACATTTTGTTCCTGCCAATCTAAAGAAGGACATCCTGGAAGGTAGAGATGTCAATCTAGCATCCTTACTGGTCGCTACCCGGGATCTTTCTGATAGTAGGGTAATTGCCTGTGGGGATGTGTCAGTGATCCTGAAAGGCCGAGACCACAGGCTGAACCGCAAGCTCACGGTACCTGAGTTTGTGCTTGTATTTAGTTTGTACAGAGACGTAATCTGTTCAGTTCGTCCCGAGAGAAGGGAAGAACTTGATTTGTACTTGTTCAGGATAACGGAGTTGGGGTACAAGTATGGTGGTAGTTCCTTCTACGACTACCATTGTTCTTTCTCGGCCAAGGCAGCTGCCACCTTAAGTCAGTTCCAGTTTCTTACTAACTGGGCCAATATTGATACAGAGATTTTTTGTAGGCATTTCGCCGGGCTTAAGGCACCATCATGCTCCCTGTGCCAATCAATTGACCATTCCACGGTGTGGTGTCATAAGGCTGCTCAGAGTGAAGGGTCTAGTTCTACAGGTCCTGTTCCCGGCCCGTCCGATTCACACAAATACTCTGGTTTAGTTGACAAGCTGGGTAGACCCATCAAACTACTCGGAAGGTCACAGATTTGTAATAATTTCAACTATGCATCCTGTAACTTGAGTCAGTGCCGCTTGCTACACATATGTACTAACTGCTTCAGAGCCCACCCTAAAGTAGTCTGTTCATTAAAAGCAGATAATAATTACATGTGTGTTGTTAATATAGTTCGGTTGCAGCAGTTCCTACGCAGGTACCCTGACCCAGGCTTTGTGGAGTTCCTTAGTACAGGATTCGCGTTCGGTTTCCACACTGGGATGGTGGCCCTTCCAGATTCCACACACGAATGCAGGAACCTACAGTCCGCTGACCAACACCCTGATGTCTCAGATAGGTTAATAGCAGCGGAATTAGTCAAAGGTTTCCTGATAGGCCCTTTTTCATCATCACCCTTTGATAGGTGGAGAATCAGCCCGATAGGAGTCGTGTTTGGCAAATTCAGTAACAAAGAGAGGTTGATTATCGACCTGTCCGCCCCGCATGGTACCCCTATACCTAGCATCAACTCTCTCATTCCATCAGAAGAGGTTAGCATGAGATATGCCATCGCTCTTATCTTACAGTTAGGTCCCAGCACCATCCTTTCTAAAGCCGATATTGCAGACGCCTTCAAATTACTACCGATCAAACCATCCCTCTGGCAATGGTATGGCATCAAATGGAGGGGCCTTTATTATTTTGCTTCCAATCTCACATTCGGGTCTAAGAGTAGCCCGTGGTTATTTGACCAATTAGCCAAGGCTCTCCACTGGATTTTAGTCCATGAATTCCACTGTAGCAATGTTATTCACTACCTGGATGATTTTTTAATTGTTGAGCGTCCTGACGCTCCCCCCATAGACCTTCATTTGCTACTGGAGTGTTTCAGACAATTGGGGGTTCCTGTCTCTCCCAAGAAAGTGGAAGGTCCCTCCGCAGTCATCACATTCCTTGGTATAGTATTGGACACCCAGAACATGGTTGCCAGGTTGCCAAGGGACAAATTACAGAGAATCAGGGAAGCCGTTCATAATTTCACATCTACTAGAGTGGTTAAAACAGTTCAGCTACAGTCCCTGTTAGGTATGCTGAACTTTGCGATGCGCATAATTCCGCAAGGTAGGGCATTTGTATCTCGTTTACTTTCACTCTTTCCTACAGCCCCTTCCCAGGATAGCAGCATAGGTCTGGACGATATGGTCATGGCTGACTTGAACATGTGGGATCAATTTCTCACGCAATGGAATGGCATCTCGCTCTTTGTTCCCACAATATCCAACAACTCCCCCGTAATTTTGTCCAACGCTGCTGCCAATACAGGTTTCGCAGCTATTTTTGGCAACCATTGGTTAGCAGAGAGATGGCCAATCGAAGTTAGTTCCATTCCTGGGTTTTTCCGTACCTCAGCAGTTTTTGAACTCTACCCCTTAGTGGCAGCATCCTATACCTGGGGTCAAAGTTGGTCAGGTCAGACTGTGTCCTTCGTGTCCGATAATGCAGCCGTCATCGAGATTCTCAATAGTGGTTCTTCTAAGTCTCCATATGTCATGTTATTTCTTAGGCGCCTGGTCCTTCTGTCATTACAACACCAGTTTCGTTACATAGCTTCACATATAGCCGGTAACCACAACGCAGCAGCCGACGCGTTATCTCGTTTTAATTTTACCCTCTTTTCACAGATCTGTCCAGAACCAGCCGCCATCGGGAGCCCAGTCCCTCTATACGCTGCTCTAATCCTTCCATAGACGCTCATCTCGCCACCGCTCGGTCACGGTCAAGTCCTACCTTGCAGGGGTGCAACATTTTAGAGCCATGAGTTTCACCCAGCCAGGTTCATTGTTTTTAATCCATAACATTAATGCTACTCTGAGGGGTCTCGAGAAAAGCGACTGCGAGTCACGCACTCTCCGGCTACCAGTCACTGGCCAGCTTTTCCGCGACCTTTCCAACTTGTTAGACAAAAAACCATTCGGTGCCCTGCATAGTTTGATAATAAAAGCTGCCATGTACCTGGCCTTTTACGGGTTTTTGAGACCGGCCGAGTTTACTTCCCCGGCTAACAGTAGCAGATACGTCACTCTCGGTCAGCTCTCGGCTTCCAGAAATGGTTTCATACTCTCGCTACTCACCTCCAAGACCTCTCAGGTAGGCCCCCCGACCCAGGTGTTTTTCTTCCTGACCTCTCATCATTGGTGTCCCGTGCGCGTGCTACAACAGCTTCTGTCCTCTTTGCCAAACAAGTCGCCCGGCAGTCCTTTGCTACCATTCAATAATACTCGCCTTACCTGTCCCCAATTCATAACTCATATTCATGTTTTACTGACTAATCTGGCAGTAGACCCGTCCTCATAATCCTGGCATTCGTTTCGCATAGGGGCGGCATCCGCCGCATCAAGGAATCGGGTTCCAGTACATATAATTAAAAGACTAGGACATTGGCGTTCGTCCTGTTTCAGCCGCTACATTCCTTGTCCGTATACTGAAATAAATCTTGCTTGTCCGAATTTGTTGTTATGAATAAATGTTTGTAGCATTCCGATATGATAGAAATTGTTGTTCTTTTTGGCCTCCTTCAGCTATGCCTTCAACGTCACGGTTTCGGCATAACTCTAACCGCTTTAGCCAGCCAGCAGGTAGGAGTCCTTCTTCGTGAGTGCCTGACCACAAGTGTTAAGGCCGATTCATTGGCCTGTATTTGTGGGAGGGGCACGGTTGCCTATATCATGGCACCTCTGCCCCTCCTTCAATGAACGTTGTGTCAAACTCTCCCACCCTACCCCTCCTCAATCTCAGCTTCACACCAAGGGGATGGCCTCCTTCAGCTATCCCTTCAATGTCACGGTTTCGGCATAACTCTAACCGCTTTAGCCAGCCAGCAGGTAGGAGTCCTTCTTCGTGAGTGCCCGACCACAAATAAGATGCTATACACGGTATGTGGCATCCACAGCCCCCCCCCCCCCCCCATAGCAGTGTCACCCACAGATCCCCCTCTCTATAAAAGTGTCATCCACAGACAGCTGGACTTTTCTTCCCTGTTGCGGTTTTAGGTATTGGGTAAAGTATCACAACATTTCTAAGTGTACTTGAGTAAATGTATCATTGTTATAGCTGCCCCCCTACTTTTGTCCTGGCCCCCAGTGTGCCCCCCCAAAGTTTGAAAGCTAGAGACACCTCTGTGTGACACTGCTTTTTTTTTATATACTGTATAGATATCAAAAGGATAATTCAAGGTAGCACAAAATTTAACCAAAGTATGGATTGCCCGCAATAAGACGCAACCCACCGTCTTGAAATACAAAGAAAAGACTGCAGCACTTCCAATCAGCGAAAAAAGATGTAAGGTCCATTTTTCACCCATGCGACGTTTCAGTCCGCTTTCTGAGACTTGTATTTCAAGACGGTGGGTTGCGTCTTATTGCGGGCAATCCATACTTTGGTTACAATTTTGTGCTGCCTTGAATTTTCCTTTTGATATATATATATATATATATATATATATATATATATATATATATATGAAGAAAATCTGCGTCACATCAAGATGAAGTAAAAAAAAAAAAGTGGTGTCTGTTATTCACCCAAGTGGTGATGTTTCAGTTCTCTTACTGGGGCTAAGCGGATTGTTTCCAGTAAAAGAACTGAAACATCACTAAAGGACACCTGTACCCTACCCTTATAGAAATATCTTTCTTATTTTTTATTTTTTTTTCCTACCTGACTAATCTAGTTGGGGCAAATGATAGATAATATGGAGAGCTATATATCTATATACTATGTATAAAGATATAGAGAGAAGTGTCACACTGTGTCTTCAGTCCTCCTTCACTGGATCGCTGTGAAGGAGGAAGGGGGGCTGAAATAAGGACAGGAGTGCTGTGTCATGTAAACATTTGACCACCACGATTGGACAATCGTGGTGGTCAACAGAATATATTCTGCCCAGAAACTTAGTTATCCCTGGGCAGAAGAAGATCGAGGCATGTCTTTTACTTTTTGATGCCCGGGAGGAGGAGGGGGGAGGAGGAGGGAGGAGGAGTGAGTCGGGGCCAGGCTGAAGCTGAAGGGGAGCGCCGGTTCATGTAAGCCATATGACCACCACGATTGGCCAAAAATCATGGTGGTCAAAAGAGACTATTCTGCCCAGAAACTCAGTTATCCCTGGGCAGAAGAAGATCGAGGCATATTTTAATTGTTATCGATGTCCAGGAGGAGGAGGAGTGAGGAGGAGTGAGTCGGAAGCTGAAGGGGAGCGCCGATTTATGTAAGCCATATGACCACCACGATTGAACAAAAATCGTGGTGGTCAACAGAAAATATTCTGCCCAGAAACCGAAGCTAAAGGCTCGGTTATCTCTGGGCAGAAGCAGGAAGCTGATTTCATTGCGGGGAAGCGTTGCATAAAGCAGTGAAGCAGCGCTTTCTCTAATTAAAGGTCCCGACGTCTATATACGTGATAACTGCATGGGGCATGTGTAGTTATCACGTATATCGACAGATTGCGGACGTGAAGGGGTTAATAGGAGCTGACCAAAACTATTAACCCCCGTATGCTAAACGGTAGAGTTAGTGACCGACCAGGGAAGGTTTAATAGGTATAATTTTCTGTTGTCTGAACCTGAGTCTTGTAGTCTGGTGTATCCTGTAGTCTGAAAAATAGTCCTAGAAAACCCCTCTAAGCATGCTAATTTAAAGTTTCTTTCTTTTTAGAGATTTATGTTACATTAATTAAAGGCACAAGAATTGTTTGCTATATATTTTATATGTGCTTGTTTTTTGGTTTGTATGCCTTTTTGGGGAAGTCGGCATATGGCTGTTGTACTTCTAATGCATTTCATACTTTTTATGCAGCTTCAGAATTTACATAGTCTATATCATTTCATACAAATTAATTCATAAAATGTTATATATTCATGTAATGAACTTATAGCTATAAACAGAATTGTTCAATTAAAGCCAAGTATTTTATTTTAAAATTATTTTTATTTTTAACTAACAACGATGCCAGTGCCTAGGGGTAAATACAGCTCTGGTAAAGAGGAAAATTGTAAATGATGGTAACTATTTATTTTTTTCATTCAGATTCCAGTTGACTCTCCTTGGGAAGCACCACATGCTGAAGAGTGGGACAAAATGACAATGAAGGAGTTTATAGACAAAGTTTGTTGGACAAAGTAATAATTACGTTTTCAGTATATTGTAAGACCATAGTTAATTTTGAAAATATGCAAAATGATTAGTATTTGCAAGCAGTTTCCTGTCTAGTGAAGTCCCAGTATCTGTAATAAAGGGATGGTCAGGATTGAAAAGGAATCTGTCACCGGTTTTCTGCTGCCCTAACTAAGCGCAGCATAAACTTATTACAGTTCTTCTTATTAAAACAGTGGGCCACTTTATTGAACTGACCCAGCAATTTTGCTAAAGTCCTGCACCTGGCTGTCCTCAACCATCACAGCCATCATTAACATGTTTTTTGTGCAGCTCAGTCCAATTATATTGATTGGGATTGAACTGCAACGCCAAACACAGCTACTATACAGTGTACAGCTGCAACACTCGTCCCAGTGGGGCAGCCCCCTCAAATAGCTGAACCCCCACCAGTCGGCTATTGCTGAACTATACTGAGGATGGAGAACCAAGACCGTATGCTACAGATGTTCTGCCTGATAATACAGAAAAGACTTAGAAAAGACTGATTGTTAGGCACTGTTTCCCTAGCGACCAGATGGGATTGGTCAGCTGCTATCCATCCCAGGCTTCACTATTAGGCCTCATGTACACAGCCCCAATTTGCGGTCCCCAATGCACCGGCACCATCTGTGCAGCTGCAGCATTGCAGCAGAGGGATCTAGAGCCATTCAACTTGAATATTTTTATTTCGTGAATATGTTCTATTTTTATATTGTGCAGAGGCACGGAAAGAAACCCCACGGAATGGGTCCGCGTCTGTGATGCGGTGCACAAACTTCCGGTGCCCATATATATTGTAGACCCGCTGTTTGCGGAGCACAATATGGGCATGGCTGGGCAACGGCCGTGTGCATGAGGCCTTAATTGGATTTTTCTATATAGCATCTTTGGGAGGTGTATTTGTGATTCTATGTATCAATTAAAAGGGTTTTCCAAGACTTTTCTACAGATGACTTTTCCTCTGAATAGGTCATCAGTATCTGATCGGTGGGGGTCCGACTCCCGCTGATTAGCTTTTTGAGAATGCCTTGGCGCTCGCAGTAGTGCCAAGGGATATGTCATCAGTAGAAAAGTCTAGGAAAACCCCTTTAAACGTAAAACCTTGTCTTTAGGTGATGTTGTCATGTTAAAGTTCAGTGCAAAAAACACACAAATCTGTTTCTACACAGACACTGACAGACAAAGTGAGATACTGCTGCTGGTAGTAATGCTCTATATCCTGCATATGTTCTTCTCCTCAATACACTGCTATTCACCTGTTAGATACCTGGGCAGTTAACTGAATCCAGGTCACATGATACTTGTGAGGGTCACATGACGGCTCACATGACTGACACAATGTTTAATCCTTTCCAGCTCTTATAGTGGATGCATATTACAGGACTTAAATGGGCCATACCATTTTTCTTCTTTAGGGAGAGGCAGCTTTATGGATATATTAATGGTCTGCAAGCAAAATTTTAAATAGATGTATATTAGAAAGTTGTTCAATATCTGGTTCTCTAAATAAATAAATGTAATCATTAAAACTGGAATACCTCTTTAAGGGGGTTCTCCCTATAGGCTGTGGACACATATGGAATATTGACAAATGTCTCATAATTAGAGGTCCCAGCGGCCAACCCTGCACCCATCAGGCATATCCATTTGGTACAGTATGTGGTAAATGTCTTTGTTATGAAAATCCCTTTTAACTAAACTGATGTAAAATCCCTGTGACTACCTGATCCTGCTGTCGTGCCATTTTTGACATGTATGGCCATATTTGGTTGAGATTACACTTTATTACAGTATTTATTATGGTCTCCACATTTGTAGATGAAGAATGCTTTAATAAGACTGTATGTAAAATCAACATTTACATGTATTTTAACAGGGCAGCTAAACAAATTGCTGAGCTTTTTGTAAATGTGAATGTCACTTCTGAAACACAAAATGTTTCTGTCCTATGGTACCTCTGGTGTACAAAACTCAGTGGCGGAACACAACGAATGTTTTCAGTGGAAAATGGAGCACAGGTAATTCATGTTTTATAGTGCAAATACAAGATTCAATATGTAACTAAAAGTCACAAATGTTGGCTCATGCCATTTTTGGACATAAATTGCAACTTTTTGTGATTTCAACACCGTTCTCGCCATTTGTGGTGTGGAAGGCTATGTTAATTAGACACACACCAGATTTATCAACTGCGACTTTTTTAAAAGGGAGGAGCCAAAAATAGAGTAACATGTGTAGACTGCAGTGTTATTTATAAAGATGCACCAAATGTATTAAACAATGTACGACCTTTGGTAAAATACAATGCAGACAAAAAAATGACTTAAAAAGTTTCCCTATGATAAATTCTCCTCATAAAATGTAAAAATAGCAATGGCGGGTGAAATTCGAAACTGTGCCATAATTTAAGCAGAAGCCAATTCTCTGCTGTAAGACAGAGAATCGCTAACCTCAGTTATTGCCAGGAAAGCATGTCTGCCCATAAAAAGGCTCAAAGTTCAAAGTAATACTACATAGACAGGAATAAGTACAACTTTTCTAAAGTGCAGCCTGATTTTTACTCTGAGCAGAGTAGTAGAGTCATACTCTCCTGTTTCAAATTCAGGATTTTCGCTGCCCGGAGTGCAGAAGTACTAATGTTACAGAGTATAATAGAGACTTGTGCGTCTGTAGAATATGTTCTGAATGTGACATGAGGAAGCTTGATCGTAGCATCTCTCTCCTTGTAAACCTCGCACTCTCTTCACAGATCCAAAATAGTTAGGACACATTTTATAAAATAACTCTTGACATATGATAAGTTCTAGTAAAGCTCAAAGAGTTGTATGAGTGAAAAATTCATGCAACCCCTATACATGTGGTAAAATAACACAAGAATAGATACTCAACCCTTTTCACCTCTGCTTCTTCCAACACTGAGCTTTGGTCTTCCCCACTGGTTTGTTTTTCTGGTTGCAGCAGTTAGGTTTCAAGCACATAGGTCACTGCTGCAGCCAATCACTGGCCTCAGCAGTGATGTCCTGTATATTCTGTGTACAGAATGTCACCACTGATTCCAAGAAGATGTCGTCAGCGTTAGGGACTTAGAATACCCTTTAAAGACTGTCAGAAAGTTATTTTAAAACATCGATTAGCCACCTCTGGAACTCCCAGCTGTTCAGAAACTACAACTCCCAGTATGCTTCATTCACTTATGTAGGAGTAAGAACAGCCAAGCATGTTTGCATGCTGAGAGTTGTAGTTTTGCAGCAGATAGAGTACCGAAGGTTGCTGATCCCTGTTTTAAAGGTTAATGTCAGAAAATGATCCATTGTTTGAATTTAGGTTTTATGTGAATTAAAACGTTAAACATATTTTGGTATAGTTAAAAAACACTTCTTAAAATCTTTTACTTTTCACTCTGGTCACTCAGCCTTACAATTGACTCAGACTTCCCATTCTGTAGATATCAATTCTTAGTAGTCATCACTAGAGTTGAGCGAACACCTGGATGTTCGGGTTCGAGAAGTTCGGCCGAACATCCCGGAAATGTTCGGGTTCGGGATCCGAACCCGATCCGAACTTCGTCCCGAACCCGAACCCCATTGAAGTCAATGGGGACCCGAACTTTTCGGCACTAAAAAGGCTGTAAAACAGCCCAGGAAAGAGCTAGAGGGCTGCAAAAGGGCTGCAACATGTAGGTAAATCCCCTGCAAACAAATGTGGATAGGGAAATGAATTAAAATAAAAATTAAATAAATAAAAATTAACCAAAATCAATTGGAGAGAGGTCCCATAGCAGAGAATCTGGCTTCCCGTCACCCACCACTGGAACAGTCCATTCTCAGATATTTAGGCCCCGGCACCCAGGCAGAGGAGAGAGGTCCCGTAACAGAGAATCTGGCTTCATGTCAGCAGAGAATTAGTCTGCATGTCATAGCAGAGAATGAGGCTTCACGTCAGCCACCACTGCAACAGTCCATTGGCATATATTTAGGCCCAGCACCCAGGCAGAGGAGGGAGGTCCCGTAACAGAGAATCTGGCTTCATGTCAGCAGAGAATCAGTCTGCATGTCATAGCAGAGAATGAGGCTTCACGTCAGCCACCACTGCAACAGTCCATTGGCATATATTTAGGCCCAGCACACACAGGCAGAGGAGAGAGGTCCCTTAACAGAGAATCTGTCTTCATGTCAGCAGAGAATTAGTCTGCATGTCATAGCAGAGAATGAGGCTTCACGTCAGCCACCACTGCAACAGTCCATTGGCATATATTTAGGCCCAGCACCCAGGCAGAGGAGGGAGGTCCCGTAACAGAGAATCTGGCTTCATGTCAGCAGAGAAACAGTCTGCATGTCATAGCAGAGAATGAGGCTTCACGTCAGCCACCACTGCAACAGTCCATTGGCATATATTTAGGCCCAGCACACACACAGGCAGAGGAGAGAGGTCCCGTAACAGAGAATCTGGCTTCATGTCAGCAGAGAATCAGTCTGCATGTCATAGCAGAGAATGAGGCTTCACGTCAGCCACCACTGCAACAGTCCATTGGCATATATTTAGGCCCAGCACCCAGGCAGAGGAGGGAGGTCCCGTAACAGAGAATCTGTCTTCATGTCAGCAGAGAATCAGTCTGCATGTCATAGCAGAGAATGAGGCTTCACGTCAGCCACCACTGCAACAGTCCATTGGCATATATTTAGGCCCAGCACACACACAGGCAGAGGAGAGAGGTCCCGTAACAGAGAATCTGTCTTCATGTCAGCAGAGAATTAGTCTGCATGTCATAGCAGAGAATGAGGCTTCACGTCAGCCACCACTGCAACAGTCCATTGGCATATATTTAGGCCCAGCACACACACAGGCAGAGGAGAGAGGTCCCGTAACACAGAATCTGGCTTCATGTCAGCAGAGAATCAGTCTGCATGTCATAGCAGAGAATGAGGCTTCACGTCAGCCACCACTGCAACAGTCCATTGGCATATATTTAGGCCCAGCACACACACAGGCAGAGGAGAGAGGTCCCGTAACAGAGAATCTGTCTTCATGTCAGCAGAGAATCAGTCTGCATGTCATAGCAGAGAATGAGGCTTCACGTCAGCCACCACTGCAACAGTCCATTGGCATATATTTAGGCCCAGCACCCAGGCAGAGGAGGGAGGTCCCGTAACAGAGAATCTGGCTTCATGTCAGCAGAGAATCAGTCTGCATGTCATAGCAGAGAATGAGGCTTCACGTCAGCCACCACTGCAACAGTCCATTGGCATATATTTAGGCCCAGCACCCAGGCAGAGGAGGGAGGTCCCGTAACAGAGAATCTGTCTTCATGTCAGCAGAGAATCAGTCTGCATGTCATAGCAGAGAATGAGGCTTCACGTCAGCCACCACTGCAACAGTCCATTGGCATATATTTAGGCCCAGCACACACACAGGCAGAGGAGAGAGGTCCCGTAACAGAGAATCTGTCTTCATGTCAGCAGAGAATTAGTCTGCATGTCATAGCAGAGAATGAGGCTTCACGTCAGCCACCACTGCAACAGTCCATTGGCATATATTTAGGCCCAGCACACACACAGGCAGAGGAGAGAGGTCCCGTAACAGAGAATCTGGCTTCATGTCAGCAGAGAATCAGTCTGCATGTCATAGCAGAGAATGAGGCTTCACGTCAGCCACCACTGCAACAGTCCATTGGCATATATTTAGGCCCAGCACACACACAGGCAGAGGAGAGAGGTCCCGTAACAGAGAATCTGTCTTCATGTCAGCAGAGAATTAGTCTGCATGTCATAGCAGAGAATGAGGCTTCACGTCAGCCACCACTGCAACAGTCCATTGGCATATATTTAGGCCCAGCACACACACAGGCAGAGGAGAGAGGTCCCGTAACAGACAATCTGGCTTCATGTCAGCAGAGAATCATTCTGCATGTCATAGCAGAGAATCAGGCTTCACGTCACCCAAAATTGGAACAGTCCATTGGCATATATTTAGGCCCCGGCACCCAGACACAGGAGAGGTTCATTCAACTTTGGGTAGCCTCGCAATATAATGGTAAAATGAAAATAAAAATAGGATTGAATGAGGAAGTGCCCTGGAGTCCAATAATATATGGTTAAGGGGAGGTAGTTAATGTCTAATCTGGACAAGGGACGGACAGATCCTGTGGGATCCATGCCTGGTTCATTTTTATGAACGTCAGCTTGTCCACATTGGCTGTAGACAGGCGGCTGCGTTTGTCTGTAATGACGCCCCCTGCCGTGCTGAATACACGTTCAGACAAAACGCTGGCCGCCGGGCAGGCCAGCACCTCCAAGGCATAAAAGGCTAGCTCTGGCCACGTGGACAATTTAGAGACCCAGAAGTTGAATGGGGCCGAACCATCAGTCAGTACGTGGAGGGGTGTGCACACGTACTGTTCCACCATGTTAGTGAAATGTTGCCTCCTGCTAACACGTTGCGTATCAGGTGGTGGTGCAGTTAGCTGTGGCGTGTTGACAAAAGTTTTCCACATCTCTGCCATGCTAACCCTGCCCTCAGAGGAGCTGGCCGTGACACAGCTGCCTTGGCGACCTCTTGCTCCTCCTCTGCCTTGGCCTTGGGCTTCCACTTGTTCCCCTGTGACATTTGGGAATGCTCTCAGTAGCGCATCTACCAACGTGCGCTTGTACTCGCGCATCTTCCTATCACGCTCCAGTGCAGGAAGTAAGGTGGGCACATTGTCTTTGTAGTGTGGATCCAGCAGGGTGGCAACCCAGTAGTCCGCACAGGTTAAAATGTGGGCAACTCTGCTGTCGTTGCGCAGGCACTGCAGCATGTAGTCGCTCATGTGTGCCAGGCTGCCCAGGGGTAAGGACAAGCTGTCCTCTGTGGGAGGCGTATCGTCATCGTCCTGCCTTTCCCCCCAGCCACGCACCAGTGATGGACCCGAGCTGCGTTGGGTGCCACCCCGCTGTGACCATGCTTCATCCTCATCCTCCTCCACCTCCTCCTCATCCTCGTCCTCCTCGTCCTCCAGTAGTGGGCCCTGTCTGGCCACATTTGTACCTGGCCTCTGCTGTTGCCAAAAACCTCCCTCTGAGTCACTTCGAAGAGACTGGCCTGAAAGTGCTAAAAATGACCCCTCTTCCTCCTCCTCCTCCTGGGCCACCTCCTCTTGCATCATCGCCCTAAGTGTTTTCTCAAGGAGACATAGAAGTGGTATTGTAACGCTGATAACGGCGTCATCGCCACTGGCCATGTTGGTGGAGTACTCGAAACAGCGCAACAGGGCACACAGGTCTCGCATGGAGGCCCAGTCATTGGTGGTGAAGTGGTGCTGTTCTTAGTGCGACTGACCCGTGCGTGCTGCAGCTGAAACTCCACTATGGCCTGCTGCTGCTCGCACAGTCTGTCCAGCATGTGCAAGGTGGAGTTCCACCTGGTGGGCACGTCGCATATGAGGCGGTGAGCGGGAAGGCCGAAGTTACGCTGTAGCGCAGACAGGCGAGCAGCAGCAGGATGTGAACGCCGGAAGCGCGAACAGACGGCCCGCACTTTATGCAGCAGCTCTGACATGTCGGGGTAGTTGTGAATGAACTTCTGCACCACCAAATTCAGCACATGCGCCAAGCAAGGGATGTGCGTCAAATTGGCTAGTCCCAGAGCTGCAACGAGATTTCGCCCATTATCGCACACCACCAGGCCGGGCTTGAGGCTCACCGGCAGCAACCACTCGTCGGTCTGTTGTTCTATACCCCGCCACAACTCCTGTGCGGTGTGGGGCCTGTCCCCCAAACATATGAGTTTCAGAATGGCCTGCTGATGTTTACCCCGGGCTGTGCTGAAGTTGGTGGTGAAGGTGTGTGGCTGACTGGATGAGCAGGTGGAAGAAGAGGAGGAGGAAGCCGAGAAGGAGGAGGTGGCAACAGGAGGCAAAGAATGTTGCCCTGCGATCCTTGGCGGCGGAAGGACGTGTGCCAAACAGCTCTCCGCCTGGGGCCCAGCTGCCACTACATTTACCCAGTGTGCAGTTAGGGAGATATAGCGTCCCTGGCCGTGCTTACTGGTCCACGTATCTGTGGTTAGGTGGACCTTGCCACAGATGGCGTTGCGCAGTGCACACTTGATTTTATCGGATACTTGCTTGTGCAGGGAAGGCACGGCTCTCTTGGAGAAGTAGTGGCGGCTGGGAACAACATACTGTGGGACAGCAAGCGACATGAGCTGTTTGAAGCTGTCTGTGTCCACCAGCCTAAATGACAGCATTTCATAGGCCAGTAGTTTAGAAATGCTGGCATTCAGGGCCAGGGATCGAGGGTGGCTAGGTGGGAATTTACGCTTTCTCTCAAATGTTTGTGAGATGGAGAGCTGAACGCTGGCGTGTGACATGGTTGAGACGCTTGGTGACGGAGGTGGTGGTGGTGGTGTTGGTGGTACATCCCCTGTTTGCTGGGCGGCAGGTGCCAACGTTCCTCCAGAGGCGGAGGAAGAGGCCGAGGCGACAGCAGCAGAAGAGGCCGAGGCGGCAGCAGCAGAAGAGGTAGCAGGGGGAGCCTGAGTGACTTCCTTGGTTTTAAGGTGTTTACTCCACTGCAGTTCATGCTTTGCATGCAGGTGCCTGGTCATGCAGGTTGTGCTCAGGTTCAGAACGTTAATGCCTCACTTAAGGCTCTGATGGCACAGCGTGCAAACCACTCGGGTCTTGTCGTCAGCACATTGTTTGAAGAAGTGCCATGCCAGGGAACTCCTTGAAGCTGCCTTTGGGGTGCTCGGTCCCAGATGGCGGCGGGCAGTAGCAGGCGGAGTCTCTTGGCGGCGGGTGTTCTGCTTTTGCCCACTGCTCCCTCTTTTGCTACGCTGTTGGCTCGGTCTCACCACTGCCTCTTCCTCCGAACTGTGAAAGTCAGTGGCACGACCTTCATTCCATGTGGGGTCTAGGACCTCATCATCCCCTGCATCGTCTTCCACCCAGTCTTGATCCCTGACCTCCTGTTCAGTCTGCACACTGCAGAAAGACGCAGCAGTTGGCACCTGTGTTTCGTCATCATCAGAGACATGCTGAGGTGGTATTCCCATGTCCTCATCATCAGGAAACATAAGTGGTTGTGCGTCAGTGCATTCTATATCTTTCACCGCTGGGGAAGGGCTAGGTGGATGCCCTTGGGAAACCCTGCCAGCGGAGTCTTCAAACAGCATAAGAGACTGCTGCATAACTTGAGGCTGAGACAGTTTCCCTGGTATGCATGGGGGTGATGTGACAGACTGATGGGGTTGGTTTTCAGGCGCCATCTGTGCGCTTTCTGCAGAAGACTGGGTGGGAGATAATGTGAACGTGCTGGATCCACTGTCGGCCACCCAATTGACTAATGCCTGTACCTGCTCAGGCCTTACCATCCTTAGAACGGCATTGGGCCCCACCATATATCGCTGGTAATTCTGGCGGCTACTGGGACCTGAGGTAGTTGGTACACTAGGACGTGTGGATGTGGCAGAACGGCCACGTCCTCTCCCAGCACTAGAGGGTCCACTAACACCACCACGACCATGTCCACGTCCGCATCCCTTACTATGTTTACTGTTTTACTGATGTTTTTCTCATTGTTATGGTTCACCACAACAACAAAAATATTATTTGGCCCAATGTATTGTATTCAAATTCAGCGGGATATAAATTTGAGGCCTAGTATTTAGGCGCTGGGTGACCGGTATGGATTTAGTGACAGAATTAGACTTGGAAATGCACAGTAGCGTGTGTGTGAAGTTATTCTGAATGACCCTATGTGCACCTTGAATATTATATACCCTTTTAGGGATAGATTTCAAATAGCTCTGATATAGCAGGAACCACTAAATTATGAAATTGCTAAATTGGGAATTGTACTTCAACCCAGAACAAAAAATGTGCTTTGACGGACACTAAATAACTTTCCCAGCCACAACAGGACAGCGGTAACGAGAGATTTAGCGGGATATAAATTTGAGGCCTAGTATTTAGGCGCTGGGTGACCGGTATGGATTTAGCGACAGAATTAGACTTGGAAATGCACAGTAGCGTGTGTGTGAAGTTATTCTGAATGACCCTATGTGCACCTTGAATATTATATACCCTTTTAGGGATAGATTTCAAATAGCTCTGATATAGCAGGAACCACTAAATTATGAAATTGCTAAATTGGGAATTGTACTTCAACCCAGAACAAAAAATGTGCTTTGACGGACACTAAATAACTTTCCCAGCCACAACAGGACAGCGGTAACGAGAGATTTAGCGGGATATAAATTTGAGGCCTAGTATTTAGGCGCTGGGTGACCGGTATGGATTTAGTGACAGAATTAGACTTGGAAATGCACAGTAGCGTGTGTGTGAAGTTATTCTGAATGACCCTATGTGCACCTTGAATATTATATACCCTTTTAGGGATAGATTTCAAATAGCTCTGATATAGCAGAAACCACTAAATTATGAAATTGCTAAATTGGGAATTGTATTTCAACCCAGAACAAAAAATGTGCTTTGACGGACACTAAATAACTTTCCCAGCCACAACAGGACAGCGGTAACGAGAGATTTAGCGGGATATAAATTTGAGGCCTAGTATTTAGGCGCTGGGTGACCGGTATGGATTTAGTGACAGAATTAGACTGGGATATGGCCAAAAAATAACCACACTATTGCTGGTTAAATGCACTTGGTGACGGGCGCAGCTTGCCCCTGATTTAGTATATGGCCAAAAAATGAACAGACTATTGCTGGTTAAATGCACTTGGTGTCACAGCTTGACGAACCACACTACTGAGGGTTAAATGCACTTGGTGACGGGCGCAGCTTGCCCCTGATGTAGTATATGGCCAAAAAATGAACAGACTATTGCTGGTTAAATGCACTTGGTGACGGACGCAGCTTGCCCCTGATTTAGTATATGGCCAAAAAATGAACAGACTATTGCTGGTTAAATGCACTTGGTGTGATAGCTTGACCAACCACACTACTGAGGGTTAAATGCACTTGGTGACGGGCGCAGCTTGCCCCTGATGTAGTATATGGCCAAAAAATTAACAGACTATTGCTGGTTAAATGCACTTGGTGACGGGCGCAGCTTGCCCCTGATTTAGTATATGGCCAAAAAATGAACAGACTATTGCTGGTTAAATGCACTTGGTGTCACAGCTTGATGAACCACACTACTGAGGGTTAAATGCACTTGGTGACGGGCGCAGCTTGCCCCTGATGTAGTATATGGCCAAAAAATGAACAGACTATTGCTGGTTAAATGCACTTGGTGACGGGCGCAGCTTGCCCCTGATTTAGTATATGGCCAAAAAATGAACAGACTATTGCTGGTTAAATGCACTTGGTGTGATAGCTTGACCAACCACACTACTGAGGGTTAAATGCACTTGGTGACGGGCGCAGCTTGCCCCTGATGTAGTATATGGCCAAAAAATGAACAGACTATTGCTGGTTAAATGCACTTGGTGTCACAGCTTGACGAACCACACTACTGAGGGTTAAATGAACTTGGTGACGGGCGCAGCTTGCCCCTGATGTAGTATATGGCCAAAAAATGAACAGACTATTGCTGGTTAAATGCACTTGGTGTGACAGCTTCACCCTGATGTAGGCTTTAGCCAAAAAACAACCACACCATTGAGGGTTAAATGCACTTGGTGACAGGCGCAGCTTGCCCCTGATTTAGTATATGGCCAAAAAATGAACAGACTATTGCTGGTTAAATGCACTTGGTGTGATAGCTTCACCCTGATGTAGGCTTTAGCCAAAAAACAACCACACCATTGAGGGTTAAATGCACTTGGTCGCAGCTTGGATGCACTTGGTCGCAGCACCGCACAAGACACAAAATGGCCGCCGATCACCCCAGAAAAAAGTGACTGACAAACGGTCTGGGCAGCCTAAAAACAGTGAGTGAGCATTTGAATTTCAGAAGCTCAATGATGCACAGCTGCAGATCGATCGATTAATCAAGTGAAGTCCTTTGGAGGAGTTAATCTGCCTAATCTCGCCCTACTGTCGCATCCGCAACCTCTCCCTACGCTAATCAGAGCAGAGTGACGGGCGGCGCTATGTGACTCCAGCTTAAATAGAGGCTGGGTCACATGGTGCTCTGGCCAATCACAGCCATGCCAATAGTAGGCATGGCTGTGACGGCCTCTTGGGGCAAGTAGTATGACGCTTGTTGATTGGCTGCTTTGCAGCCTTTCAAAAAGCGCCAAGAAAGCGTCACAAAAGCGCCAAGAAAGCGACGAACACCGAACCCGAACCCGGACTTTTACGAAAATGTCCGGGTTCGGGTCCGTGTCACGGACACCCCAAAATTCGGTACGAACCCGAACTATACAGTTCGAGTTCGCTCATCCCTAGTCATCACATTATCATAAGAAATATCAAAGCAAGTAATACAGGGTGAATCCATTGCCAATAGGTGATGAACACAGCTCATATCCCCCATTCTCCCTGCACAGTGACTGGTCAGAGAGCATGCAAACACATCTACCCACAGAAGTCAATCAGTCATCTCCTGATTGAGATTTCCCATCTCCATATGACTGCTGTTAAGCAAATATATGATTGCAGAACTCCAGGGGAACTATACCTTTTCCATAGACACAAATGTAATCAGTTTGTACCAATAGCAGTAGGAGACAAACAATACAAGTAGTTGCAAGAAGAAAGCAACATGTTCTGAACCCAGGAAGGTAAACCAAAAGAATGGAGGGCAGCATCTGTGTCCCCCCAATGAACTAAGCGAGAAAAGGATGTTATGGTAAATACTAAAATCCAATTTTCTTTTGGGGACACAGCACAATGGGACATCCAAAGCAGTCTGAGAGGGTGGGAAGAGAAAAGCCATGCAAACTGCCATAGAATAGATCTGGTAGATAGGAAAAAACTAAGAGAAATAAATTAATGTTAAAAAACAAGGTAGAGTCCAAAGAATTATGGTATACCTCAATGAGATCCTGAGGGGCTGGCCCCTAGGGAAAAAATACACATGCCTAGAGGAAGGCAAAAAAATAGATACAGCCCCTGCCATCAGGGGTGCACCACCAATAAGGCCAGGTTAGGCGATTGCCTCAGGCAGCACCAAGTAGGGGCAAGAGGGGCAGCCTAAGGGCCATGGGATTAAGGGAAGGGGTAAGTAATTGGCTTTGGAGAGGGAGGGGCTCCATATCAGTTTTTGCCTCAGGCAGCAGAAAGGCTAGGTACACCCCTGCGTGCCATATAAAAGTAAAAAAAACTAGAGTACAAATGAACAAGAAAATGAAAATCGTCTTCTCAATAGCAGAAGGAGGCCTGAGGACCTACAGACAAGGATTCCTGTCCTACAGCAGGGCAGATAAAAGGAAGGCCTGTTCAAGAAAAAGATGCACATACGTCTTGTTAGAAGGAAAATGGCCTTTTGCTAAAACTGCCTGAATACCCAAGGAAAGAAGCAGAAGATGGAAGATGTATAATTATTATTATACTTTTGAAATTGGTTTGTTTTGTAGTGAATTGATAATTTGTAACTGTATTATCTGCATTTTCTTTTATTCATTATTTTTTATTTTTATTAGGAGAGAAAGTTTGTTGGAGGTGCTGGTCAGGTTAGTGAGAAGTTAATGGAGCTTCTTAAGGATCGTGTTAAATTAGAGAGACCAGTGGTGAGGCTTGATCAGACTGGTGAAAATGTCATTGTGGAGACCTTAAACCATGAAGTCTATCAGGTAAGTTCCTTGCTTTTATTTATGTATTTTTTAAGTTTAGTGCTGTTTGACATCTGGTTTATAGGAGTATATTGCACAATCTCTTTATGAAGCTACACCATTTGTGGACCATGTGCAAGATGTCACTGGCATTGTCCAGTATGAATTATTATCTAAAAATGTATGGAAAAATGTATTATCATTTCATGCTTATTTTTCAAGTTCTCTGCTTCTATGCTTGCAGTCAGTGAACTGACAACGAAAATTATTAGAACTTAGTCAGGATTAGCTTTTTACAGTGCATTAGTCTAGACCAGGGATCAGCAACCTTCCGCACTCCAGCTGCTGTGAAACTACATCTACCAGCATGCACACTTCCTTGGCTGTTCTTGTAACTCCCATAGAAGTGAAAAGAGGATCCTAGGAGTTGTAGTTTCAGAACAGCTGAAGTGCTGGAGGTTGCTGATCTCTGGTTTAGACAATACTCTGTGAGCTACTAGTGGTCAGTGGAAGTACTATGAGTAATAGTTATCAATGTTTTTTTTTTTTGTTTTTTTTTAAGGCCAAGTATGTTATAAGTGCTATACCACCAATTTTAACTACAAAGATTCATTTTAATCCTGAGCTGCCACCTATTAGAAATCAGTTAATTCAGAGGCTTCCAATGGGATCTGTAATAAAGACCATGATGTATTACAAGGAAGCATTTTGGAGAAAACTTGGTAAATATACATTGAAACTAGTATGCTAATATGTGTTTTACGAGTATAAGCTTTCTATATAAACCATAACTCTCAAAAGAGTAGATACTGATAATTATACTGAAATGTATCAGCCTTATAGACACTGCGATTGCTATTATGCTGTTTTAGCTTACAGGATGTAGGCTGCCTTAAGCAGCACCTGTATTCTGCAAATGGCACTATTTAATCACTCATTTCAACAGTGATTGATTCAGGTAGAAGTAATACTTCAGAGTTTTCTTCTTTAACCCCTTAAGGACTCAGCCCTATTTCACCTTAAGGACTTGGCCATTTTTTGCAAATCTGACCAGTGTCACTTTAAGTGCTCATAACTTTAAAACGCTTTGACTTACCCAGGCCGTTCTGAGATTGTTTTTTCATCACATATTGTACTTCATGACACTGCTAAAATTGGGTCAAAAAAGTGAATTTTTTTGCATAAAAAAATACCATATTTACCAAAAATTTAGAAAAATTAGCAAATTTCAAAGTTTCAGTTTCTCTACTTCTGTAATACATAGTAATACCCCCAAAAATTGTGATGACTTTACATTCCCCATATGTCTACTTCATGTTTGTAGCATTTTGGGAATGATATTTTATTTTTTGGGGATGTTACAAGGCTTAGAAGTTTAGAAGCAAATCTTGAAAATTTTCTGAAATTTACAAAAACCCAATTTTTAGGGACCACTACAGCTCTGAAGTCACTTTGCGAGGCTTACATAATAGAAACCGCCCAAAAATGACCCCATTCTATAAACTACACCCCTCAAGGTATTCAAAACTGATTTTACAAACTTTGTTAACCCTTTAGGTGTTGCACAAGAGTTATTGGCAAATGGGGATGAAATTTGAGAATTTCATTTTTTTGCCTAATTTTCCATTTTAACCCATTTTTTCCACTAACGAAGCAAGGGTTAACAGCCAAACAAGACTGTATCTTTATTGCCCTGACTCTGCCATTTACAGAAACACCCCATATGTGGCCGTAAACTACTGTACGGGCACACAGCGGGGCGTAGAGTGAAAGGTGCGCCGTATGGTTTTTGGAAGGCAGATTTTGCTGGACAGTTTTTTTGACACCATGTCCCATTTGAAGCCCCCTGATGCACCCCTAGAGTAGAAACTCCATAAAAGTGACCCCATCTAAGAAACTACACCCCTGAAGGTATTCAAAACTGATTTTAGAAACTTTGTTAACCCTTTAGATGTTGCACAAGATTTAATGGAAAATAGAGATACAATTTCAAAATTTCACTTTTTTGGCAGATTTTCTATTTTAATATTTTTTTTCCAGTTACAAAGCAAGGGTTAACAGCCAAACAAAACTCATTATTTATGGCCCAGATTCTGTAGTTTACAGAAACACCCCATATGTGGCCGTAAACTACTGTACGGCCACACAGCAGGGCGTAGAGTGAGAGGTGCGCCGTTTGGTTTTTGGAAGGCAGATTTTGCTGGACTGGTTTTTTGACACCATGTCCCATTTGAAGCCCCTGATGCACCCCTAGAGTAGAAACTCCATAAAAGTGACCCCATCTAAGAAACTACACCCCTCAAGGTATTCAAAACTGATTTTACAAACTTTGTTAACCCTTTAGGTGTTGCACAAGATTTAATGGAAAATAGAGATACAATTTCAAAATTTCACTTTTTTGGAAGATTTTCCATTTTAATATTTTTTTTCCAATTACAAAGCAAGGGTTAACAGCCAAACAAAACTCATTATTTATGGCCCTGATTCTGTAGTTTACAGAAACACCCCATATGTCTTCGTAAACCGCTGTACGGGCAAACGGCAGGGCGCAGAAGGAAAGGAATGCCATACGGTTTTTGGAAGGCAGATTTTGCTGGACAGTTTTTTTTGACACCATGTCCCATTTGAAGCCCCTCTGATGCACCCCCAGAGTATAAACTCCAAAAAAGTGACCCCATTTTAGAAACTAGGGGATAGGGTGGCAGTTTTGTTGGTACTAGTTTAGGGTACATATGTTTTTTGGTTGCTCTATATTACACTTTTATATGTGGCAAGGTAATAAGAAATAGATTTTTTGGCACTTTTTTTTTTTTTGTTATTTACAACATTCATCTGACAGGTTAGATCATGTGGTAATTTTATAGAGCAGGTTGTCACGGACGCGGCGATACCTAATATGTATACAATTTTTTTTATTTATGTAAGTTTTACACAATGACTTCATTTTTAAAACAAAAAAAATGTTTTAGTGTCTCCATAGTCTAAGAACCATAGTTTTTTCAATTTTTGGGCGATTATTTTAAGTAGGGTCTCATTTTTTGCGGGATGAGATGACGGTTTGATTGGCCCTATTTTGGGGTGCACATGACTTTTTAATCGCTTGCTATTACACTTTATTGTGACGTAAGATGACAAAATGGCTTTTTTTACACCGTTTTTATTTTTATTTTTTTACGGTGGTCACCTGAGGGGTTAGGTCATGTCATATTTTTATAGAGCCGGTCGATACGGACGCGGCGATACCTAATATGTATACTTTGTTTTATTTATTTAAGTTTTACACAATGATTTTATTTTTGAAGCAAAAAAATCATGTTTTAGTGTTTCCATAGTCTGAGAGCCATAGTTTTTTCAGTTTTTTGGCAATTATTTTGGGTAGGGTATGATTTTTGTGGGATGAGATGACGGTTTGATTGGTACTATTTTGGCGTACATGCGACTTTTTTGATCACTTTTATTACCTTTTTTGGGAAGTAAGGTGGGCAAAATTTCAATTTCCTAATAGTTTTTTTTTTTTTTTTTATGGCGTTCACCGTGCGGGGAAAGTAACATGACCGTTTTATAGATCAGGTCATTACGGACGCGGCGATACCAAACATGTGTAGGGAATTTTATTTTTTTCATTTTTATTCAGTGATAAATGTGTTTTTTTGATTTTTACTTTTTTTTCACTTTTTTTTTGACCCAGACCCACTTGGTTCTTGAAGATCCAGTGGGTCTGATGTCTGTATAATACAGTACAGTACAATATATATTGTACAGTACTGTATTTTACTTACACTTTGTCTGAACAGATCTATGCTTTCAGCACAGATCTGTTCAGAACCATGGACAGCAGGATGCCTGAGACGGCGTCCTGTTGCCATGGGAACCTTCCCCGTCTGCTCAGTAGTGGTCAGAACTGCGCAGACGGGGAAGGGTAAGGACGGGGCTTCGGGGGGCTGCCTGGGAGCTCTCTCCCTCTCCATTCGGGGGGGCTGCAAAGACACTGCAGCCCCCCGATGGGAGAGGGAGGGAGCTACTTCTTACTGTTAACTTTTTCCCGTACGGACCGCTGTATGGAAAGGGTTAAACGGCTGACATCGCATCACCGATGTCAGCCGTTTATACCAGGGTGCCAGCAATGTGCTGGCACCCTGGTATACCCACTCTACACCAACGAATTTTCAAGGGGAGGCGGGCGGGGGATTGCGATCCCGGCTGCCGCACCGCCCGCCTCCCGCACCGCCCCCACCGCCCACAACTCCCCCCCCTGCACCACCCGCCGGCCAAAAATCATGCAGGGGTGCAGGGGGGAGGTAAAATCTATATTTGAGGTACACTAAAGTTTCTGATCCCCGCGGTCAGGGACCGCAGGGGTCAGAAACTGCAAAAAGCGCAGCAAACCGCAGGTCTGAATTGACCTGCGGTTTGCGGCGATCGCCGATAGGGGGGGGTCACATGACCCCCCCTGGCGTTGTCACAGGATGCCGGCTGAATGATTTCAGCCGGCATCCCGTTTCCATTAACCCCCGCGGCGCCGGAATCTGCATTTAAAGTTAGGACGTACCGGTACGCCCTGAGTCCTTAAGGACTCGGGAAATAGGGCGTACCGATACGCCCTGCGTCCTTAAGGGGTTAAGAATGTTATGGGCAGTCAACTTCAATTGCTTACATTGCTGCTTGTTGTTTGCAAATGCTGTATAGACTGCGTATAAGCGTGTACTGTATCTAAAGGCCTGTGTTGGACTGGCATGTCTTGGGCCCACCAGTACAATTTATTCTGGGGGCCTATTGTAACACTACGTGCAAATATTATCTGTTCATGCAGTAGCAGACAACAGCAAGACTCTGTAAGAAGATTGATTATGGGGGCCCCTGCAACGACTTCTAGAACGTAGGTTCCTGATGAAAGATGATGCTGGCTGGCCTGCCTGTATACCTAGAAGTCATCGCAGCTACCCTGTGCATCTATAATCCATGTTACATAATCTACCCAGCTTTTTATATGATCATAGACTTGTTGAGGTGCTGTGGGCTGCCTATCTGTCTGCAGTCAGTGTACCGTGCCATTTGCCACTTGTGCGGGTGGTGGGGGACTAGGGAGATTCACCTGGTCCCCTGTGTTCCCCCGGCAGCAGAAAATGATTAGACACCACAATCTGCCGCCTGCAAACGATTATTTTTAAACCTGTGAAAAGATTTGGATTTCCCCATGAACAACCGTTTGCTTGTTCACTGGGTAATCGGCAGGAGTTTTACACTGCCAGATCATCGCTAATAAACGTTAATACAGCCGTAACATTGCCTGCAGCACTAATGCAACATCTCACTGAATGAACCGTTTTGCTTTAGGATGCTCATGTATTTCAGACCTTTTACATATGACAAATACTCAGGAGTGCCCGCTACTGGACGAAAAATATAGAAATAAGTTATAAACTTGTATAACAGAAAATAATGGTCTATATCTGTCGCTCATTACTACTTTTCTCTCATTCCTTGTTTTCCTCAAAATATTACAGTGGAGCTATATTTATTGATGATGAAGACACTCCAGTTGAGATTACCTTAGATGATACAAAGCCTGATGGTTCATGCCCAGCTATAATGGGGTAAAAAAATGTTATCAATGCAAAATGTTAACTATAGAAATGTGATATTGCAGGTGGTTAAAGGGGTTTTCTCACTTCAGCAAATAGCATTTATCATGTAGAGAAATTTAATACAAGCCACTCACTAATGTATTGTGATTGTCCATATTGCCTCCTTTACTGGCTTAATTCATTTTACCATCCCATTATGCACTACTTGTATCCAGGGGTTGCGACCACCCTACACTCTCGCAGCGGTGTTTGTGCTTGAACACTATAGGAAAAGAAACTCCTGCAGTCCCGGCCCCCAGAGAAGTCGGCGCCCGTTCCTGAGGTGTAAAGACTATCAACAAACAGCCCTTGCCCTGCGTGATACAGAACATTTTAACAGTGGCATTTTTTTCCCATCGCTTTACTTCTTTTAAAGGACAGAACAATGAAAGTAATGGAAGCCGCAGTGCCATAAAATAAGGGCAACTTTCACATAATGAGTGTCTTTTTCCCCAAAAAACAAGGGAAGAGTGCTTGTATGTCTAATAAGCACAACCCAGACATTTTCCAGATCACAGTATCAGATTAGTTGCACCAAACACAATGTTAAACCAGGCACAATACCCTGTATTGCTAGCTTAGCGGAATGAAATAATTCCTTTCACTTAGAGATCCATTGATTTATTATGAAGAAAATGTACTTTTAATCCGTATGCAGATTAGCAGTTAAGTGCACTGAGAGCTCTGTGCTCCTTGCTTTTCGTGCTTCTCTGCCAGCCTCTCCTTCTTCTTGATTTACAGGGTCAGGTTCCTGCATAGTCAACTTGCCTGGCCCTGTTATTCAGGAAGGACATAAAACAGAAAAAACTAAATCCGTAACCCGTGAAGTAAAAGGGACGACACCAGGAAGGAAAAGGATGAGCGCCAAGCCTCCAGTCTGTGATAAATATATAGGAAGATAGTGATCAGATAGGTAAATACCCCAATAGATAAACATACAAGACCGGTGAATTAAGTATTGATATCGTTGGTTCTTGTCGGTATTAACGCCAAAGAGGCCTTCACTATAATAACATATAGTTCTAACTAAACCAAGACCTCAAAATCTATACACCTCTCAGCAAGAGAGGTATATCAAATGGAGCTCAAAGGAAGATTGGCGCATACATGTATAAATATACATACGTAAAAACAAGTAATAAGAGCATAGAGCTTTTCCACTCACTTCACAAGGAAGGTCACCTACAGGATAAGCTCAAGACACCTGGGGTGATACCCCCCTGATCCGAGGTCGTTCGTAGAATGGTAGAGATCCAGGTAAGTGGACCGAATCTGCGGTGGAGATGGAAACAGCAGGCGGATCCTTAACTTCGTGAAATCTCTCTTTAATCAGAATAAAACAAGCTCAATGCGTTTCAGGGGTCTATATAATATCCCCCTTCCTCAGGAGCAGATAGAGAAGGTGAGTGATTGCCTACAGATACATATATACCAAATGAACCAATCAAAACAAATCGAAAATCGGCACCAAATTCTTGTGGGCGTGGCTACGGAAATGACATCATACACAGTCACCTCAAGAATGCAAAAATCAATCTATATCAGTTTTACAGTCCCATAGGGGGACAAACGATATTACAACTAAAGCCAATAATATTTAAATCAAAAATGGAAGAAGAAATAGAAATTCTGAACTTAGTTCGGTAGCTGCCGGAAAAAACGGATATGACGTCAGTGGAACGCATAGAATTTTGCATAAAGATGTTACATCATGCCTTAAGATAAATGCAGATGGCAAATTCATACACATATACATAAAACATATAACATAAAAACATACTGCCATACATAAAGACATATACTACCTCTCCTAAATGGAGATATTCCAAGTTGTAGCTGCATATCAGCAAAACAAAAAATGGAGGTGGGGCGGAACCTGTGGGACGCACACAGTGACGCATGCATTCCACTTAGACAGACCGGAACAACAAGAAGACAAGGAGCGTTAAGGGACAGGAAGCCCCATAAAGGCTATGGTAACCGTGGAATGCAAGCTGGTCGGCTCGCGTTCCATTCCGCTGCCAAGCCGGATGTTGGCAAATCGAACACCCGGAGCTTCAGATGATGGGCGGCCCCATGAGATCCATGACAACTATGGAACGCACGCTTGTCGGCGTGCGTTCCATCTAATGTCAGTCCCAAACAGTGTTGGAATGGAAGCAGCGAGTGCCCCTGTATTGGATCTCAGGAAGGCTCCTATATGCATGAAAAATACATATATATGTGTATATGCAAAACAATATGCCAAATAATATGTAAAATGATATAGATATTTTGAGGAACATTAAAGGAGATAAAAACACACATTTAAAAAACTATAGTTGGTCAAAAAACTGTTTTTACATATAAAAGAAAAAATATATTAATAATAATATGTATTATAGTGCCTATAATATAGTCTGACAAGGCAAGAAAATCTAGGGGGATCTCTCTCTCTCTCTCTCTCTCTCTATCTATCTATCTATCTATATATATATATATATATATATATATATATATATATATATTGAATATATATATATATATATATATATATTGAATATGAATAGAATATAAATATAAATATATTATTATAAATATATTAATAATAATAATATTGATAATGCTTTGATATTAATGCTTTAATATTAAATTGATAGAATCAATTATATCAAACGATTTCTATGGGGGAAAATGGTATAAGGTTATTTTAAGAAATATTTATTTTAAAAATCTAAATATAAAAATATATAATTTATAAATATATAAAAAATTGTGTATGAAACGGAGTATAATCCGACTAAAAAAAGTTTATAGTGTTTTAAACGTAGAACAAAGATCAGTAATGTGTATATTCTAGTGATTCATTTAAACCGAACGGCGACAGAGTATTTAATTAAAAAATCCTAAACATTTCCTTCCTACATAAAGTTTGGAAGGGATGGGGTATCAATTCTAAAGGTGTGACCAACAAAGAGGAAGGGTCCCCTTCATGGCGGAGGGCATAGTGGCGAGAGACGCTATGTGTATTAACTTTTCGTTGTATATTCGAGCGATGCTCGTTCATGCGTTCTCTCAATGATTGGGTGGTGCGACCCATGTATAAAAGTTCGCAAGGGCATTGTAGTAAATAGACAACATTAGTGCTATTACAAGACATATTTTGTTTTAAAATTACATGTTCCCTCGGGTAAGGTAGGGTAAGTTGTTTACCACACTCATTGATCATAGCACAACACATACACCTTTTCACACCACATTTGTGGGGACCAGTGCAGTTCTTTGGACTAGGCTTTTCAAAGCCGATCGTGGAAGGATTAAGACATGTTTGTGTTGTCGCTTTACTACCCCCAGTGGCTAATTTGGGACAAGATGGAGCCAAAATGTTCTTCAAGGTCTGAG
This sequence comes from Bufo gargarizans, assembly GCF_014858855.1. Lineage (NCBI taxonomy): Eukaryota > Metazoa > Chordata > Amphibia > Anura > Bufonidae > Bufo > Bufo gargarizans. The sequence continues at coordinate 457,759,868 of NC_058082.1, forward strand.
CTCTCTTAAAAATTAATTTGGAGGCTCTGGGGATAGATGTACCTATGATGAGGCCTTTTAACAAGATGTTCCAATGTTTATTCATAATTTTCCTGATGTCATTATGTTGTGTATTATAGCAGGTAATAAAGTTAAGACTAAATTGTTTAGTGTCCTCTTGTTCACTGACAATTTTCTTTTTCCCTTTTAGACTTTCTGTTTGAGAACTTTCATGGGCCCTTCTCATTGATTCGTTTACTAATTTATTTGGATAGCCTTTATTCAAAAATCTTTGTTTCAAGATGGTTAGTTGTTCCTTACACGTGACATCGTCTGAACAATTCCTGCGGATTCTACGCATCTGGCTATAGGGAATATTATTCCGCCATTTCGTGTGATGGCAGCTTTTATAATCTAAATAGCTGTTCATATCGACCTTTTTAAAATGCGTTTTGGTCGTTATTTTATTATTAATAATTTCTAGTTCTAGATCTAAGCCTTGGTGCGATGATGTTCCAGCGTGAAAGTAATGTTCCAATCATTTTTATTAATTTGTTCCGTAAATTTTATAAGAGATGACGAATCTCCATTCCAAATCAGGATGATATCGCCTATGTATCTCTGTATCTCCTATAAAATACAATGTTGGAATGTGATAGGAGGCCAAACTTCTCCTCGAATGCACCCATAAAAAGATTTGCGTGGGCGGGGGCAAATTTAGTCCCCATTGCTGTCCCTTTACACTGTTTATAAATTTACATCCTGAAACATAAAATAGTTGTGATGGAGTATGAAGTGTACAGAATCCAATATAAATGATTTCTGAGAATTCGGCATCAGGGGATCCAGACTGAGTGTTCGCTCTATTGCACGAAGGCCTAAAGTGTGAGAGATGTTACTGTAAAGAGAGGTGACATCTAATGTGGCCCAATAGTAGGTATCCTTCCATATAAAAGGGTTTAAAGTGGTGATTAAATGCGAGGTGTCACGCAGAAAGGACGGTAGCTGTAAAACATATTTTTGTAATAAGCTGTCAACATAATCGGATAGATTGGATGTTAGTGAACCCACACCGGAAATAATTGGTCTCTCTGGGGGGTTACTCACAGACTTATGCACTTTTGGTAAAAAATAAAAACGTGATAACATGGGATGGGGGGCTTTCAAAAAAGCCCGTTCTTTTTTGTTAATAATACCTTGACTAAAACCCTCATCAATAAGGTGTGCTAAACTTTTTTTATAGTCATTGGTTGGATCATGTGATAGAATGCAATAGTAATCCCTAACTGAGAGGATGCATAATGATTCAGCCAGATAGTAGGAAGAATCCATAACGACAATACCTCCGCCTTTATCTGCGCTTTTGATGACGATATCTTTCCTCTGTGTGAGAGACCTTAAAGCTTTTGAAAGGACTTGATTTAAATTGCTACTAGTGGTGTAGTTGGTGGGCTTAGACGAAAAACTCTCTTTAAAATCTGATAAAACCACATTGAAAAAGCTTTCGATGTGGGCTCCTCTGCTATCGAGGGGGAAGAAGGAGGATTTAATCTGCACATTAGAGATAATGGGGGTCTGTTGAGGGTCACAGAACATATTAGTGGATGGTGGAATCATCACGCCACTACTCGTTGAAGAACTAGCATCGTCTATGGATACCTTGTCAGAAGGGTGGTCACTATTTGAAATTAGTGATGATGTCATAGCACCAGTGACTCGTGTATGTATAGCAGTAGTAGCTTTAGAAATAACAGGAGGAGATAGTGTACTTTCCTCTGTAATGCCCAATTCTTGCATAGAATTTTTAATCGTAAAAAAAAAATGTCGATGTAAAGTTAGTTTTCGCGTAAACTGATTCAAATCGACAAACAATTCAAATAGATTGGGTTGGTTAGTTGGACAAAAGGAAAGTCCTTTGCCCAGTAGTTCGATTTCTTTTTTCGTTAGACTATGTTTTGATAGATTAAAAATTCCTAACTTTCTTTCAAAATCTATAGTATTGTGAATTACACTATTTACTTTACTATATTCAGAGTTTCCTTTCTTGGTTTTAGTTTTTTGTTGACTGGAGCGTTGTTTTCCACTTCCCCTGCATCCTCTAGATCTATATTTGATCTTTTTTTCTTCTTTAGGCTGGAAACAGGTGTGTAGGAGTGTGTTATCTTGAGTGATTGAGGAGTAGTGATGGATGTTTTGAGGGGGGAGGGATCGGTGGATCTTAGTAATGGGCTTAAAGCTAAAAAACTCATCAGAATTTTCTTGGTCGGTAATAACGAAGGTCCCTTGTTGATGGTCGGGGAAACCTGTTCTAAAAAAGAGGAGTTATTCAAATGTGGAGAAAGACCAATAGGGGAAGAGGGATTAGTGGATGACTTAGGTGAAGAATGGACAGACAAATTAGTGAGTAATTCCAATGATTTGGAAATGCTGGAATCTGATAGATTCAATGGAACCACCGAAGAGTCCATTATACACTGTGGTTGGGAAATCGTTCCCAACCCTGGAGATAAAAGTGTTGGAGAATTAGATTCTAGAGGATAAAGGAGTGGAATGGGTTTTACCTCAATGATGGAGGAATCAGTAGGATGGACAAACAAGGATACCCCTGTGCCAGTCGCGTTGGTATTGGGGTGGCCAGATAATTGCAGACTCCTGTTCTAATCTTAATAGGTTGGCTGTTGTTACTCCTTGTGTGTGGGCTCTTATTGGATGGGCCACCCTGATTCTGTCTGGTATTATGTTGCGAGTATATCTTACTGTTATACACAACCCTTGTATTGACAGGCCCGATATAATGGGAGGGTATAGGATTTTTATTTACACGAAAATTAAATGGCCGGTTTCATATATTAGGAATGGAGGGGGGGATATAATCGACAGAGTTGGTATTATTTTTAATGTTACGGTTATTTTTACTTAGATTTAAATCCTTTTTAAAGGAGAGGGAGTGGTTGGCAGAGGTCCACTTAACTGTAACACTTACTGTACATAAAAAAGCTGGAAGTAAATAACTCAGGATCCACCACGGACAACAGGTGATGGACTCCTACCTGTTCCTTGACTGCTGCATGGGCCACAGAGCATGCAGACATAGAGGTCAGTAAATCCTCTCCAGGTACCAATGTCTTCTGTCCCTGTGACTGTTGTGAAGCATCTCTAAGTGCTCTCAACAAAGCAGAGCAGCAGCTCAGAAAAGATGAGCTCCTCATAATTATGTACAGAAAATAGAATATAAAAATCAACAGAAAAATTAATGTCAGTGATATTGCCAAGTGATATCAAAGCTTTAACCCCTTGGAATCTGTATTCATAAGGCCCAACTCACACTTAGTCTTTTTCTGGCGGAATTTGATGCAGACACCGTGCCAGGAAGCTGCAGCATCACCGATTGGATGCAATGGGTGGCGACACTGCTGTTCATGTGGAAACAGTTTATAACTGCACCAACTGTGTCCGAATAGACGCCACTGGAAACCACTGCAGGTGTCATTCATGGTTTAGCTCCATTCAATGGTGCTAAACTACAAGCTTGTCCGTGGCATTTACATTGTAAAACAACAGCCAGAGAAAACCAGAGGAACTTCTGCAGCGGAATATCCAACGGTTTTTACTTTTGCAAATCTCATCATGTGGTCAGGGCTTCAGAAGCTGTACGTTATGGTGAAATGTTGTTGCAAAGAAAGATACAAAGTGAAAAATAACAATCTGGACATTCATTGTCTGATAAGCTTGTGTATATCTTAATTGACATCCATTATTTTTCTTCTCTTTAGTTTTATGCAGAAGAGCATCTAAATTGACACATCTTACTAAGGAGGAGAGGTAAGGGTCTCTTGGGGGTTTTGATCAAATCAACAAGGTTTTTATTTATGGGCAGGAATGTAAAAGAAAACATTACATTTGATTAGTATATCCCCTTAAAGGAGTTCTCTGGATTTTTTTATATTGATGACCTATCCTCAGGATAGGCCATCAATATCAGGTTGGCAGGAGTCCGACACCCAGCACCCTATGCAGATCACCTGTATGAGAAGATGGTGCACGCAGTGTGCATGTTCCGTCTCCCTTCTGTCTTCCTGCTCACTGCTGCTGTGCCATAGTCATAGCAGTAACAGGAAGAGAGACCTGAGGATAGGTCATCAATATTAAAAGCCAGGAGAACCCCTTTAATTTGCTAGTCAGTAACATGGTCCAGTATTAGAAAGTAGTACCTTAAAGAGATTCTACTGGAAAGATTTAAAATGGCCGCCAGCAACTTGTCCTCGAATGTGAGCAGGACTGGTTGCTTCCACTTGCAGATCTGCTAGGGCGGTGTGTGGGCAGGGCCTCACTACACACTATGCTCTGGCACTTAATTATACTACACATTAGTGAGTTTTCCTCTCAGATTGCTCAGCCATGATGGTACAAGATATCATAGGCAGAATCACATGATTACCATCTATTGTAGAGCAATGTAGTGTGAAATTAGGCCACACCCCCTCACCCCTGTTGACAGCTCTTCAAGTGGTGGCAACCAGTCCTAATCCTACTCTAGAACAGGTTGCTGGGGGCTATTCTAAAATATTCCTCTTTAAAATAGATGTCCCAAATAAATCCACAGGTAATACTAGTTAAATCCACAGACGAAAGCTAAGGCTCAGCCTCAGACTTCTGCTGTGGTTAATTCCACCTTTTTGCATGCTGATTAGCCAATGGAGCTAATCGGTGTGTGGCCACTCACCATGGTTTTAGCTTTGTATCCGGCACAGAAACTGCACCAAGATAGGGCAGGATGCTTTTTTTCAGTGTTCTGAAAACAGAAATATTGGTTATTTAGCCCATTGAAAATAAAGGGTAGCAGATATGAGTTGTTTTTCTACACTGAATCACTGAAAAAAAAAACTCAGTGTGAACATATCCTTATACTGGCCGGAATTGAAAACATGGGACATACAGTATAATCTTAAACTAAGCTGCCATGGTTGCTTTCATGTTTTGAGGTAATATGCTGTAATTATGATGTTGTTATTTTAAGCTTGAAAATGTCTTCTGATGTATTTTGTACATGGAGCTAGTCAGAAATATTTATCTAAAGCTTTCTGTTTTCTTGTCATAAATATTATGTCATTTTTTCATATTGCTATTGTTATACGGTAAGTATGATGCTTGGAGTGTGGTGATTTGAGCACCTTTTGTGACATGTGGCAGTGATGACCTTCTTATGTTCTGCTCGTTTGCAAATATTATGGCATTAATTAAGCAAGAGATAAATAAATGGCTCGAATCTAGAGGCGTTTATTAGCACTATTAACCCCTTAGAGACTGCCAATACGCCATTTTACGATGGTCACTAATGGGCCTCAGGCTAGATGACCGTCTTTTTATGGCAGCCTAATCTAAGCACTGCACGGGTCTCCCGTGCAGCAGAGAGTAGGACCCAGATTCCTATTATTTAATTATCTAAAGGAGAAAGCCCAAAGCATAGAATAATTTGAAAGGAGTTCACGGTATTGAAGGGAAGGAGGTAGCACAGTTGCCAACCAGATTTCTTTTTTTCCTGACAATTTATCTTAAAATCATGGTCAACATTTTTTACGGACACATTGGAAAACCATAACGAATGATAAATATTATATAGTACTATATAGCTCAATATACTGATAAGAAATTACCTGCATTTATTGTGAGTAGGGATGAGCGAATCGACTACGGATAAAACATACAAGGTCGATTCACATAAAACTTTGTTTCAATACTGTACGGAACGAGCGCTCCGTACAGTATTAGCATGTATTGGCTCAGATGAGCCGAAGTTATTAATTTGCGAAGTCTCAAGAGACTTTGTATTAAAACTTCAGAAATTGATTTATACTGTAAAAAAACATTTCTCGGAATCGGGTTCGGTTCCAAGTGGTACCTTGGAACTGGACCAGAGTCCCGGAAATAGTTTTTTACTGTATAAATCTATTTCTGAAGTTATTATGCAAAGTCTCACGAGACTTTGCGAAGTAATAACTTTGGATCATCAGAGCCAATATATTCTAATACTGTACGGAGCGCTCGCTCTGTACAGTATTGAAACGAAGTTTAAGCGAATGGACTTCGGATGTTTCATCCAAAGTAGATTCGCTCATCCCTAACTGTGATCTGTAAAATTATAATTACCACCATAATTAATCTAGTAAATTCCCACCAGTCTCAAGAAAATTATGGGACACAGGTTGCCTATTTTCATGGACACAGGTTGCCTATTTTTATGGACTGTCCAAAAATTTCCCAAGTGGAGTCCCAACTTGTGTCCCAGGGTTAAGGAATAAGCAGGGGTTAATATGTTATGACCCAAAATCGATCATGGGTGTACCGTATCTTTGGACTTCTATTAGGAACAGTATACCTCAATGGTTGATTATGATGAGAATCTGATTAGAGTTTATCTGAAGGGAGTCAATATTCCAGTTTTTAATTCAGAGCAAAGGGAAATGCCTGAGCTCCCTATCTATAAAGAGGCTAAAAGGGCTATATTAGATATGCCAAAGGAAAGATGCCAGGATCTGTACAAAAAATATAAGCAAGAACTATCTTGAAGTGTTAATCTATGCACAGAAACTGGGTAGATTGCCAAGATCAATAGAAAAGACTACAATTGTATTGTTTCCTAAACCTGATAAGGACATTTATCATCCGAGTTCATATAGACCGATCTCCTTCTCTGAAGTCAACATTGCATAATATACATGGGCTCTTCACAAATCTGTGGGAGCAGTGCAGGCCTCGGCCCCATACTGTCTCTAAGGCCCGTTAATGTCTTCAGCAGTGTGGAGTGGAGGTTTCTCTGGGTTATTTTTGAAAAATTTGGTTTGGGCTAGGCATTTATTACGAGGATTAAACTCCTTTAGTATAGACAGCTAAAATACCATATTTTTCGGACTATAAGACACATTCCCCCCCCTAAAAAATAGGGGAAAATTGTATTAGTTTGCAGGAGGCGACGGCTGTACTAACCCTCTCTGGTATTCTTCCACTCTGTACTGTGTCCTGACTGCATACAGCATCAGGACCTAGTGCATGTAGGCGTGCACTATGACCTGATGCTGTGTGAGTTCCGGTCACCATGCAGTGTGGGCCAGAAGAAGACCAGGGAGCTGAGAATCCTGGATCTGCAGAGTGGCAGCGCTGTCTGGAGTAAGTGATGTAAGTTTTAGAGTTTGGGGGTCTAATTTTGGGGTCTTATGAAACTTTTTTCTTATTTTCCTCCTCTAAATCCTAGCTGCATCTTATAGTCAAACAAATACGGTATTAATAAATAGTGGGATTATTTTGAGTTGGGTAGAGATACAAGGCAGGGTTGTCCTCTCTCTCCCTTAAGCCTCATGCACATAACAGTATTTTTTGGTCCACATCCGATCTACATTTTTTGTTGATCAAATGCAAACTCATTAATTTCTATAGGGCTGCAAAAAATTAGGACAGCACACAGATGTCATCTATGTGCTGTCCACAGCCATGTGGCTATGCTGCAAATGATAGAACCTGTCCTATTCTGGTCTGTTTTGCGGACAAGACTAGGCATTTCTAGAATGTGGCTTGCAAAAAGTGCAGGATGCATGGACTGCATCTGTATTTTGCGTATCCACAATTTTCTGGACCACAAAACAGATGTGCTTGTGTGCAAGATGCTTTACGCTATAATGCCATGGCCATTATCATTAGGGAGGATCAATTTGTATGCCGATGACCTAAAAATCTTTTTCCCTTCCCCCACGACAGCACCACAGAGAGAGAGGATCCGCCCTTAGGGACAGGAAACCTACAGAAAAAAAAGGAGCAGCCTCTCTCCCACCTCAGTGTTTTCCTGTCCCTGTAGTAGGAGACCTACAGTGTTTTTTTTCCACAGGTCGCATACCACTGGTCTATTTCTTCTTAGAGGGTCCCTAGAGGGCTAGCGTTATCCTGCTGGGGTCCATCCAGCAGTATTTCCAGCTGCTAGAACCCTAGGATCCTAGGGAGATCCAAGAGCTATTCCAAGATCTTGTGGCAGGTGCATTGGCTCCTCCGTTGGAGTGATAGCAGGCTGCGAGCTCCGGGCATGGAGAAGATGGTGAGTGCCATGTTACTTTTGATTTTTGGCCAAGGCTTGATGATGTACTCCCGTCAGTTGCAAATAGAGATTCTTTCAGGCTTCAAGAAGAACAAGGGATTTTTAGAAGCCAAACTGCGGATATCTGCAAGAACCTTAAAGAGCCTTGTCTTGTGGGAAAACAGAGAAAATTTTGTTCAGGGCATTCCTTGGAATTACCCAGATCCACTAGTCCTAACTACAGATACAAGTCCCTAGGGTTGGGGAGCTGATATCCAGGGCCAGAATTTTCAGGGTCTTTGTTCAAAGACTCAGAAGACCTTTTCTTCCAACAGGAAGGAATTTCTGGTGGTGCAGTTGGCAGTGGAATTCTCCTGGTTTTTGTTGGGATCAGGCCATATCAGAATTATGTCAGACAACCAAACAATGGTGGCATATGTCAATCATCAGGGGGAACCAAATCAGCGACACTTATGTTAGAAGTGAATCTGTTATTTCAAGGGTTAAAAGGGAGGGTCAGTCATGTCTCGGCCCTTCATATAAAAGGGAGGGAAAATGTCCAGGCGTATTTTTTTTTAGCAGATGCCAGCTGAAACAGGGGGAATGTTTTTTAAACCCATAAATTTTTTCCCCACTAATTACGGATCTTTGGGGTACAACAGTGATAGATCTTTTCGCTTCTCATCAAAACAGGAAAGTAGATCAGTTTTGTTCCCTAAAACCCAAGGAATTCCTTTATAGGGTGGATGCCTTTCTTTTAAAGTGGAACTTTACCCTGGCATATGCTTTCCCCCGTTTCAGTTATTACCCCTTGTACTGAAAAAGATTAGTAGAGAAAAGGCAAGAATGCTCCATTTTGGCTCAGAAGGGCATGCTTCACTCTTCTCATGACCATGTCAGTCTCGGACCCATGGGTTCTTCCAGAGATCCAGGACATTCTGACGCAGGGTCCTATCTTGCATCCGGAAGTTCGGGGTCTTCACTTAAAGGCTTGGAATTTGAGAGGGACCTCCTAGTCAAGAAGGGTTTCTCTCAGGGTCTTGTAGCCACTTTACTTAAAAGTAAGAAGGTTGTGACAGTATCAATTTATGCTAAAATTTTGAAGAAATCTTTTGATTGTGATGAGTTAGACCCTAGAAATTTACCTAGTTCTGTGTCTATTCCTTCAAAGTTCCTTCAGAAGGGCTTAGCTTTAGGTTTGGCCAAAAATACTTTGAAGGTCTAGGTCTTATCCCTTTCTGTTCTCTTTGAACATAATTTTGCTCAAGATCCTTGGGTTATCAGGGTCTATTAGAGCTATTGACAGGTCTGCTCCAGTTCGGATGCCAAGAGTCCCTCCTTGGGATTTGAACCTTGTTCTAAAAGCTTTAACACAGCCACGGTTTGAACCTATTGAATCCAGTACTATTAAGCATTTAACTCTGAAATTAGTTTTGCTGGCAGCCTTAACCTCTGCTCGTAGAATTAGTGAACTACATGCAGTTTCTGAAAACCCTCCCTTTACTACTATTCTTGAGGATAGGGTTATTATCCATCCGGAACCTGCATTTTTACCAAAAGTTTCCTCTTAATTTCATAGATCCCAGGAGATAGTTCTTCCCCCTTTTTGCAATGACCCTAAGACCTGTAAAGGTCTCAATCGAGACTATGAAGTGAGTTCTTTCCTATAGGGTATCGGATGTTGTATGTTTAATATTTTTCAAACATCTTTTACTCCTGGTATATTACGGATTTGATCCATTTCATTTCTTTTTCAGTCACAGAAAAAATGAAAAGAGAAAATATTGAAAATAATGTGAAAATGTGAATATATGAAATCTATAATAAAAATCATGTAATTATGTTTAGTTTTGTAAGAGATGAAGATATCTCAAGATATTGTTTTTTGAATATTTAAATTTGACATTGGTTTCTATATATTGGGCTGCACTACATGTCTGCCATTCCTACATCTTTTTTCCCTTTTTTCCCCTTTTCGTTTTTTCCCCTTTTCGTTTTTACTTTATTTTGTTGCATATATAAATATTCACAAGTATCCACTTACCATCGTGATCTTAGGTTGAGGTGATCCGTCTTCGGTTGTCATTTTTATATGTTCATTTTTGTATTTATCTTGTACATGCAATGTAATCGTGAGTGTGTGACGTCACCACGTCTGAACGCCGGACATGGCGCTGCATTTAAATTTCCTTGTATTTGATTTCACTTTGCTTGACAAAGGCTCGGTGTTGAGCCGAAACACGTGTCGCTTCCTTTGAAATGCTTTGAATAAAGCCAACTGAATTACCAACACAGTGAGTGCCGGTCTTTTCTTGAATATTGAAGCGGGTTTCTTCATGCCCTTGACGCGAGCACCACGACGCTAAGAGAGGAGTGCCAGCTGTTTCCTTAAGTTTGTAAGACCTGTAAAGAGAGGGAATTTCACTCTTTAGATGGAAGGCATTGTTTGTTACATTATTGTGGCGAAACCAACCTCGCCACTGGGTTTTGGAGAGGGCTGTTTAAAAGCCTCTTGCCTCAGGATTATGGCCCATAGTAACTTTAAAGGAGAAAACAGACCGGCCGCACAGCTTAAATCTGTCTGTAGAATTGTATTTTATGTTATTATGCGTTCGGTTAAATTGTATGTTATGTGAGGGCACCCAGATAGCTAATATTATTGTATTCATGTATTCTGAGTGCCAGTCACCTAATGATATGCACTCACACTTGAGCTATCTGGGGATATGTTAAATGTCTGTGTTTGCTGTGGGGGTGTGCCATTGTGTGTTTAAATGGTGATGTCTGTGCTGTTGTCTCCACATGTGTATTGGTGATCTCCCCTTTGTCCTGAGAGATAATTGGATTGTCTTCGGTCGTCTCCGGGACAGAGGGGAGGAAACCATGATGCATTGTGGGGATATGTTGTATCTGTTCTGTATTTGCAAAACTGTAATAAAAACCAGGCTGGGTGTGCCAGCACTTCAGATCACTGCTGACCCTCAAGACGGAGCCTTGTCTCGTTATTGGGGGGATTCCCTGTATGCTGTTAGAGACTGATTGCCAGGAGTGTAAGCTGATTGGATCCTTTTCCTGTTCGTCTGCTGACAGCTATGTGTGAGGTTCCAGTTTGGAGTGCTATTTTGTATCCAGTTCGGGAGTTTGGTGTCCTGCGGTAGCTGTGCCTGTCTCTCGGAAAGGGGCATATCGCCTAAACGGATCTTAACCCCTTGTCTGCTGAAGCGGTGCCGTTACATTGGTGGCAGCAGTGGGATCGTTCCTACAGCCAGAAGGACAGCTACAGGAGACACCATTTCTTTGGATTCTACAATTTAAGGGCAACGCATGTCCCAGTACAGCGACCCTAAAAGCACCAGGATGGAACCAGCAGTGTTATACGAGGAGGAGGACCTGGATGGCCGGGATGCATTAAGGAAAGGCATCTGGTACCAGGCCCTGGATAATGTACAATACCAGCGAGGTGAGAGTCTCCCCAGTGAAGAGCAGCAGTTGCAGAAGCAAGTGGCCCTGCGGCTGTCCTTCCTGGGAGAGCAGCCCCTGGAGGAATGGGTGAAGGAACTAGAGCACCGGGTATGGCAGGAGCTATGGCTGGAGGATGCCTACCAGGCGCTTTGGTGGTATATGGCACAGTTTATACCGTGGACAGCTGAGCATGACAAGCCAGAGGGAGAGGAGTTTGATGGTCCTGGCTTGTTATGGGAGTCCTTTGCAGAGCCTGACTTCGGGAGCCCTGCACAGTCCAGACTTCAGGACATTTTCTATGAGAGGGAGGCTAGGCATGAGTGGGATGACCCCCATGAGGTCGAGCAAGACCTGGCTCACCTAGCAACCCTGGAGTGGGAACTGGAGCAGGACTACTGAGATCTCTTCCACTCCATTGGAAAGGCTCAGCAGGACAGCAAGAAGTCAGACCCAGGTCCAGAGCCCTTCAGCTGGGAGGATATAGTTGATGTTTACTGGGAAGAACCCCAGGTGGCCGGTGGAGATGGGACCGAGGTCTCTCCACCGGTCCTGCAGGGAATTGGGAGCCTAGTCTCCATTCCCCAGCGGCAGGCTGAGTTACAGGGGGCAGAGGTAGTTGTTCCTGCCCCCCAGCAGCAGCATGATTTTTTGGAAATTGGGAGCCGAGTCTCCATTCCCCAGCGGCAGATGGAGTTAAAGGGGGCAGAGACAGTCGGTCCTGTCCCCCAGCGGCAGAGTGTCCTACAGGGAATAGAGAGCCCAGTCTCCTTTCCCCAGCAGCAGGACACTGTATTGGGAGCGGAGGCAGTCGGTCGCCCTCCCCAGCGGCTGGAAGTATGTATGGGAGAGGAGCTCGTTACCCCCTCTCCCCAGCGGCAGCTTAACGCACCAGGGGGAGACAGTAAGCCCCACAACTGTGCAGATGGGACCATGGTCTCTGCACTTACAGCACAGGGGGTAGGGACAGTTGTTCCTGTCCCCCAGCAACAGGGCAGTTTAGCCAAAGGGGAGACAGTCGGTTTCCCCCTCCAACAACCAGACTCCAACCAGGCTTCTTCCGTGGTAACGCTGGCACCAGGGCAGAGTACCGCTGATCCCTGCCCACAAAGCAACCTCCACTCCAAGCCAGGGAGCAACTCAGAGACCGGGAGTACCAGCTACCAATATAACCTTGGTGGATTCACTGGACAGAGACAGCCTACTAAATTCTACAGGTCCAGTATTGGGTTGTGGGTGGGCTGCCAGACTAACTCAGGTACCGACCGGCGTGAGGTCAGGTATCTGGTTAGTCTTCCCTGGGGGGGGGGAGATGTGTGGCGAAACCAACCTCGCCACTGGGTTTTGGAGAGGGCTGTTTAAAAGCCTCTTGCCTCAGGATTATGGCCCATAGTAACTTTAAAGGAGAAAACAGACCGGCCGCACAGCTTAAATCTGTCTGTAGAATTGTATTTTATGTTATTATGCGTTCGGTTAAATTGTATGTTATGTGAGGGCACCCAGATAGCTAATATTATTGTATTCATGTATTCTGAGTGCCAGTCACCTAATGATATGCACTCAGACTTGAGCTATCTGGGGATATGTTAAATGTCTGTGTTTGCTGTGGGGGTGTGCCATTGTGTGTTTAAATGGTGATGTCTGTGCTGTTGTCTCCACATGTGTATTGGTGATCTCCCCTTTGTCCTGAGAGATAATTGGATTGTCTTCGGTCGTCTCCGGGACAGAGGGGAGGAAACCATGATGCATTGTGGGGATATGTTGTATCTGTTCTGTATTTGCAAAACTGTAATAAAAACCAGGCTGGGTGTGCCAGCACTTCAGATCACTGCTGACCCTCAAGACGGAGCCTTGTCTCGTTATTGGGGGGATTCCCTGTATGCTGTTAGAGACTGATTGCCAGGAGTGTAAGCTGATTGGATCCTTTTCCTGTTAGTCTGCTGACAGCTATGTGTGAGGTTCCAGTTTGGAGTGCTATTTTGTATCCAGTTCGGGAGTTTGGTGTCCTGCGGTAGCTGTGCCTGTCTCTCGGAAAGGGGCATATCGCCTAAACGGATCTTAACCCCTTGTCTGCTGAAGCGGTGCCGTTACAATTATCTTCAGGCTACTGAAGATTGGCGAAGGTCTTCGGCTTTGTTTGTTCATTTTTAAGGCCCCAACAAAGGCAAGAGGGCTACTAAAAGCTCTCTGGCTAGATGGATTAGGCAGGGGATTTATATAGCTTATCTGGAGGCAGGTCTTTCTCCCCCATTGTTGGTGAAAGCACATTCCACCCGTTCTGTTTCTACTTCTTGGGCTGAAAGGGCTTGTGCCTCTATTGAACACATTTGTAAGGCTGCCACGTGTTCTTCTCCTTCTAACTTTATTTGTCACTATCGTTTGGATCTAAACTCTTCTTCTGATCTTTCTTTTGGCAGAAAGGTTTTGCAATTGGTGGTCCCTCTCTAAGGAAGGAATTTATTTTTCTCTGTAATTCTCTCTGTAGTGCTCTCATGGGCGAAGGGAAAAATTATGATTACACTTACCGGTAATCAGATTTTCCAGACCCCACGACAGCACCCTTCCTTATTCCCTCCCTGGTATTTCTTTTTCGGGTTCTGTTTTTGTGGCGCTTGGGTCTTGCATTAAAAAAAAGATTGTATTTTTGATGAAGCATACATTATTAACTTGGGTCATTGTCTCTCTCATGCTCTGTAAACCACTGAGGTGGGAGAGTGGCTCCACCTTTTTATTCTGTAGGTTTCCTGTCCCTGGGGGCAGATTCTTTTTCTTTTCTTTTCCTCTTTTCTTTTCCTTTTTTCTTTTCTTTTTTTTTTTCTTTTTCTTTTTTTCTTTTCTTTTCTTTCCCACACTCGCAGAAGTAAATGCAATGCTTCTTTTTATTGCCACATAGAGGAACCAAGTAAGTGGCGAGTTTTCAACTCTGTAATCGAGTCTTTATCAAACAAATAAGTGTATAACGAACAGGATTTAAACAGCCCACCGGATCTGGTGTCATGGAGTGTGACGTCAGGTAGTCAAGGCAACATATAAACAAAAAAAAAAAAAACTGATGCGGGCAGACAATACAAATATTTATGGCAATGAATCTTATAAGAAACACTGCATTATGGCGTTGTTTTATCCACAAAATGTTTCGCGTATGGCGGGGTGGCATTCAATCCTTACTTGATTTCTCCACTTACTTGAACTCCATATGGGAAGAACTTCAATTTACCATCCATTGGGATAGTGAGAGGATACATTTTCTTGACACCTGCATTATTAACAATGAGGGAGGTCATATACAGACTGATTTATGCATCAAGGAAACTGACAGAAATAGTCTCTTGCACTTTACAAGTAACCATCCATCTGCGGTTAAAAAATCCTTACCATACTCACAATTTCAGCGTGTGGACAGAATAGTCTCGGATGCCGCGGTCCATATTTGATGATATAACAAAATAATTCTTAGCGAGAGGATACCCTGAATCCCTGTTTAAAACATGAAAGTGACAACTTGACCAGTGCAGTGTCTGGACCAGCACAACATCAAACAAACAAGACACGTATACCTTTTTATGGTGAAATATCACCCTTGGATTAATAAATGTAGGAGTGTCATCAATAAGCACTGGGTTATTATGAGGAAGGCATACCCAACAATACAGGAATTTCAAAGTCTACCCATGGTATGCTACAGAAGGCCCAAAAACATTAGATACACCATAATTAGAGCTGATATAGGGAGTTGTAAAAGTCTATCACGACAAATGACAATATCCACACCAAGGAGAGGCACATTTCCTTGTCTGCAATGTATTCACTGTTCTAGTGTTATCAAGGGGGAATACTTCACTCACCCACATACAGGGGAAAAATTTCCCATTAATGGTTTCTTTACTTGCAACAGTAATTTTGTTATAAACATTTTGAAATGCCCATATGGGCTAGTATATGTTGGAGAAACATCAACTCGCATAAAAGACAGGTTCTGTAAACATAAGTCAACTATACGAAAAAATAACCTATTATTACCAATTCCTTTTCATTTTGACCGATGCCGCCATAATGTTTTTCCAGTATTTTCTATTCCATTAATACTTCATAGACTCTTTAGGGATTTATTGTTTACACAATGAGCTTTCATAACTAAATAGATTTATTTTTTCTTTACAGAAAATGTGATGAATATTTAAACTATCCTCTCAGGTTTTTATTATTGTGCATTATTTTTCTAACAACTAATTAGATGTTGTGTCCTCTGTTGGTAAAATAACAAATAACTGTATTAATTTACTTACCGTTTACTTAGTTTACATTAACATTGTTATTTGTGTGTAATCTCGTGTATCCCCATTTGCATTGTCTGCCCGCATCCGTTTTTTTTGTTTTTTGTTTACATGTTGCCTTGACTACCTGACGTCACACTCCATGACGCCAGATCCAGCGGGCTATTTAAATCCTGTTTGTTATACACTTATTTGTTTGACAAAGACTCGATTACAAAGTTGAAACTCGTCACTTACTTGGTTCCTCTATGTGGAAATAAAAAGAAGCATTGCATCTACTTCTGCGAGTGCCGGTCTTCTCCTTTGTATATTCACGGGACGCCGACCCTGGACACGTGCACCGCGCATGAATAGCGGAGTGCCGGCTGTTTCACTTTGTGGTACCGGTAAGTGTAATCATCATTTTTGGCAGATACAAAAATGGAAGAAATCCTCTATGTTGCCATTATATCCTGGGGTGAATACACAGGAGAATTTTACTAGACTTGAGTATTGAAGGGAGTCTGTCACCTTCATATGGCCATATACAGTGCTTACATGGCTCTGTTGCACACCTATACAGGATTGTAACGGTACCTTTGCTCTTTTCTTTAGACTTGCACCAGCAGGAAAAACAAAGTTTAATTCATATGCAAATGAGCACTCGCAAGTGCCCAGGGGCGGCGTTCAGTGTGTAGGTGCTCAGTTTGCTCTGCCTTCTTTTCACTTTACTCCTCCCCAGTATCTGCCTTTGCCCGCCCTCCAAGTCTCTTGCCTCATCGATAGGGCAAAGGAAAAGGCTGGGGAGGAGTAAAGTGAAAAGAAGGCAGAGCAGCCAGGGCACCTACACACTGAACGCCGCCCCTGGGCACTTGCGAGAGCTCATTTGCATATGAATTAAACTTCGTTTTTCCTGCTGGTGCAAGTCTAACGAAAAGAACAAAGGTACCGTTACAATCCTGTATAGGTGTGCTACAGAGCCATGTAAGCACTGTATATGGCCATATGGAGGTGACAGATTCCCTTTAAGGAAGTTTCAAATATTTATGTGAGAAGGTTTTTCCAAATCCTTCTGCTTATGTTGATTTGAATATTCCCCCCTTTATTAAAAAAGATTAGTGTAAAAGTTCAACTTTAGAATTGATTAACATTATCCAAGACAGACAGTATAAGTTAATCAAAATTATAATTGTTCCCCAATTGGTATATTTTATATCTAACACTCCACTATTTATTGGGAGTAAAATCTTTAAGAAGATAAATATGTTTAATGAGTTACCGTATTTTTCGCTTTATAAGACACATTTTTTAGCAAGAAGAAATCGTGCAAAAAAGTGCCTGCATCTTATAAACAGCGGTCAGGGAGATCCAGCATGGCCAAGCCCCGTGACCGCGTCCTTAATGATCTGACAGAGTGCATATACAGAGCTTTGCCCAATTAGTGAGAGAGCTGTGCATGTGCACTCACCTCTTCCAGCCAACACCAAGCAGGAGAGCAGGAGAACGATCTGTTCAGTGTAAGGGAAGGAAGGCCCTGTGCTGAACTGAAAGGAGAGTAGAACTCAAAGTACAGCTTAAGGACCTTTGATGATGTCAGGAGCAGGAAGACTATACAGTGTATGTATATGTGTGTAACATGCCAGTGGTATATGGATGTAGCAGAACTGTATGGGTGTAGCAGGGCTGTATGTGTATATACCAGAGCTGTGTGTATAGCAAAGCTGTATTGGTGTAGCAGAGCTGTATGTGTGTACGGCAGTGCGGTGTGTGTATGGCATAGCTGCATGGGTGTAGCAGAGGTGTATGGGTATAGCAGGACTGTATGTGTATATGGTAGTGCTGTATGTGTATAGCAGAGCTGTATGTGTGCATGGCAGTGGTATGTTTGTATTTTAGTGCAGTATGGGTATAACAGAGCTGTATGTATGTATGGCAGTGCTATGTGTGTATGTGTGTGTGTGTGTCGCAAACAAATACTTAAAATTAATCTAGCAGAAGAATAAGCATGACCGGACACAACAAAGCAATGACAGGAAACACATTTATTTGGACAGGTACATTTAATGAGGTGACACATGCACCATTACTAGTTGTTACACTTAAAGTTGTGGTTGTGGCTACCGAGAGAATGCACCCTATCCCACCTGCAACTACCTTACGCCTGAGCGGTTAGAGTTGTGCCGAAACCGCGATGTAGCAGGGACACCAGAAAGAGGGCATCCCCTCCATGAGTAACAAGAATAAAGGCGAGTGGGAGGGAAAAAAAGCCGAACGACGTACAAAGTGGGAGGGACACCGGCCGAACATAAAGGCAGCAGTGCCCCTCCCACAAATACAGGCCAATGAATCGGCCTTTACACTCGTGGTCGTGGCTACCGAGAGAATGCACCCTATCCCACCTGCAACTACCTTATGCCTAAGCAGTTGTGTTGTGCCACAACCGCGACGTAGCAGTGACACCAGAAAGAGGGCAAAAAGCATAGAGTAGCAAGAGTAATTTATTACAACATAATCACAAGATCAAAATTTGGAAAGCCAATGACATCTCAGTTTTGGGATGAGGAATGTAGCAACTGAAGCAGGAGGAGCTCCAGCGACCCAACTTCTGGATAACGTGCTCGGGCACCTGACTTTTGGAGGCCGCGGACGCCGCTCCTATACGGAATGAATGACCTGAAATAGAAACAAGGTCGCCGCCCAGACTCACAACTAAGGAGCGTATGTGAGACACAAACTGGCGAGTACTAAGTGGCGACACCCCAAAAGGCAACAGTGGACTATCTGGCCTGTGACCTACTAAGGCTGCCAGCAACTGCTGAATAACTCTGACAGGGCACCATCGGTGAGACGTGGGGAAGTAGGACACTGGGATTGGAGGACCCGTCTGAGAGGTCTTGGAAGTCCTCAGAAGTAGCGTGAAACCCTCAAGATGTGGAACCAGCTGGCTAACTGTGACAAACTTACTACTATTGGGGAGACAAGTAAACTCACTAGGCCTCAAGAAACCGTAAAAGGCTAAATAAATAGCTGCATTAAGCACCAAGCTGGGCAAAACCCTGAAAGGATTCTTATCCAGAACGTCAGACAGGTTACAGAATAGCCTACCAGTAACGGCTTGTCTGCGTACCTGGCCTCCTGGGCCACATCTGCTTAACCCCCTCAGCCTTGCTTTTGCGTGAACAGAAAACAACGAACCCCGTTCTAGATGACTAACGGAAAGGAAATGCTGCACCCCTGACAGGTAGGATTTCATTGTGTTGTGTGATAGCTTAAGTTCCGAGTGGCAGTAACCTATAAAAGCAAGGATGTATTTGATGAAGCTGGACTCTCCTTGAGGGCATTTCTCCGGGAATGTGCAATATACGGCCCACCCAGTGCGGTAAGCCCTAGCCGTGTTCAGAGAAAGTGACTCGGCTAATAAGGTATGGGTTGTGGCCAGATGACTAGTCAAACCAACATTAGCAACTCGTGGGGAGGGACAGCAGCGCCCGCAACATCCTCCTCTGGAATGACCTGCGAAAAAGGGGAAAATTAGCCCTCAACAAGGCGTCAGCTGCCACATTTTGAGAACCCGGTACATGCGTACTAGTAATACAGAAATTATGTTGCAAAGAGAGTTGAACTAGACGCCTCATGAGACACATGACATGTGATGACTTAGACAAACCACTGGTTATAATATTTACCACTGCGGCATTGTCTGTTACAAACAACACAGTGAGATTTGTCCAGCAGCTGCCCCAGATAAAAGCAGCCGCCACTATGGGGTACAGCTCGAAGAGTGCGGAGGTTTGCAGGAAACCCGGGATCTGTCTAACCTTAGCTGGCCACTCACCTGCGACCCTGTGGGTGCCAAAAATAGCAGCAAAACTTGCGCCAGCAACTGCGTCCGAGAAGATAACTGGAGACAGGCTAGACAATTCGGGAATAAACAAGGCCACCCCATTCCACTGGCTGAGGAAGTGGTCCGACATGTGTAGGTCAGATAAGGCCTGACTATCCAGGCGTATCAGGCTGTCCGGATTTGGAGCAGTAGCGAGGAGGGCCAACAAGTGGAAAATAAATGACCTCCCTTGCGGGATGATCCTCATAGCAAAATTTAACATGCCCAGTAACGGCTGTAAATCAGCCTTAGTGACCACGGTGGTAACTGAGAACCTGTGAACGACTTCCCTGATCCTAACTAACTTGTTCAACGGCAATCTGGCTAACATATTTTGCCTAGGAAAGTAATGACTATGGATGGGCCCTCAACTTTCTTGGGGGATAACGGGACACCCATCTGAGAAAAACAACTCAAAAGTTTCCCCAGATCCAGGGGGGCCGGCCCTGGCCTCTTGATCAGCAGGAAATCATCCAAGTAATGGATGACATGCTCACAGTGGATTTTATTCTCTAATACCCAATGGAGGGCCTGAGCCAACTGATCAAACAGCCACGGGCTGCTCTTAGAACCAAAAGTGAGTTAGTATTGGTCCCTCCACTTAATGCTGTGCCACTGCCAGAGAGCTGGAGTAATAGGGAGTAACTTAAAGGCATCAGAGATATCGGCCTTGGACAATGCTGCTCTGGGTCCTAACCGAATGATAATGGTGATAGCCTGGTCAATGGAGGAATACCTCATGCCCACTTCCTCTGATGGAATAAGGGAGTTGAGGCTGGGAATATGGAAACCATGTGGGGCTGACAGGTCTATGATCAGTCTCTCCTTCTTACTAAACTTACCCGTGACCACCCCTATGGGACTAACTCTCCACCGCTGGAAAGGGGGCACCTTAAAAGGACCGATCAAAAAACCCTTATCTAACTCTGCATTTATCAACTTGTCTATGGCGCTAGGATTCTTGCCAGCTGACTGAAGATTCTTACATTTGTGCGTAAACTCTGGAACGGTGACAAACCCAGTATGAAAACCTTTAGAAAATCCTGAAATCAAAAACTCCACGAAACCTGGATTAGGATGACACACCAAGAACCCCCGTAAGCAACCAGTATCCACCACACTCATGTAGGCTTTGATCGACTTTAATGTACAAGTGACTTTGGGGTGGGCCCTGAAGCAATTGGAACAAATATGTAGCAAGCGGCATTGACTGAAATTACACTGAGTAGTTGTAATTGTTACAAATCTGGGCCCTACCCAACTGAACAATAGGCCGACCCAACTTGTCAACTGAGCTGGAAGACCTGAACACGTCTAGAGGTCCGGCCGACAAACCAGAAGGGTTAGACGGTGCACCGGTGGCTGACTTGTGGCACCACTCAGCTGAGTGAAAAATCGACTGACATAACAAACAGGAAGGGGCTTTTAAACCAGCAAAATGCCTAGAAAATAACTCAGTGTCTAAATTGGACCAATCTGTGACAAACTGAAACTGTGCTAAAGCCGCCGCTGCCTTGGCGGAAAAGGAACAATGATAATCATAAAACGAACACCCACCATACTTATACCCTAACTCTGTGACTCGGAAAAGGTACAAATCAAGTTCTTCCCTCCTGTCAGGCCTAACAGAACATATCACATCTCTAAACAGACTGAACGCCATGACAAATTTGGGGATCATCAACTTGCGATTGAGGCAGTGGTAACGACCTCTCAGCACCACAGAGACAAGGACCTTACTGTCAGACAAGTCCCTGGTGGCAATCAGCAAAGAAGCAAGGTTAGCATCCCTACCCTCTAATATATCCTTTTTGATGTTGGCCGGAACAAAATGTGCAGGAAAGACATTGGGAACGGCCTGCGTTGAACGACAGCCACCTGTTGCGGATGTAGAGGCAATGGGTAGGTCCGGAGAAGAGACAGGAACGACTGATGCACGAGACTCTACCGTCTCAACCTTGTTTGTATACTAGTAACGGACGACATTAAGCTATTTAACATCACGTGTAACTGGGTGAGTGACGTTTGCACCGTGGTCCTGGAGACGACACAGAGCCACTGAGTCTTTCAACAGCTGGGGAAGCCGGGAAAGGAATACCCCTCTTTGTTAGTTCTGTAGTAATTCTAGGGATAGTCCATGCAAGTAGGGATGGAATACTGCCACCTTCAGACATTCCCACAACATCCTCATCCACAGAAGCCTCAACGATATCTGAAGCTCGCGACATTCAGCTTTAGAGACAATATAACACAAAACAACGGACAGCGAATGAGATATGAACAACACTTGCAACCTGTCTCCTCCCCCCCGATGTGTACCCTACTGTCACGGACGGTGTACAGGAAACAAGGCAAAGCAACATGTATAAATGACTCGCTGGATCCAAAAGCTAAGGAACCAAGGGAGACCCCTGCAGAAGACCTGGCACTTTCCCTGGCTGCTCAGCCTATGCAAAGATCCTAATGGTGGAGGTTTGCATATCCACGAACCTTGACTATAAAGCCCTGAGCACCCTACAATAGTGAGGGGACACGACCACCGGCTCCCTACACAAGATACGGAGGGAGTCAGGGTCACCTGGGATCCAGCAAACAGAAAATAACAGATAAAGGTACAACACTTAGCTTTGTAGCAGACAGGAGAACAAGGTCAGCATGCACACACACTCCAGGAAGAAGTATAAGCCGCCCAGAAAAGCATTCTGGGGAGGAATTTAAAGGGAAGCAATTAGTCCAACACATGACAGCTGAGAGAGGCTAACGAGAGGAGGAACTGAATACCACAACACAGAAACTCAAGGAGGAGGTTCTGAAAAGCCTCTGTCAGAGCTTCTCAGCTGTCTGGTTGTGACACCTACTACCTGGCAGGTAAGTCAAGATCCGTGACGTAACTTGAGAGAAATGCTTAAACCTAGAAGCAAACAATTATGCCGTCAACACTGGATTACACATCAAGCCGGTAAGAAGAGGGTGAGCAAATGACTAGCGAGTAGAATGAAGGAGTCTATGTTAACTTACATGTTTTACTCTTTATATGACCTCTCACCTTCCTTACTCTTTTATTTAATTTTTTTTCTATTTTTGATCATTCATTAAATTTTTTAATTTTTTTTCCATCTCCAAAGTTTCCCTCATTACAAGAACGTGACCTGTGACCGCAACCGCACAAATTACGGCCTGCGAGCCGTACCCACTAACCCCGCCTACTGTCTGGGAGAAGGGAAAAAAAAAAACACAACCTGCAGCTATGTCCTGCCTCCCTAATGGGGAGAGCCTCAGGTGATAAGGAGCTAACGAACCCCATGAATGAGAAATTAACTGCAGCCGGAGACCGTGCAGCACTTCTTCTAAGACCACCCCCCCGGCCCTAACTCCCTACCCTACACTCCTCCATATTAACCCACTACCCTCCCTGGACAGTTATTTTCCCCTCCTTTTTTTTCTCCATATCCAATTATATATATTTACTCCTCCTTCTACCCCTGGAAAAGACTGGCACCCTCAAGATACCACTAACCGACCCGGTACAGGGCTCCACACACACACTGGCTCACAACCTGCCATTACTGACAACGGGACAGACTGGTGGCAACCCTGTAACTTTAAAAAGCCCTCACCAACAAAATCCCCCCCCCCCGCACCCCGTATCCCTGTCTATCTAACAGCACGGCGGCCCGTGGCAGACAATGAAACAAACTGCTGAGCGGGGACACGCTGCCCCATACACCCTAACGTGTCATGCCGTGTGGGGAGCTAGCGTTGTTCCCTGGCAGACCGCTCTGGTGCAGGGGTGCCCCCCCCTCACCTAGAAGCGCTGGGCTGAAGGACGTGGCAGCTACTCACCGCAAATGGACACCGCTGCCGATGAGACACTGCTCCACTCCCTGCATACACCGCTCTCCAAAAATAGGGACCCAGTTACGCTCCAGAACGCCGAACGACGTACAAAGTGGGAGGGACGCCGGCCGAACATAAAGGCAGCAGTGCCCCTCCCACAAATACAGGCCAATGAATCTGCCTTTACACTTATTGACCCCTCCACTTCAGTAAACCACACCAGTAAACCACATTCCCTTCAAAGAGGACCTGTGAAAATTGCAGGATTGTATAAATAGTGACATGGAAAGACCAAAAAAAAAAGGGACAGATTTATCATAGCTTCGCGCGCTGCCGGATGCTGCACCTGATTTATGACAAACCGTAAACGCAGCAGCATTTGGCAGTTTTTGCGCCTGAACTGACATCCCCCCATCACTAGAGAGAGAGATCCGGTGATCTCTCGCATATCTTCCACAGGCCAATTATCAGGCACAAGTATTTATACAAATGCTTATCCATGATTGTCAGTAAGGGCTGTTTCACACGAGCGGATGCCGTGCGTGACATCCACTGCGTGAATGACAGCCAAGACCCGATGCGGACAGCAGAAGCACAGAGCAGTAACATGATTGATAATGCTCCATGCCTCTCTGTGATCTCTTTACTACAAAATCACAATGACAACTTTATCTCACTGTGATTTTGTAGTAAAGAGATCACAGAGAGGCACGGAGCATTATCAATCATGTTAATGCTCCGTGCTTCTGCTGTCCGCATCGGGTCTTGGCTGTCATTCACGCAGCGGATGTCACGCACGGCATCTGCTCGTGTGAAGCAGCCCTAAGGCTACTTTCACACCAGCATTTTTGCTGGATCGCCATTGATCAGCAAAAATGCTTCCGTCACGATAATACAACCGCCTGCATCCATTATGAATGGATCCGGTTGAATTATCTGTAACATAGCAATGAGGAAAACAGTCATGAATTCTGGAAAGAAAGGTCCCGGAGGCAATGGAGATCCTCTAAAAGCTCTTCTTTATTGTTCACATATGAAAAACGGACATCGCCACATCGTACACAGCATAAACGTTGACGCGTTTCGGGTTGGTACCCTTAGTCGTAACACTTTGCTATGTGTGACCCCACAATTTAAAGGAGTTGGAATACTCCTCCCTCCAAAATCCAAAGGGAGGCGGGGAGCCTCCAACCCCATAGGCTATCACACAGTGCAACACACCTTTCGTTTGTTTCACCAATCACTAATATAATTAGTAACACTCTGTGCTGCAATTCTCTGAACATATTAACCCATGGAATACCATGGTCTTTACTCACTGGGGAGAAAAGCCGCACTGTGTGAACATTGATATCCTCTCACCGGTTTAAAAACATATAATACAAATAACATAAAACAAAAATGACCTTGTACCCTACAATAAGCTGGGATTACATATGACATAGCTGATTGCATAGTAAACATTTTTATCTTTGCAGTAAATATAGACTGCTAAAACCCGTATATTAGATTGCAGAAGTGTCAATTGCTTACAAATGCTGGTGACTATGTGTGCATGACATGGGAAGACAGCCTCAAACCTCTCCTAAATACCCAGGATCTAATTGACCTATATATGGACAGGTATAAAAGAAGGAAGGATATCGCCCCATGTGAACAGCACCCTTAACACAGATGGATACGGGCGTGCATGAAGCCCAAATTAATCAGAACTTCCAGTCAGCTACAAATATGTAGAATTCATAAAAATGTGTTTGACATTTTTGTCAAACACAAGTGGTGGAACTAATTTGGAACCATTTTACTATTAAATACAATTATTGGTAAATATACATTAGTTCTTTTTTCAAGTTGAGACCTACTGGAATTCTGGTGTTAAGTCTAAAAATCCAGTAGGCCTCACGGAGAAGGATTTTCTTGCGATGATCTCCACCCCTCCTGGGTGCCAAAACTCTCTCTATAGCATAAGCTTGAAAAAATGATACCCGGCGGGCATGTTTCTGTATGAAATGCCTCGCCGCATTCGAGATATTCAAAGCATTTGGATTGATGATATAGTTTAAATGTTCGAGAATTCGGCTCTTAAATTTACGGGTTGTGCTGCCTATGTACATCTGATCGCAATTTGTGCACCGGATGACATAGACAACACCCTCCGTATTGCAATTAATGTAGCTACGGATGGGAAAGCTAGATGAATGATCCGAATTATCAAATATCAAATTACTGAATAGGGATCACATAGTTACAAGTCTTACATGGATTCCCTCCACATCTTGTAAATCCCTTGTAAGTAAGCCAACTTGTTTTGAAGCTGGTTCCCATTCTGTTGGAAGTGTAGAGGGACGGAGACAGCGAGCAGGACAACGTAGTGGCTCTTCTGGAAACAATTCTACAGCCTGATTTTAGAGCTTTATATAAGATCTCATCATCAAATAAGATGGGTAAGCATCGTTTTATTGTAGAACTAATTGTATTGAATTCGCTACTGTATGTTAGAGAAAGAGTAGGAACATTGTCCTGGTCACTGTCTCCTTGTACCCTCCTACTGCCAACAGAAACCTTCATTTGTTTTTTACATCTAGCCTTCCCAAAGAGCATTTCTTTTCTATCCTTCCCTAATGCAATATCTCTCCCTCTTTGAATCATCCACTTGGGATAACTTCTGGCCCTCAGTCTTAGTTCCACCTTAACAAATTCCTCCTTTAATTTCTCTGGTTGGCTGCAATTTCTGGCAGTACGGACAAATTCCCCCACAGGAATTGCCCTGATGGTATGCAGGGGGTGATAACCCTGGCATTTAGAATCGAATTGCCAGCCACCTCTTTTCTATACGTGCAGGTGTGCACCACCTCACCTGGACTGCCGTGGAGTGTCAAATCGAGGAAATTAATATGGGATTCATGCACGGAACATGTAAATCGTAAGTTGTAGTTATTATTTAAATACGCCTGGAGGTCTGGGACAGCAGACACATCCCCGGCCCATACCATGAGCACGTCATCGATGTATCTGCCGTACCAGACCAAACCAGACCCAAATGGGTTGTCCAAATTATAAATGAACTTTTCTTCCCAATATGACATGGTCAAGTTTGCCAGTGATGGCGAGAACTTGGCCCCCATTGACACTCCACGGGTCTGTAGGTAGTGCACACCATCAAACATGAAGTAATTGTGAGTCAGCAAATATGCTGTACCTTCACAGACAAAATCGATATAACCAGAACTCAGTCCAGTATACCTGTGAAGGTGGTACTCCATGGCCAGCAGGGCAACTCCGTGGGGGATAGAAGGATAGAGGGCAACCACATCTGCCGTGATCCACCTGTAATTCGCTTCCCATACGAAGCTGAACATGGCCCGCAATACATCCGCCGTGTCCTTTAGGAACCCTGGTGTGCGCCTGACTAGGGGCTGGAGAATATTGTCCAGCCAGCTACCCAGGCGCTGTGTAAGGGATCCCATTCCAGATACTATGGGGCGAAGGGGGGGGGGGGGGTGGACGCCCTTATGGATCTTGGGCAAGGCATGCATGATCGGGGTGACAGGTACATCCACGCACAGATACCTATATTCACTATCACTGAAAATACCCATATCCTTTCCTTTTCCTAACAGTGACATATAACCATCTTTATACTCCCTTAATAGGTCTCTCAATAGTGTACTGTACGTGGATGTGTCCACCAGCATCTCCCGCAATTGGTTGCCATATATCTCCTTGTCCATGACGACCACCCCCCCCCCCCTTATCCGCCATTTTAATAACCAAGGTGTCACACTGCTGTAACTCTTGAAGTGCTCGGGCTTGAGATTGGCTAAGATTATTAGGCTTATTAATTTTTAAGCTATCTTTTTGGATTCTATCTAGCTCTTTTTCCAACACTTCTTGAAATACATCCATGCTACCTGTGCGTGACATAATGGAGTAGAACTTGGAATTTCGGGTACGAAATTTGCTACTTGGTTTCAGTGACTCCACGATTCCCTGCTCCTCCTGAAGACCCACGAGACAACACAAAGATACTTGTTATTTAAACAATAAGTCTTTTAATGAATTTTCTTCATAAATCCGTGTCTCATCCGGTGGGGGATCAGGAGGAGCTGGGATATCATGGCAGTGCCGGGACACTGTAATATTGCGTACAAATTTATTAATATCAAGCAAGGTAGAAAACATATCAAAATGAGCTGTAGGTGCAAAATTAAGACCAAGAGATAACACATATTTCTGTTCGTTACTCAGATTGATACTAGACAAGTTTACCACACTTAGCTGTTCACAATTCATTTTAGTTTCATCTGCAGTCGGGTGGATCTTGGATGCCGCTGACCGGTGCCCCCGTCCCCCCCTAATTCTACTTTTTTGGAACATTCCCCATATCTTTTATCTCTTTGTCTATTTTAGACCTTTTATAATAGGAGGCAGTATTCCCACTCTCCTCAGGTGAGAGAGGCAGGGCGGAGACATCAGATCTCGGCTCCAATAGACCGGCTGCATGCGAAAATTCAGATCCCTCTGTATCAGAGGAGAAGCTAACTCTGGACATTCTCTTGTGTGTTTTCTTTTTCTTGCGGTTTTTGAGAATGGATTTAGGTGTAGAATAAATATTATCCCTTCTCCCCCATTCATAAACCTGGTTGTTGGTATAATCATACAAATTGCGTTGATACTTGGAATGTTTATATTCCATAATAGTGTCCTCTAATTTGGTAATTGATATTTTCATTTCTTCTTCCATTAAGACATATTCCGTGTTGCTGCTGAATTTCGCCAGCGATTCTCTACAGAATTGGATCTCCTGTTGTAGCCCATTCAATTTGTCATTCTCAAAGTCTATAATGAGTTTCATCAATTTCATTGAGCAGTCCGACAGGATACTGTTCCATCTGCACACAAAGTCATCAGAAAAGACGGTAGTGGGTACTTTTTTAATCCTTAACCCACACGGAATCATGCTTTTTTCCATATATTTAGTAAGGGTAATACAGTCCCACCAAACACGGGTTTCTTGACTTAATAGTCGTTCCAGATTATTCATTCCACTTTTTAAATCCAAAT
This sequence comes from Bufo gargarizans, assembly GCF_014858855.1. NCBI lineage: Eukaryota > Metazoa > Chordata > Amphibia > Anura > Bufonidae > Bufo > Bufo gargarizans. The sequence continues at coordinate 457,788,402 of NC_058082.1, forward strand.
CGCTGGAACCAACACGATCTTCAACAGAAAAAACTGAATCCGCTTTAGACTGTCTGTCCAGCAGGGTACAAAAGGCCATTGTTGAACAGGTGTGTCCGTGTAACGATCAGTGGCAATCCGCAATATAAGATTTAAATGTAGAGCCAGAGGTAATATCATCTCATCGGGAAACCAGGGGTGTAGCACGGAAACAACACTTTGTGAAATATAGAAAAACTTAGTCCAGCTCACCTTCCTGGTGGAATATGTGATCCCGGCTCCAGAGGCCCTAGGGGAGTGTTCCCGTAGCAGGCTGCAAGTAACTTTGGAAAGAAAGGTCCCAGAGGCAATGGAGATCCTCTAAAAGCTCTTCTTTATTGTTTACATATGAAAAACGATTGAAAGTCAGTGGGGGACTGATCCATTTTCTATTGTGTCCCCATTGACTTACATTGTGAGTAGGGATGAGCAAATCGACTTCAGATGCTCCAATGAGCTGAAGTTATTACAACGCGAAGACCCGCAAGACTTCATGTAATAACTTCGTGAATTAATTATTACTGTAAAAAACCTTGATACCAAACTTGGTTTGGTTCCAAGGTACCACTTGGAACCGAACCCAAGTTCGATACAAAGGTCTTTTACAGTAAAGTTAATTCACAACGTTATTACATGAAGTCTATGACTGATCCAGCAAAAACGTTGGTGTGAAAGTAGCCCAAGTTTTCACCATCTGTAGGTTTGTAAATCTGCCCCAGTTTTTTTCATCAGGCTCTATTAGCAAAACAGCACAAAGTGTTTGAGCTAGTAGAAAGCAGCTTCCCGTACACAGAGCAGCACATCCGCTTTAAGATATGTCAATGAATGTTAAATAAGAAGAGAGATCCAAGATGTCTGTTTGCAGCTCTGGGCGCTGAATCTACTTTCACAAGAAGAACCGTACTAAATCAGTTTGTGTGATGAAATGAATGTATTTGCAGCTCCAATTTGTTTTCTGAAAATGCTTTTTCACATGAGCGATAGGGAATGAGTCGAGATCTGTTCAGGGAAAAGCTGATGGTTTTGTAGAAAATTTAGTCAGTTGTGTTCTGTTTTTTAGTTTTTTCAGCTCAGATGCAATCACCGTATTTCACGCAAGCCGCATTCATTTCTATGGGTCCAAGGCTGAATTAAAAAACACACAATATAGAACATGCTGCAATTTTTTCCTGAACGTAAAGATGACACAGACCCATTGAAATGAATGGGTCAGGATTCTATGCGTTCGCTTCACGCGTTGCATCCGGATGGAAAACTCACTCATGTGAAATTAGCCAAAATGTATTCTTTACAGGCTGAGTGAAGTAGAAAGGTGCCACAACAAGACATGGTTAATTCCTTAATTTAACTGGCCTAAAATTTGGGAAAAAATGAAATGATTAGGAGTGGTTATATAATTAAGCCCATATCTAAATATGCTTTGTTTAATTATACATAGAAAGAGAAGAATAAGTGAGTATTATGCCAAAGCAATGGGAACTGACAAAGCTTTACATGTAAGTTATCTTTTGTTACTACAACTGTATAGTATGACTTTCATGTTAATCGTCTCAATAGTCTGAGTTGTTGCATATATGTATACTGGGCTACACTTCTACTTTTTGTAGTGCTACTGATTGATTTTAACTATTGAATGAGAGCTGCAGTCCATAAGATGGCATCCAACCTAATCTGCAGCCTTGTCTTGATAGTTAACGTCAATCAGTAGAGCTAAAAAAAGGTCACAGTGAAGCCCTAGCCTTAGGGCTGATTCTCAAGGCCATGATCATTCAGAGAAATATGGCCCCCGTATAGGCCGCATCTTCCGAACCGACCATGACTCCCCTGACCCAAACTGACTGCATCATAGTAATTTATTGTGGTCACTTGGTATGTGATCACAGGTCAATTGTACTGTATCCAGATGGATGGTGAGTACAGTACATTAGACCCCTGATCAGATAGCAGTTAACTGCACCATAAATACCTATGCTGCAGTCAGTTCTGGTCAGCGGAGCCACGGTTGGTCCACGACATGCGGTTGACACACCGGCCATGTTTCCTGGACCTATTATGGTCATGTGAATCAGCCCTCAATCCTGTGAATGGAGCTTCAGCGTGCATGCACAACCCCCTACAATCCATATAGGTGGGTTACAGGAGTCATGTTCTCATCAGTAGAGGTCTCTGAACAATCAGATTCTTGTCATCTATCTTGTGAATAGCAAATAAGTTTAGATCTTTGATCAACCTCCTTAAGGCATTCCATGGCATACATCCACGCCTTAATGAGTTAAGGGATTAGGCTGAAGGTATTGTCTCACTTCAGCAAGTGGCATTTATCATGTAGAGAAAGTTAATACAAGGCACTTACTAATGTAATGTGATTGTCCATATTGCTTCTTTTGCTGGCTCGATTATTTTTTCTATCACGTTATAGCTTGTTTCAATGGTTATGACCACCCTTGCGCTTGCACACTATAGGAGAGAGACCAACGCTTTTTCCTACAATGTGCAAGCACAGCCACTGTTGCTGGCTTGCAGGGTGTTCGTAACCATAGAAATGAGCAGTGTATAATGTAATGGAAAAATGAATTAAGCCAGCAAAGGAGACAGTATGGACTTTGAGACAACCGCTTTACACTTATGCCAGAGGGCACTTAGAGACCTACGGTATGGACATGTGTCAGGACATGTTGTATACTTTTTTGCTAGCAAAAATATTTTTTCAATTTAGCCTATAAATTTAAGGTGAATAGAACCCGTATGTTATATGGCTGGCCAAATCTGAGAATTTTTCTTTTTTTTATTGTCCCCCTTTTGAAAATGCTGAGTACTCCATTACCGTAGGCCTACCTGATGCTCATAACTGTAGTACAGGTGCATTGTAGGAATTCTAGTACTGCCACAACATTCTGATCCCTCCTTAATCTGCTAAAAATACATGGTTCTATAGCATTTACTATCTGTATTTCTTCAGAGGTCTATATTCTTTTTATTTTATTTTCAATTTAGAAGCAGAGATTTTGCTCTAGAATCAGAGACTTTGCTCTAGGCCAGTGATGGGGAACCTTTTAGAGACCAAGTGCCCAAACTGCAACCCAAAACCACTTATTTATCACAAAGTGTCAACACGGCAATTTAACCTAAATACTACAGTCCACTATAGTATATCTTCTATGTACTTTATTGTTTAGCTATAATAGCTTGCCCACTTTCAATGAGCTGCCTGTGTTGTTCACAGCGCGCCCTGCTCTGATGAATGGCAGTAAAAGTCTAAGGCATATTTGTACACCATAGACTTTTTCCAGGGTGTTGGTGCCCACAGAGAGGTCTCTGAGTGCCGCCTCTGGCACCTGTACCATAGGTTCGCCACCACTGCTTTAGGCTTTCTTTGTGGAATATTTCTTTTTTTAAATTTAAGGGGTTTTCTGAGACATTAATACTGACAATCTATCATGGGTCATCAGAATCTGATCTGTGGAGGTCTGACATCTAGGACTCCAGCCGATCAGCTATTTGAGAAAGCAATTAATCACCAATAGGTCAGATAATGTAACAATTACTGTCACTGGGATACTCAATAAATAGATATATACCACACTGAAAAGAGTAAATACACGTCCCATGGGTTTTAAAAATTTGTAGTCTTTATTCAAAATAATCACAACTCAAACATAATCTAAATAATATTACACATAATGACTAATAAGCATGTAGTGAATATGTCCAATTTATAACAACACCTATACTAAAGGTAAAAAGTCTATGGGACAATGCTAGTACCAGGAAAAGGGGGTGCTGTGGACTGAATATGTGCCGAGCCAGATGGGAGAAACCACCCTCTGAATGTCGCTCAGTGCCAAGTCAATGCACCACCTTCCTTGAGCAGCATCAAGGATAATACAGTTAAATACAAATATCCAAAAAAGTGACCAGAGACAGAGTAAAGATCGTACCAGAAAGTATAATGAGTGATTGGTATCCGAAAATGCATGATCTAAATACCCACATTATGTTGGTATTTAGATCATGCATTTTCGGATACCAATCACTCATTATGCACTTTAAGATAGGGAGTATATTAAATGTATTTATGAGATGCTGCTATTTATGAACCTATTAATATTCAAATCAATGTACCATAGATCTATATCATAGAGTTTAAGATCCCTTTTCCTAGAATCCTTCCATGTTATTTCTCTTGCCTCTTTTCTTGTCTTCTACTCATGTCATCTGCCTCTTTTCCCATTTCTGACAATGCACCTAACCATAGCTCTTAAACGCGTTCATTAATCACATAGCGAGACGAATTTGGCCGAGTGCGCATGACGGTCTGGCGGCTAGCAGGCTTTCCTCTGTCTCCAAGGAGATCGGAAGTCAGTGACGTCGGTCAGTGCCGCTCCGCGACTGCCCTTACTGGCGTCTGAGTAGGGAGACGGGCGGAAGCTGATTGGTCATGCGCCGCATGGAGCCACTATTTGTCGTTTACATCATGTGATCGCTAAGGAGACCTCTCATTGGACAGTTTATTATTTTAAATACTGATCACTTGGCCCCATTTAAAACACTCCTCCTGAGGACGCAGAACGGCGAAACGTACGTCGAGGAGATAACATCCACCTATCCTGAATCTTTCTGGTACGATCTTTACTCTGTCTCTGGTCACTTTTTTGGGTATTTGTATTTAACTGTATTATCCTTGATGCTGCTCAAGGAAGGTGGTGCATTGACTTGGCACTGAGCGACATTCAGAGGGTTGTTTCTCCCATCTGGCTCGGCACATATTCAGTCCACAGCACCCCCTTTTCCTGGTACTAGCATTGTGCCATAGACTTTTTACCTTTAGTATAGGTGTTGTTATAAATTGGACATATTCACTACATGCTTATTAGTCATTATGTATAATATTATTTAGATTATGTTTGAGTTGTGATTAATTTGAATAAAGACTACAAATTTTTAAAACCCATGGGACGTGTATTTACTCTTTTCAGTGTGGTATATATTTGAGAAAGTAGTGACACGGCCTTCTTGAGCTTTTCTTAGGCTGTGTGACAACACGTTCATATGGCCTAGCCAGGAGTGGACAACCTGCAGCACTCTAGCTGTTGTGATGGGAGTTGTAGTTTCACAACAGCTGGAGTGCCACAGGTTGCCCACCCTTGGCCTAGGCGCAGCTCATCCCCATTGAAGTGAATGGGTCTGAGCTGCGATACCAAGTACAGCAGCTATACAATGTACAGCACTGTGTTTGATGAGAAGGGAGAAGGCCGCAGCGCTCACAGGAGTGACGGTGCATTCTCAGTCAGCTGATTGGTGGGTGTCCCGGGTGTGGTGTCCCGGGTGTCAAAAAGATACTGATGACCTTTTCAGAGGATAGACCATCAGTATTTAAGTCTCGGAAAACCCTTTTAAATTTCACCTTATTTATGATATGTAGTAATTTATGTTTAGTATATGACTACTAAATGGCCTGTTTGTTATTGAATAGACTGTACATTATGAGGAAAAGAATTGGAGTGAGGAACAGTATTCTGGGGGCTGTCACGCTGCCTACTTCCCACCAGGAATCATGACACAGTATGGAAGGTAATGCGGAGCAAATCAGTGTAAAATTAGAGACTGTTTGTATTTTTACAATGTGGGTACGTTGAGAAGATTGAAGAACAGACTGACTGTGTTGGCACTGGGACACTGAGTGCTAGTGTGCATAGACCCATTTCTTTCTAGGTGACAGGATCTATGATCTGTAATTCTATTAGGATGGAAAACAAACGGAATGCCTTTTAAAGGCTTCTGTTTTGCATTCCGTCATAATACAAGTCTATAGGCAGAAGAACGGATCCATCTCCTTCCGTTTTATGGATTCTGTTCTTTTCTGTTATAACCGCTAATTATAGAACATGTTCTATTCTTGTCTGTATTGCAGACCATTTCTAGTTATGGGCGTGAGAAAAATGCGGATTGCACACAGATGTCCATATTTTGCGGACCGCAATACGGACACAGTTGTGTGCATGATGTCTAAGAACCAAGCAATCTGGTTAGAAACACATAAATGTCTTCTTATGATGTCCTGTTTTATGATATATAAGCCCAGGTTTACTAATCCTAAAGATGGTGTAAGCTTAGACATAATGTCTAGACCTCCGCCAGATTTATCACAGGGGCTTGGGCTGGTGCAGGGATAGACTCTTTTCTATGACTCTATACCAACTTGTTGGCTTACTTTTAGACAGATTTTTACACCAAACTTGCGCCAAAATGTTTCCACAAATTAGTTCTCATTTCCGACGAATCTCTGCCCACTTTCCACCAAGCCATGCCCTCTTGTTGACCATGTAAAAATTGCAGACACCCTAAGGGCCTCATTTATCAAAACTGTCTTAGTTGCCAGTCGCAGCCAATTAAAGCTCAGCTTTCATTTTTTTAAGAGCCCTTTAGGACATGAAAGTTGAGCTTTGATTGGTTGCTGTGGACAACTAAGACCGTTTTGCTGTTAGACAGTTGGGATAAATGAGCACCTAAATGCGCCAATTTTGCCATTTTCTTAGACAGATTTTTGGCAAAGACAATAAATCTGGACCATAGGTTTTAAAATGGTCTAATGACCATCTTAGTTTTAATTCTTGTCCCTAGATGAGCATTGGATACAACTTTCACAGAACCCTAGACTTATTTACGTTAGTAGAAAAAAATCTGAGTATAGCTATAGGTACTCTGGAAGATAAGGGGGAGCAGTATAGTAATTTTGTCGGTCTTTGATGTATGACCAGTTCATTTTTTGGCAGAGATGGATCTGCATCTTCACTATTGTACAGGATTTGGCATACTTTGTATGTGTAAATACAATGTCAAACATGGCGTTAGGTACAGTAATTCGTGTATTGAGTAACTATGAATTGCCTAAAGCATGTCCTTTCTCAACAGTGTCATTCGGCAGCCCTTTGGGAAGCTTTACTTTGCTGGAACAGAAACCGCTACTCAGTGGAGTGGATACATGGATGGAGCAGTCCAGGCTGGGGAGAGAGCCGCCAGAGAGGTACTGTTTCTACACAATTATTTTTACATTTTATTTAAAATAATTATAGAAGACATTGAAAAAAAGTTTATTGTTATGGAGAGACTACAGAAAGTTTTACTGCATGTTCCTTAAGGTGGCCGTGCTTGTCTCTCTAATTATCATTAACAAGCCATCAAACATTACCAGGCAGCTTCATCCATAGAACATCTGTACAGACATTTCTGCCGCTCTTCTGACCCCAGTATTGCGAACAGAACCTCTTGTAGAACGTTGAGGATGTTGATTAAAATGAAATGAAACACATGAATCTACATTGTTTCTCATTTTCCAAATCAAATGTTTTAATGAGGATCTGGCTCCATTTAGATTGTGTATTTTTTCAGATAACGTCTCAGTTAAAAATCATCTCAATGCAGTTATGTTTTAGAGCCCTCTAGTGGAGTTTGCAGCCAATTGCACTTTCTATCTCGCATATGCATTTCTTTATTCTGGCTCCTTCAGCATCCTGTACCTACCCTCTTCATTTTTTTTTTTTTTCGTATCCATTAATTGCCCCTCCACACACACATGTATTGTAGTTTTGTTTAGTCCAGTCATTGCTTCATGTTCTTCTTAGGCTCCGTTCACACATCAGCAGCCTCTGTCACATTTGACGAAATGACGGACACTAGGCCAGAACCCGACAGACCCCATTATAAGTTAATGGTGTCTGTAAGGCACCACAGGTGTCTCTAATGTACAGTAATCCATTATTTGCATGTTTCTGCTCCTGTGATGGAACATGAAAACTTAACATAAGTGTGAACATTGCTTTGTATTATTTAAAACTGTTTTATTTATTTGTTTCTATAACATATACAACACTTAAAGGGGTTTTCTAGCCTGGAGATATTGATGACTTATACTTAGGATGGGTAATCAATATCCGATGGCTGTTTCGGGCATCCATCGACGCTAAAAATGGCACAGTTGATGGAACCAGAAGCACAAGGTTCCATCCACTGTGTAGTGTCCATGCTGGCATATTGAATTTCTGCTCCCATTCAAGTGAATAAACAGCATAGTATGGTCTGAGTTGCAGATATGCCATGTGACCAATGAAGGTGACGTCAATGGCCTATTAAGAAACCATGGCCTCCTCAACAGCATATCAGCAGGGGTGCCAGGAGTCAGACCCACCAACTGACCTGCTGGAAAACCTCTTTAATATTAGTTTTTTTCCCTAATTTGTTGTATGGGACACACAAATCAGTTTAGCTTCAGTGATGTGGCATATCCATGTCTTGTTATGAACAACTTACTTTGTCATATACCAAAGTCCAGACAGATGCTTTGGCAATTAGAGGGAGCATATTGATGATAAATTGATTGCTCTTGCGTGAGAAATTTAGATCTGACTCCTGGCACAATATATTAGGGAACTATTAACACTTAAAAGGTTTTTTCTGGATCTGGACATTTTTGAAATCTCCTTTTACCAGTTAAAAAATAGATAGTAAAATAAATAAATAATAGAACGGAACCTGTCACCTGCACTACTCTGCCCTCACTGAGGACAGTGCAGTACAGTGTCAGACCCGCTGATTTCAGCAGTCAGTCCGTACTTTTAGAGTACTGACCTGCTGAAGCCCGCATTGCACACCAGAGCTGCTCGGAGAAGAGTTTGTTGAGGCTCGCTGTCCCCACCTTAACCCGCCTCTGGATGATGACAGTATTCGTTTCTATGCACAACAGGTAAGAAATCTGTTACTCATCGTCCATAGGTGGGGGCAGTGAAGATTATTGGACCTATCTTTGTCACACCGCTTGCATGGGGTTCGGCATATCAGTACTCTAAAAGTACCGACTGCCATCCCAAAAGTGACAAACCACTGACAGCGGGTCTGTCACTGCACTATGCTGCCCTCAGTGAAGGCAGTATAGTGCAGGTGACAGGCAATATTATTAATAAAGGGAACCCATCTCCATTGATTTCATAGGGGGAATGTAATAAGACTGGCGTTTCTGACACTAGTCTTAATAGGAAAGCTTGCTGGCATATGAAGCGTCAAAAATTAGTAACAAAGCACATGCCTCTCCATAAAATTTGGCACATCTTTGGGGGATCCATGACCCAGAAAAAGACATCTATGCCAGCAAGACGCTGGTGTAGATTTCCGGTGTAACACATATGCATTATGTATCCTACTAAAGGATTTTTGAAAATGGTCTGATCTCTTGAATACAAGCTGATTTAGTTATAGGAACATTCTTTTTAGGTGTAACTTTACAACTCATTGCTGTTTGCATGCAGGGAGATCAGCAGATTTTAGTCTGTTTTACAATAAACTGTGCTCAACTGTATCCCAGTCACCGAACACAGGCTGCCATAAAAAGCTGTCTTATTGTCTGATGGGTCTGAAGGCCCATACATCTTCTATAGCTGTCGGCTTGTTTGGCCAGCAGCTGTTCATCCTGATTTCCCTTATACGAGCATGCACATATGTGTTTCATTATATGAATCACTAATATATTCTTTACATTTGCTGTAAAGGTAGAGCTTTATTTTAATTGGAATAGGAAGGGTTATTTGTTTTATAAGCTAAACTTGAAAATCCTTTTTTTAATATTCCCATACAAGTATTTTTCTTTATCTGCAGATCTAAAATTTAAATGTTCAATCCTAATCAACATTTTGTAGAAATTGTTCTATTCAAATCATTATGTGCTTTCATACTGTGAAATTATAAAACTGTAAAATGCATTACTAATACTTACAGATAATGTGCAAAATGGGACTCATTCCGGAGAATGAAATATGGTTGCCTGAACCTGAGAGTGCGGTAAGTTCTGCATCGCTCTTTCAATTCATATAATTAATGGCTGAGCTTCACTCTTTTCTCTGTAACACCATTCTCTGCAGTTCATTATCTACAGCTTCCCTCTAGCTGAACAATGTAAGCGGCGCTCTGTAGGGAGAGCTGATGAAAATTGAAGCTGGTGGGATGCAGCTGTAGGAAAATTGTCCTAATGATTATCATTTGTAAATAAGATATGACTTCATCATGAGCACGCATGCTAGAATTACAAACCCGTAGCAGCAGATCTTTTTTTCTGTTTCATATATTCTGACATGATTGATTTTACCCAGGACGCATGCTTGACCTTGTCCGTATTGCAGACCGCAAATTGCGGATCCACAAAGTACAGCTACATTCCGTGTGCAATCCACATTTTTCTCAGTCCTATTAACCCTTTCGCTACCAGCGGCGTACATGTGTGGGGCGTTGTCCGAACATGGCGCCTGCTTGCACGTGCATCAGGCGTCATGGCGCACAGATCACTGCTGTTTCATGCAGCAGAGACCTGCGTCTAATTACCGTGACCGGCAATAATGCCAATCGCGTTAATTAAATGCTTCAGATGCCGTGACCAAGTGCAGTCATGGCATCTAAATGCACAAAAAACTGGAAGCTCACACTTCAGGGCTTGCTACTGATGCCCCGTGTGGCCAAATGGGGCATCGGTACTTACGCTGAAAACTTTCAGTCTCGCTGATGAGGCTGAAAGTGTTCATGCTGCAATTCTTATTTTGGCCACCAAATGGCAGGCCAGCATAAGAAATGAGCAAAATTGACTTTCAATGGCAATTAAAAAATCCTTGAACGAACAAAATGAAAAATTAAATAACATAATTAATAAGCTTATATGTGAACCACAGAATGATCATAAAAAATAAATGTTAAAACAAAAATAATTAAATATAAAAGTTTAAATCACCCCCTCTTTCCATATAATTAAAAAATAAATAATACCTAAATAACAATAAATATAAACATCATGGGATCCCCGCAACCAAAAACGCCCATACTATTCAAATTGGAAAAAAAATCCAATACGGCGAATGGCTTAACGGAAAAAAGGGTCAAAATGGCCGATTTGCCATTTTTTCATTGCTTCTCTTACCCAAAAAAATTTAATAAAGTGTGATCAAAAAGTCACATACACTATAAAATGGTATCAATAAAAAGTGCAGATTGTTCCGCAAAAAATGAGCCCCTAAACAGCTCAGTAGACATAAGTATAAAAAATGTTATGGGGGTCAGATTATGGTGATGTAAAAAAATTTTGGGGAGACTAAAGGGCATGAGTTTTCCGCAAACGAAACGCTGTGGCAACAAAACCCGTAAAACAGTTGAGGGATTGCATTTTTTTCCAAATTCCACCCTATTTGGAATTTTTTTCCTGCTTCTCACTACATTTTATGCCATAATTAATGGTGGCATTAGAAAGTGCCGGAAATATAGTTATGGTCACGGAAAATAGGGAAGAAAAATGAAAAAGTAAAAACGAAAAAACCTCCGGTAGCCAAGGGGTTAATAGGAGTGGCTATTCTTGTCTGCAAGAAAATGACGTGTTCTATAATTTACAGAACATACGGATGCGGACAGTACACAGATGACAAGACTAGCACCAGTGGACCCTGTCAACTTATAATGGGGTTCATTGGGGTTCTGGTATTTTTTAGCAAGAATAATGCTGCATGCTGTCTTTAGTTTATCATTGCGTAAATGACAAACAGGGGCTTTAAATGCATGGTGAACAGAGCGTAACAGTAATTAAGCCAGACTAGCGACATTGTAAGTGAATTTGAAATTATGTAGATAACTGGGTAATTTCGGCACATAAAAATAACTTCCAACAGATTGATCATTTAGAAACATTTAAGGCATCTTCCAGAAGTATTTTTAGCCTTTAGGGCAGGAATCGGCAACCTCTGGCTCTGCAACTTTTTCTGAAAGCACAACTCCCAGAATGCTCTATTCGCTTCTGTAGGATATACAAGAACAGCTGGGAGTTGTAGCCACACAGCAGCATGAGTGCTGGAGGTTGCTGACTTCTGCTTTAGGGAATATTTACACAAGCAGGTTTTTTTTTAACAATGAAAGGAGAAACAGTTCTGACTAGTGATGATCGAGCACCAAAGTATTTGGGTGTTCGGCCTGAACACATTGCTATATTCGTGTGCTCGGCCGAACACCCGAGTATAATAGAAGTCAATGGGAGACACCCAGGCACCGAAGAGGGGAGGGTGCCTGGTCCATTGGAAAAGATCAGAAAGTGACAGAAACACCACCGAAATGGATCGGGAACATCTGGATGCATCTTGGACTCCCAGGACGCTGCTGGGAACAATGTTGTCTGAGTTATATGCCACTTTTACAGACTGACAAAAATATGCACAAAACCCCCCAAAAAATCTATTTTACAGGAGAAATTGTTCGGAAACATTCTTTCCTGTATATTCAATTGTATATAAAGTGCAAGTGCTGCAAAAAATTTCAAGCAAGAGGCACTCCGAAACAGCCTGTATATCACATAAAGGGGGGCCTCTTTCACGTTGTGGTACATTTGTTCAGGTAGTGGGACTCCTACACTTATAAAGCCTATGCACTAAGTGAAAGGGCTGCCAAAAATTACAAGGAACTGGCACTCCAAAACACCCTTTGTTACACATAAAGGAGGGCATCATGCACACCCTTGAAAAATTATGATTGATGGCCTGCTGGTTTTCACAGGGCGCCAAAGGCACACTTGGTCTCCCATCAGCCGCAGACCTACTGCTTAGCTTCAAGAGCGAGGATCTGTGTTTGGCCTCGTTCCCAGAGCAGCTTTGCTAGCTGGGAGGCTCCCTGCTCTTAGGTCTGCCTTGAGCGCCGAGCTGATCACTCGGTGCTCGACATGTCTGTCTGTCGGTCATGTGACGCTGGCCACGTCACATGACCCTCAGACCCCACTATAAATACAAGTAGCCTGCTGGCCACAGGTTGCCTGTTAATTCTAGGTTCCTGGCTATTTGTTGGACTACTGAATACTCACCTGATCCTGTTCCCTGACGATCCTTTACCTGCTCCTCCTGTACTGCGCATCTCTCCTGGTATCCTGACTCCGGCTTCCACCTGACAGTTCTTTGCGGACTCCTGTTGTACTTCGTTTCTCTCCTGGTATTTGACCTCGGCTTTTCCTGACTATTCTCTGCTCATTCAGAGAGGGTGGGTCAAGTTATTAAAGTTCAAGAATCCAAGGAATGCAGCAGGCACCCACTCCCGACTCTGGGTGGTAGTGACAATAAATAACAATACAGGACTCTTAAGATGTTAACCCTGTTATTGGAATGAGTAATACAAAATTATAGGGAATGTTACTGCAGTATTTTGGATGAGGAAACGTTATATAGGAGAGGCTCTGCTGCCGCTTTGTTGACTCGAGATAACTTCTGCCTGATTGCACGTCCCCTTGATGTCAGCGATCCATTTGGATATCTTCCCTATCAACACTCGATTTTCTTTTATGCGCCTAACATGGTGAATAATTGTTCAATTTCGGAGAGGGAGCCTGATAAACAGTGTGGGGATTTGCTCTGGTAGGCAGATTAGCGGACGCAGTACAGAGGCAAAAACAAAGTCTTTAACTTAAACAGTTCAGTGTTTATTCACACATAAACAAAATGACAGCATGCCGTCTTGGTGTTCATTTACTCCAGGGCAAGTCCACAGAACAAAAAACATTCACCGTGTCAGCGGTTGTGTCAGAAGCAGTCCACAACAGGTTTTAGGGGCCTGCTTCCCAGTAATGCAGCTCTCAGCACTTTAGCATGGCACACATCCTTAGATCTCATAAAACAGAGACTCTACAGCTTCCTTGTCAGATGGAGGATAATTCACCACCAGCTGAGACTGCTGGCTGGGTTTTAAATCCCTAACAAAAACCTGGCCTGGAATTTGGGGAACAGACACCCACCCTGCACTTTGGCTGCTCCCAGTAAGAGCTGGCCCGGATCGGCTTTACAGCCACACTAAATAACCAAAAGTGTCAGTCAGCACTAGCTGCGGCTGACACTTAAAATTACTGGCTCTTACCTCAGCGAGGCCAGGAACCCTGGTGACACATATCTTCCGTCAATGACGTCCCTATGCACTTTCATACAACGGTTACGGCTACTGCTTCAAAGTAAGGCAGCATGAGTTGCGGGCCTGCAGGTGAGCTAACCCTGTAAAAGATTTTAGGTTCTGGCCTGCTGGTGAGCTGACCCAGTAAAAGATTTTAGGTGCAGGCCTGCTGGTGAGCTGAGGTGGAACCGACAAACCCAACATGATTTTGATGGCTGCATTAATCTGCAGGTGACCGTGATACAGCTCCACAGATTGTTTCCATCTGCATCTTTCTAAACAATCTGTGGCCTTAGTCTTTTATCCAGACTCAGTCATTGTGCCACTATGTGGACTCCTCATGCTGCCATCTCCACACCATGTCACCTTGCCACTCATTTTCATCACCATGCTGCTGCTGATGCAGCTTAAAAGGGCTTAAAGTGATTACCAGGCCCACAATCTAATTAAGGTTTTACGCACAAAACCAAAGTAAAAAATCGATTTTATAGAAAAATTGATTGAAAACATTCTTTCCTGTATATTTACTTGTATATAAAGTGCAAGTGCTGCCAAAAATTACAAGGAAGAGGCATTCTGATACAACCTGTATATCACATAAAGGAGGGCCTCATTCACATTGAGTTGCGTGCCTGCTGGTGAGTGGACCCTCTGAAAAATTAAATGTGAGGGCCTGCTTGTGAGCGGACCCTCTAAAAAATTTGATGTGAGGGCCTGCTGGTGAGTGGACCCTCAAAAAAAGCCTATATATGCGAGGGCATTATATGTGACGAATAAGCAATGCATATTGATATGACGGAAGAGGAGGAGGAGGATGAGAAAATAAAGATTCAACAATATACCCTTGTTTGTGGTGGAAGGGGTGCATGGGAATACAGTCTATTAACTACATTAAAAGCAACACGTGTAAAGTGCCTTTATATTTATCAGCATTCCTCTGGTGGAGTTAAGAAGTCATTGTCAATCCAGGCCTTGTTCATTTTTGAGTCAACCAGTCAGCATTTTCACTTGACAGGCGGATACGCTTATCTGTTATAATGCCACCAGCAGCACTAAATAAACGCTCAGACAAAACACTGGTGGCAGGGCAGGCCAGCACCTCCAAAGCGCAGAGCGCCAGTTTGTGCCACATGTCCAGCTTGGACACCCAGTAGTTGTAAGGCACTGAGGGATCAATGAGGACGCTGACGCGGTCTGCTATGTACTCCTTCACCATCTTCCAAAAATTTTCTCTCCTTGTGGCAGTAGGGGCCACACATCAGGGTGAGGGTGCTGGCGGGGTGTCATGAAACTGTCCCAGGCTTTGGAGAGTTTTGCTCTGCCTCTGTTGGAACTGCTGTGTGTTCCCCTTGTCTCCCCTCCTTGGTTGGCCAAAGAACTACGGACTCTGCCGCCAGCGTTGTCAGATGGAAATTGTGGAGCAATTTTCCAACAAGGATCTTTTAGTATTGCACCATTTTACTTGTCCTCTCCACCAGAGGAATGAGAGATGAGAAATTCTCTTTGTAGTGGGGGTTGAGAAGGGTGAACACCCAGTAATCCGTGTTATCTAAAATGCGCATAACGCTAGGGTCGCTGGAAAGGCAGCCTAACATGAAGTCTGCCATGTGTGCCAGAGTACCAACAGGCAAGACGTCGATGTCAACATCAGCATCTCCTCATCCTCCTCCTCCTCTTCTGCCTATCCACGCTGAACAGATGGAATTAAAGTTCCATGAGTACTACCCTCTGAAGCAGAGGCAACTGTCTCCAGCTCCTCCTCCTCCATCTCTTAATGATCCAATTCGAGCTGAGAAGACGAACTGAGGGTGGGCTTTCTATCACCCTGTGTAATGTCCTCCACCATTTTCTGGTCTTTCACATTCAGAACGTCATCCTTAATTGTGAGCAGCGATCGTTTGAGTAGACACAGTGGGATGGTTATGCTGATAATAGCGTTATCGCCACTAACCATCTTTGTGGATTCATCAAAGCTTTTTAAAACCTCACAGAGGTCTGACATCAATGCCCACTCCTCTCTTGTAAATAGTGGCAGTTGACTCGAAAGGTGACAACCATGTTGCAGCTTGTATTCCACAAATGCCCTCTGCCTCTCACAAAGCCTGGCCAACATGTGGAACGTAGAGTTCCTGCGCTTGCTCACGTCACAACAGTCGGTGAGCTGGAAGCCGCAAGCGCTGCTGCAGCATTGACAGACCAGCTGAAGCTGTGGATGACTTGCGGAAATGAGCACACACGCGGCACGTCTTCACTAGCAGCTCTGGCAAATTGGGGTAGGTTTTGATAAACCGCTGAACCACTAAATTTAAGAGGTGGGCTAGGCATGGGATGTGTGTCAGGTTGCCGAGCTCCAAAGCCGCCACCAAGTTACAGCCATTGTCAGACACAACCATGCCTGGTTGTAGGTTGGATGGCGAGAGACACAGCTCGGTCTGGTCCCTTATACCCTGCCACATATCTGCAGCAGTGTGCTGTTTGACCCCTAAACAGATAAACTTCAGCACGGCCTGTTGACGCTTACCCACAGCAGTGCTACACTGCTTACAGCTGGCGACTGATTGCTGACTGCTGCATGAGGTGTAAGTGGAGGAGGAGGCAGTGGAGGAGAAGTGGGGGTTGGAGCCAGTAACATAGCTGTTGGCGGAGACCCTGATGGACATAGGGCCCAAAATCCAGGGCGTGGGTAGCATATGTGCCATCCCAGGGTACAACTCACTCACGGCCTCCACAACATTCACCCAGTGTGCGGTCAGGGAAATGTAGCGTCCCTGGCCACCAGCACTTGTCCATGAGTCCGTGGTTAAGTGGACCTTCCCAGTAATTACATTGGTCAGGGCACGGGTGATGTTCTGGGACACATGCTGGTGTAAGGCGGGCACGGCACACCGTGAAAAATTGTGGCGGCTGGGGAAAGCATACCGAGGGATGTCCACCGACATCAGGCTGCGGAAGGCCTCAGTGTCCACAAGCCTAAATGGCAACATTTCATGAGTCTAGTAATTTCAAAAGTTGCACATTTAGTACTATGGCCTGTGGGTGGGTATTTGTGATTGTGTTCAAATGACTGTGTTATGGACATTTGGACGCTGCGCTGGGACATGGAAGTGGATGTTGTTGCTGATGGTTCATGCGAGGGGCATCCGGGCCTGCGTCATCGACAGGGGATTGGCCAGCAGTGCGTAACAGTAGTGAAGAGGAAGCAGTGGTGTGACCCGCAGACCCAGGCATTCAGCCCACTTGTTAGGGTGCTTGGATGCCATGTCGCGGATCATGCTGGTGGTGGTGAGGTTGCTAGTGTTCACACCCCGGCTCATTTTGGTACGGCACAATTGCAATTACCACTCTTTTGTCTGCACTTTCATCAAAAAAGCGCCATACTGTGGAACACCTAGCCCTTGGCAAGGTAGATTTACTCATAGGGGTGCTCAGTGTAACGGTTGCAGGCCTGTTTGGTGTGGGCCGACTTCTCCCTTTTGCAGCCCCACTGCCTCTTCCAGCCTGTTGCAGTGCTGCAGATCCCTCCCCATCTGTACTGCTGTCCTCGCTCGGCTTTTCACCTTCTCATGTTGGGTCAGTGACCTCATCGTCAACCACCTCCTCTTCCACTTACTCACTCTGCTCATCCTCCTGACTTGATCTAATCACAACCTCAGTGATTGACAACTGTGTCTCATCATCATCCACCTTGTGAATGATTGATTGCTGTTCACCACCGTCATCTTCTTGAGACTGTGAAGACTTAAGAGGTTGGGAAACAGGGCACAATATCTCAGGTCCCTCTTCAAGCGTGCTGGCACGAGGGCCAAATGTAAGCAGTGGCACTGGAAAGAGTGTGGGATCACTCATTTGGCAAGCCTCTGCATGTGGGAGGAAGGATGATCAGAGTGAGGATTCAGTTGACCAGACTCTTGGGTGCAGAGACTGGACTTGGAGGAAGAGATGGTGCTTAACCGACTGGAAGCATTATCTTCAGCAATCCAACCGACCAACTGTTCTCACTGGTCCGACTTGGACAGTGTTGTCCTGCGTCACCCAGCTAAGTTGGACATGAAGCTGGGTACGGTGTATATTTTTCTGGTGCACTGGCAGCGGGCACAGTTTCATTGCTCCCAGGGCCACGGCCTCTGTGTGCACCATCAGCATCATGCTCACTTCCCTGTCCCTTAGTGCTCACCTTCTTATTAATGGTTTTGTCACTAGATGTGGCACAGATTTTTTACAGTCCGCTAAAGACAGTTTTTGGATGCAGGACAGTATATTTCACAGAAACACACATAATATGGACACTATATTAGGCCCAGATTAATGGAATTTGCCTAAAAGAAACAGTTTTCAGATGGAGGACAGTATGTCGCAGAAAAACACAGAATATGGACACTATATTAGGCCCAGATTATTGGAATTTGCCCTAAAGAAACAGTTTTCGGATGGAGGATAGTATATGTCGCAGAAACCTACAAAATATGGACACTATATTAGGCCCAGATTATTGGAATTTGCCTGAAAGAAACTGTTTTCGGATGCAGGACAGTATATGTCACAGAAACCCACAGAATATGGACACTATATTAGGCCCAGATTATTGGAATTTGCCTGAAAGAAACTGTTTTCGGATGCAGGACAGTATATGTCGCAGAAACCCACAGAATATGGACACTATATTAGGCCCAGATTTTTGGAATTTGCCCTAAAGAAACAGTTTTTGGATGCAGGACAGTTTTCGAAAACTGGCATTACAGTCATGGCAGTACTTACATGCACGTTTATTGGCTGCATAGCAGCCGAGAAACGTGCGGGGAGGAGACTCGAGCATGCCGCTCGAGCACATGTGGTACTCAGCCAAGTACCGCCATATGCCGAGCATAGCGATGCTCGAGCCGAACAGGTATTCGGCCAAGCATGCTCGCTCATCACTAGTCCTGACCACCTTGTTGGGAAACAGTAGAGCGTTGCAACGCTCGTTGTTTCAGTAGCTCCCATTGTGGTGCATAAGAGCTGTGGAAACAGCATAGAACAGGAAGCTATACTGTTTCCCTATCTCAGAAATAGCATAGCTTGCAATGCTACGCTGTTTCTGACCGGCTGGTGGTCGGGACTGTGTCTCATCTCATCTTAGTAACAGCAAGATAAGACAAACCCCTTGAATACACTTGTGTGAAATTGGCCTAATTGTGTAAGAAAATGTGCCACAAAACCTGTTTGTCTGTTTGTGAAAAATATACTCTTAAAGAGGTTTTCCCATCACAGACAATGGGGGCATATTGCTGCGACCTACACTGAGAACGGAGCTGGGAAAGGTGGTGTCACGGAAGGTGTACAGAAAACTAGAAGACACGAAATGAAGATCCGACTGACTGGATCCAAAACTAAGGAACCAAAGGGAGAGCCCTGCAACAGACCTGGCTCTCTCCCTAACTGCTCAGCCTATGCAAAAATCTCAATGGTAGATGATCGCATATCCTCATTACTCGACTGTATAACACCTGAACACCCTATAATAGTGAGGGGAGATGACCACCGACTCCCTACACTTGATACGGAGGGAGTCAGGGTCACCTGGGATCCAGCAAACAGGAAAACACAAATGAATGATCATTTGTAGAAGACTCAGTAGTAGCATCCAGCATGCACACACTCCAGGAAGTTGTATAAACCGCAAAGTGATGCAGTATGGGAAGGGATTTAAAGGGATGCAATCGGTGCAACTACATGACAGCTGAGAGAGGCTAACGAGATGAGAAAACGAAAGCAAAACAAAAGGAACCTCAAGGAGGAGGTTCTGAAGAACGTCTGTCAGAGCTTCTCAGATGTCTGGTGGTGACAGGTGGTGGAGGGCGCATGTGTATTGGGCCGCCGAAAATAGCCGAGCTGGCTCAGCTATTTCCGTCGGTCCTGATAGAAATTTATTGGAGCCGTGGCTTGCTCGCACTGTGCTCCCATTCACTTATATGGGGAGAGAGCTTGGTGGTGGCCGTAAACCTGCTGCTCTGCCCGCACCGTTCTCGGTATAGGTGTGGGTCCCAGAGGTGCGACCCGCACCTATCAGACAATGGAGACATATTCTAGTGATATGACTGTGATGAGAAATTCCTCTTTAAAGAGAGAAAAGTAAATGAAGGTTGTCTACACCAATGACTGCTCGCCATCACTTCATGGTTGTGGGCCCCGACAAAAAGGTGTCCCATTGCTGTCCACAGATTGTGTGTGGTTTTGCAGCTCATTCCCATTCACTTCAGTGGAAAGTAGCTCCAATACCACGCACAACCTGTGGACAGGTGTTGTGCTGTTTGTATAAGAAAGCTGCCATGTTTTCTACCATTGAACAACCCCTTTACCTTCAGCATAGCAAACCTCTTTTTTCAGAGCTCAGTTTTTCCTATGGAGTTTCAAGTCACCTATTCTAATATAGGTATATAGTTACTATATAGTGTTCTAGAATTTGAATTGATATTTGCACGTAAAAAGCAGTTTACAAACTGCCAGGAATCATAAAGAACAGAGTCCTACTCCCACTGCCAAACATAGAGTGATTGACAGCAGTGCATACTATCTTATACGGGAAAATGTCAATCAGGCTGCGTTTGTCGGGAAAAGCAGAACTCGTAGGCTTTTTCGATGATTTCTGACTACAGCTTTTCTTTTTTCATTAAAATACTGAATAACATCATAAAAACAATATATCCCCCGAGCTCAGCATCTTCCTCTCTTACAGAATAGCGATGAGCGGCAGGGGTCATATTCGAATTCGCGATATTTCGCAAATATTTTGCAGAATATTCGTTGAATATTCGCAAATTCGAATATTCATTATATTCTACGTTTTTTTTTTTACTCGAAAAATCGGCAAGGAAATGATCGTGTAATATGCAAATTTTCGTAATGCGAATTTTCGAATTTTGCATTTTTATTGCAAATTTTTCAACTTTTAGACAAAGAATATTATAGCACTATATTAGCTAAATTGCTCTATATTCGTTTTTCAAATATTCGCTATATTGCTATAACTTCATTTTTTTTCAAATATTCGTAATATTCTAAAACAAGAATATATAGCAATATAGTAAATATTCGAAAAAACGAATATAGAGAAATTTAGCTAATATAGTGCTATAATCTTCTTTGTCTAATAGTTGTAATTTTTTTCTCATCTGAAGTTCAGATTGGAAAAAAATTACAACTATTAAAAAAAAACCTTCCCATAGCATTCTAGCATGCTTACAGTTAATAAAAACGTTACCTTTAGCATCAATCCTGGACTTATAAAACCATCAAAAAACATCTTTGTAACATATGCAAATGAGGGCTCGCAAGTGCCCAGGGGCGGCGTTACCCTCGTAGGTGCCCTGCAAGCTCAGCCTTTTCTTCGCTTCCCCCAGCCCCTTCCTTCCCTCCGCCCGCCCATCCTTTCCCTCTGACCGCCTATCTACTAACTTGTTGTTTCGCCGAGATCCCGCGTGTCACGGCCTATGGTGTGTTTTGTGACACTTTCCTTCACTTGGTTGCCCGTGGCAACGTGTGGTGTTGTGTTCATGTGGTGGCAGTGTCTCAGCCCGATGGCTGATCCCCAGGACATGGTTCCCACGCATGCCGTTGCCCGCGGCAACAGGTGAAGTGTATGTTTATGTGTGTATTTCCCCTTTAAGTGGCCGTCTTCCCTTGCCTGGTGTTGGAAGGGTTAAATCCCTTCTGTGTGTGTGAACACTGGGTGTGTCTGTGTGGGTGTGGCTACTTGGGCCTATAAATGACCTATATGGTCTCTTTGTTATTGCAGCATATGGTTTCCTGGGTTCCCGTGTGATGTCTGTTGTGTGCTGTGTCCTTTGTGTTGTTGTGGACAGCAGCACTTGTACATGGGTTCCAGGTTGTGTGTCTGTGGCAGGTAAGTGTGGTACTAGTCTCATTTACCTGTCATTGCCATATGTCTGTTCATGTTCCCCTTTCAATGTAGCTTGGCCAGTGAGACTCCTGTTCCTCCGTGTTTAGGAGGAACAGGTCGTCTTACCCTGCTCCTAGTCCAGGGCCACCCTGAGGGCTAGCAGGAATATCAGGTTCCGGAGTATGAGCCCTCCTACCATCAGGGTTGGCTCATACGGATAGGAGACAGGGTCAAAATTAGGGATGTGTAGGAGGTGACCTGCCTATCCTCAGCCGTGACACCGCGCCTGTGCACTCAGCCCATCGGCCGGCGCACGCGCACTGTGATGCCCATACCTTGTACGGCATCACAGTAATTAATGCGCATCCACCGGCTTCGCACCGTTAGCCGGCGCATGCACATTAATTACTGTGATGCCATACAAGGAATGGGCATCGCAGTGCGCGTGCGCCGGCCGACAGACTGAGTGTGCAGGCGCGGGATCTTGTTGAAACAACAAGTTCATAGATAGGCGGTCAGAGGGAAAGGATGGGTGGGCGGAGGGAAGGAAGGGGCGGGGGAAGCAAAGAAAAGGCTGAGCTAGCAGGGCACCTACGAGGGTGGCTTGCGAGCCCTAATTTGCATATGTTACAAAGATATGTTATGAAATGAATCAGCATAGAATATTGGCCCAAAAAAAACAACGTAATGATAAAAGACTGAGATAAACTTCTGGCTTTGATGACATTCTCATGTGATGAAGGCTTAAACGGCTAAACAAACATAGATTATGTTTTTGGATTACAGTCAAACATGACACTTCTATATTCAGTATAAGGGCTCATGCACACGACCGTTGTGGTTTTGCGGTCCGTTTTTCACAGATCTGTTGTTCCATATCTGAGAGTTTTTTCTCTGATTTAAGTTGTCTTCCTTTACGTTATTCCACAAAACACATCCGTATGGTTTCCGTATGCGATCCGTTTTTTGCAGATCGGAAACAGAAACAGCAACTTATAAATCACCAAACACATGAGCAATATGGGTGGGCATAGCATTTCTACTGTATGGATCTGCAAAATACGGATGACATAAGGATGTGTTCCGTGTGCGTTCCGTATTTTTTGCGGACCCATTTACTTGAATGGGGTCTCGCACCGTGATTTGCGGACAATAGTAGGACATGCACAACTTTTTTGCGGAACGGAAATGCAGAAACGGAATGCACACGGAGTACCTTCCGTTGTTTTTGCGGACCCATTGAAGTAAGTCTAGCGTGGCTGTATGTCTGAACACTCGCCCTGAAAAGAGCGACTCCCAGCCTCAGGATACCTTGGACCTGGTCTGCATTTCCCGGTTTATGATAAATTGCTATTGCTGGATTGCTTCTGCTTCGAGGGGAAAAAACACCTGAAAAAAATGTCCTTCAAACTTTTGCTACAAAGTGCTATACTGTTATAACACTGTAGAAACAGCATGTGGTATGAAAAATGCCAGCGGCTTCTATGGCCTCACCGCACCGCATCTTCCGGATTGCAGACCCATTGCGGACACGCTGTATGCGGACCCTTAAAATCCAGATGTAACCAGTTTTTAAGGTCTTGCAATAGAAGCTAATTGCGGTATGTGGATATGGTAGGAAATGTTTTTTGTTATGTTGAAAAAAAAAAAATAACCAGGATGAAAAAAACATGGTGTGAACATTTCTTAACATTTTATGAAGATATATGAGGCATTGTCATCTAACGCTGTGATCTTTCTCTTGTAGGATGTTCCTGCACTACCATTTACTAGATTGTTCTTGGAAAGAAATTTGCCATCAGCTCAAGGATTTGTTAGGTTCATTGGCTACTCTACATTCATTGCTTCTGCAACTGCTCTTGGGTTCTTTGCATACAAGAAAGGCTTCATTGCTCATGTTAAATAAGTTCACAATACTGGTCTCATTTTCATGGTGACAATCAGCCAATTCTGTTATGTTATTTGGTATACACAGCGTATAAGCCACATGCCACGTTAACCTTATCTCTTAGGGCTCATGTACACAACCATATCTTCTTTCCGTGTCCATTAGGTTTTTTTGCAGACCGTATATGGAACCATTCATTTCAATGGGTCTGCAAAAAATGGAAGTGACTCCGTGTGCATTCCGTTTCCGTATGTCCGTATTGCCGTTCCGCAAAAAATAGAACATGTCCTATTATCGTCCGCATTACGGACAAGGATAGGACTGGTCTTTTAGGGGCCAGCTGTGCCGTTCCGCAAAATATAGAATGCGCACGGACGTCATCTGTATTTTTTGCGGATCCGTTTTTTGCGGACTGCTAAATACATACGGTCATGTGCATGAGCCCTTAGGGTATGATGCAACCGTGAAATCGTGTGCGGAAAATCTTCTTTAATTTTCAATACAAGCAATGTTGATGTGATTTTGAGAATTCTCGTCTATACATGGCAGGCAAATAAAAACCAGCAGGGTAAATTGTACCACTGTGCAGATTTTAAATTTGCAGCATATCACTTGTACTGTTCCGTTTAAGATTTCATTCTTTGCAATGTTAGGCCCCTTTCACATGGGCTTTGCGGATTGGGGCCGGATGCATTCAGGGAAAATGGTGCAATTTTGACACTAAAACAAGTCAGTTTTCACTGCGATTGCGTTCCATGTTTGCGTTTTTTCCACGCAGGTGCATAACATTGTAATGCGTTTTGCACGCGCGGGAGAAAAATTGTCATGTTTGGTACCCAGACACGAACCCAGACTTGTTCACAGAAGTTCGGATTTGGGTTAGGTGTTGTGTAGATTTTATTATTTTCCCTTATAACATGGTTATAAGGGAAAATAATTGCATTCTTAATACAGAATGCATAGTACAATAGGGCTGGAGGGGTGAAAAAAAATTAAAAATAATTTAACTCGCCTTACTCCACTTGATCGTGCAGCCCGGCTTCTTTTCTGTCTTTTTCTTTGAGGAATAGGACCTTTTGATGACGTCACTGCGCTCATCACATGGTCCATCACATGATCTTTTACCATGGTGATGGATCATGTGACGGACCATGTGATGAGCGCAGTGACATCATCAAAGGTCATTTTTCTGTGCACAGCAAAGATGAAGACAGAAGAGAAGGTGGGCTGCGAGATTAAGTGTATTAAGGTGAGTTATATTATTTTTTATTTTTTTTTAACCCCTCCAGCCCTATTGTACTATGCATTCTGTATTAAGAATGCTATTATTTTCCCTTATAACCATGTTATAAGGGAAAATAATGATGATGGGGTCCACATCCCAATCGTCTCCTAGCAACCATGCATGAAAATCTCACCGCATCCGCATTTGCTTGCGGATGCTTGCGATTTTCATGCAGCCCCATTCACTTCTATGGGGCCTGCGTTGTGTGAAAAACGCAGAATATAGAACATGCTGTGATTTTCACACAACGCACAAGTGATGCGTGAAAATCACCGCTCGTGTGCACAGCCCAATAGAAATGAATGGGTCAGGATTCACTGCGGATGCAATGCGTTCACGTCACGCATTGCACCTGCTCGGAAAACTCGCTCTTGTGAAAGGGGCCTTAATCCGCATATATTTCTTCTTTTTTTTATTCTTTATTTAAGCAATTTCAATAAAGACAAGAACAAGTGTCTCTTCATTACAATAAAACATATCAGACATATATCTGTAAAGCAAGTCATCAGCAACTCAATAATTTCATCATCATTGAAATAAAACATGTCAAATATTGACCTGTGTGAAGAGTCCTCTGTGACAAATCAGTTTCAGCTCTATTGTGCTTTGTCAATTGTCCATATGATATAGTCTAACAGTGGTTTAAACTATCAATCTTATCTTAAATACAGTATATTTAGACAGTCAGTAGGAGGGAGACAAACAGCAATATAAAGGGAGGGTTGTGGGGAAAGGGGGAGAGGAGAAAGAAAGAAAAAAAGGGGGGTGGGAGCGGAAGAGGGATGAGTAAAGTAAGAAAGGAGGTCTCCATTATGTTAACAGAGCATGGTATTCTGGTGTGTCCTGGAAGGTAAGTCCATACCGAGACAAATGCCTCATGAGAGTTTTTCAAGGTGGCTTTTAGTTCCTCTATTCTCTGAATGTCCTCTAACTTGTTGACCCAAAGGTGTATAGCAGGTGAGGAAGGTGATTTCCATCTGGCTGGGATACAGGTCCTTGCAGTGTTTACTAGGTGATGCAATATTGATTTGTATAGTAGACAGTTAGGTAGGTCTGAAAGGTGTAATAAAAAAAACCTCGGAGAATTCGGAATTTGAAAGGAGAAGATCTGTGTCATGGTTTTATGTACTGACTCCCAAAATGGTCTGATTCTACTACAGTGCCAAAAGATATGAATCAGTGTGCCTGGTGCCGACTCGCATCTCCAGCATAGTGAAGATACTGAGGGGAACATTTGTTGTAGGCTGGTCGGGACATAGTACCATTTAGAGAGTATCTTGAAACCTGCTTCTTGAAATTTACAGGAGATGGATGATTTATGCGTTATGTGGAATAGCTTTGGCCATTGGTCGGGGGGAATGTCTGTCCCAAGATCAGAGCTCCATTTAACAATATATGTTGAGCGGAAGTCCGGATCCGGAGCTACCAGCGCTCTATCAAACTCGGAGTGTCGGTAGATTCCTGAGCCGATACAGACCTTTTCAAATTAAGTCAAGGATCTGTCAAAGCCCGGAGACGAGGGGATCGAGGAGAGGAAGTGAGATATTTGTCTAGCCCTCCAATGCCCCAGGGCACACGGGTCCGATAGGTTTTGTAATTCGGAATATGTGAGCCATCTCCCTGCAGTTCTGAAGGGCCCTGCACTTACCACTCAGACGCCTTTGTAGGTATGGCCCTGAGGAACAGCTGACTAGGAAGTCCGGGTGACCCAGGATTGGGAACAATGGGGAGAGTGAAGGGGATAGTATGTTCACGGCAGCATACTTGTGGAATTGGAATAAGGTGGGGCCTACGGTGGGGTGAGCGGAAAGAGCGGTTGGTGTCCGCACCATTGTCCAGGGCAAGAGCGCTAGAGGGGTTCGAGAGCAATGCTGTTCAATGCTGCCGGAATAAAACTACATGTCCGACATTTATTCCATCAGCCTCTCGCCGTGCGCTGCCGTGCCTCCGCCGGAACTTCCCCCTGCCCCCATTATAGTTAATGGGGCCGGAGCTGTAGTCCAGGGGCACACGTTCACTAGCAACAGGACGAATCCGACGGAACAGCCTGCCGGAGGTCCGTGCCGCTAGTGTGAAAGTAGCCTTAGTCGACTGGGCATGAGGTTGTTTGTTTGTGAACAAGCTCAAGGTGGGAGACCTCCGCAAGAAGTTGGGAGATTTCCTCTGCTCTTGCTTTTTTCCACCTGGCTCTATGCTTAATGAGAGCCCCTCTGATCACACATTTATGAGCCGCCCATAATGTAAGGGGGGAAGTGTTATCCACCTGGTTTTCCTCAAAGTAACTGGAGAGAACCTTGTGGATATCTTGAGATCACTAGATCCTTTATTAAAGACTCATTCAATCGCCACTGCCAGGATTTGGGTGCTGGAAGCGGGATCCTCAAAGAAGCATGGAGCATAGCATGATCAGAGAAGGTCATTGTGTCGATTGAGGAGGAAGCTAAAAGAGGAACCGCTGAATGTCTTATCAGGAAGTAGTCTAACCTGGAGTAGACATCTCTTGCCGCAGAGTAATTGGTGTAGTCCCGGACATCTGGGTTCACCGCCCTCCATACATCTATTAGGTCTCTTTCACACATGCATTGTTAGGATCCGGCGTGCACTTCCGTTGCCGGAAGTGCCCGCCGGATCCGTAACACCGCAAGTGAACTGAAAGCATTTGAAGACTGATCAGTCTTCAAAATGCGTTCAGTGTTACTATGGCAGCCAGGATGCTATTAAAGTCCTGGTTGCCATAGTAGTAGTGGGGAGCGGGGGAGCAGTATACTTACCGCCCATGCGGCTCCCGGGGTGCTCCAGAATGACGTCAGAGCTCCCCATGCGCATGGATCACGTGATCCATGCGCGTGGGGCGCCCTGACGTCACTCTGAAGCGCCCCGGGAGCCACACGGACGATAGGTATACTGCTCCCCCGCTCCCTACTACACTTTACCATGGCAAACAGGACTTTAGTGTCCTGGCAGCCATGGTAACCATTCATAAAAAGCTAAACGTCGGATCCGGTAATGCGCCGAAACGACGTTTAGCTTAAGGCCGGATCTGGATTAATGCCTTTCAATGGGCATTAATTCCGGATCCAGCCTTGCGGCAAGTGTTCAGGATTTTTGGCTGGAGCAAAAAGCGCAGCATGCTGCGGTATTTTCTCCGGCCAAAAAACTTTCCGGTCCTGAACTAAATACATCCTGATGAATCCTGAACGGATTTCTCTCCATTCAAAATGCATTGGGATAATCCTGATCAGGATTTTTCTGGCATAGTGCCCCGACGACGGAACTCTATGCCGGAAAAGAAATACGCGAGTGTGAAAGAGCCCTTAGTTGGTGGGAGTGTAGAAGATATTTGATACTATGGAGATAAGAATAGGCCAAGTGTGAAGCCCCTCTAGATATGTCTATCTGCGGGTGTATGGCGACATTTAGATCCCCCCGACGAAAAGCACACCTTCCGCAAAACCGTCTAATTTCAATAGTATTCCTGCTAGAGCAGGGATCAGCAACCTTCGGCACTCCAGCTGTTGCGAAACTACAACTCCCAGCATGCTCCTTTCACTTGAGTGGGAGTTTAGAGAACAGCCAGCAAGTGTGCATGATGGGAGATGTAACCTCAAACACACCACTGGTCACTGGACCAAAAAATCCCTGTAGGGGTACTACTATATGAAAATTAAAACATTAACTTTATTTAATCCTTTAAAATAGGGTTATAGATACCCCAATACCCACACACTTAAAACTATCAGACGATGGTACTGGATTATGCTGAGTTGCTGATTGAAACTGTTTCTCTCACATTAGAGAGAGGAGATTAAAGAGAGGTGAAATGTAGTGATTTATGGTGTGCAGTTAAATACACAGAAACAAGGATGTGACCCTATTTAGGGAACACCAAGACCTGGGCCCAGGTCCCAACTGTAAATCCTAACACCTATTAGATGGACCTGCGTATCACTTGTCACTGCCACTCAGAACACAACATTCACATACACTCAGGAAGATATTTGTCGTATCTCTGAGACCATATATACTTAATGAAGCTCCTACAGTACTAACGTCTGCCTAAAATTAAACTGCGCATAACACTAGTCCCCACCCGACATGTTTCGCCGCAATGCGGATTCGTCAGGGGTTAGGGGGATTAGTGTCGGCGCGCTGAGGAACTGGAGGCTATATTAGCTAAGTCACGCCCCTGTTTGTGCGCAGCGGCAGACCAATTGGTCGCAGCTGCAGGGGGCGTGTCAGCAGTATCGAGTGCATGGACGCTTAGCGATTAGCTCATCACCACGCGTCCCCTGCCCATTCTGTTTATCGGCACCATCTAATTACGTCAGAATCGACGTCATCGGCCCACCTCCTCCATGTCATGGAGGTAGGAGTGGGCATTTGCAAATAGACACATTTGTTAGATAGTAGCTGTCTGCTGGATACAATTGCAAGGATGGAGGCACAAAGATATAAATTTGTATACTATTAATAACGGATCACACTTATATAGAACTATATTTGCAGGACATAAAGGGGAATTGTATCCATTATATTAACAATAAACTTTATATTCCCCATAAAAATACCATTAGCCTCCATCCTTCAATAGTAACAGAAAAGGTACTCGAAATACGCCTATATTTGTTCCTCAGTTGCAAGGGGGGTATGGGGTCATCATATGACCTATAACAAATTATGACCTTGCGCATATACTTTATTTTATTCTATTTTATTTATATTATTCATTTGTGATCACATAAATGGCAGTTATGATATATCCCAAATTTTCCATAAACATGCATATCCAGTATGAACTATTTTTATAAGAAGGCAGAAAAAGAAAAACCTTCATTAAGTCCAGCTGGGGCTTTGCTAGATAATCTATATATTTGGCCTCTTCCCTTAATAGCTTGGCATCCAGGTTTCCAGATCTAGGGCCCAATTTAGCTTGGAAAAAACCCCAGAATTTCAGCACACCTTTACAACCATTATGAACATATGAAACATGTCTATACAATGATGTATCTTTTTTTAGTATTTATTGCACTGATGTGCCCCGATATTCGTCTCCTCAATTCCTGGACTGTCTTACCGACGTATAATTTTGGGCACGTACATGAAGCTATATATACTATTCCACTGCTTACAATTAAACCATTCCCAAATTTCATATTCCCTTCCATCAACTGGATTAGAGAATTTTTTAATTTTTTGTAAGAACCTACAGAAAGTACAACCACCACATGGATAGGACCCCATCAGTCTAGATTTTAACCACATCCTGTTTCCTGCCCAATTTTGGGGAGAAAACTATGCACCAATTGGTCCTTTAGTCTTGGACCACGTCTAAAAGTGACACTAGGATAAGATGGAAGTACCTGATGTAGTTTCACAACACCTGGAGTGCCAGAGGTTGCTGACCCCTGCGCTAGAGCCTTGTGTTGATTGGTGTTGGGGAGGTACACATTGTCTAGAGTGTAAAGTTGTCCTGCTAGACAGCCTTTTGCGAAAAGGTATCAACCATTATCATCAGTCTGAAAGTCTACCAGTTCCCAGGGGGTAGATCTGGAGATTAGCATGCTTACACCCCTAGATTTTGATACAGAGTAGCAACTATGGTGAAATGTTACCCACAAGCCAAATATCCCTGTGTGTGTATATAAATATATTAGTCCTGACTTCTGTAGTGTGTATATGTTTGTGTATACTGTCTTCGAGGTGTGTTTGGAGCCGTTATCATGTTGGAATATTGCCCTGCGGCCCATTTTCCAAAGGGAGGTGTCTATGCTCTGCTTCAGTTTGTCACAGTACATGTTGCAATTCATGGTTCCCTTAATGAACTGTAGCTCCCCACAGCCTGCAGTACTCATGCAACCCCAAACCACGACACTCCCACCACCATGCTCGACTGTGGGCAAGACACTCTTGTCTTTGTACTCCTCACCTGGTTGCCGCCACACACGCTTGACACCATCTGGATCAAATACCGTAAGTTTATCTTGATCTCATCAGACCACAAATCATGATTCCAGTAATCCATGTCCTTAGTCTGCTTGTCTTCAGCAAACTGTTTGCAGGCTTTCCTGTGCATCATCTTTAGAAGAGTCTTCCTTCTGGGACAACAGCCATGTAGACCAATTTGATGAAGTGTGCAGCGTATGGTCTGAACACTGACAGGCTAACCTCTTTAACCTCTGCAGCAATGCTGGCAGCACTCATACATCTATTTTAAAAAGACAACCTCTGTATATGACGCCGAGCATGTGCACTCAACTTCTTTGGTCAACCATGACTAGACCTGTTCTGAGTGGAACCTGTCTTGTCAAATCGCTGTATGGTCTTGACCACCGTGCTACAGTTCAGTTTTAGAGTGTTGGCAATCGTCCTATAGCCTAGGCTCTACTATAGCCTTTATGTAGAGCAACAATTCTTTTTTTAAGATACTCAGATAGTTCTTTGACATGAGGTTCCATGTTGAACTTTCAGTGGCTAGTATGAGATTCTTTGAGAGTGGTAACACCAAATTTAACACACCTGCTCCCTCTTCACATTTCACTTCACATTTGAGACCTAGCAACACTCAGTGGCATAGCGTAGGTTGCCAGCACCCGGGGCAAGCCAAGTATTGCGCCCCCAACCTGTGACCACGCCCCTTTTTTACAAATAATGCAGTAGATGTCATCTGCAGTCCTATGTAACACCACAGATAACACAGATAACTCTGAGTACAGATAATGTAGTAGATGGGTGTGAGGCCCCAGAATTCAGAACACACACAGTGTGACCTGAACTCTGGGGCCAGGCTTCGGCAGTGTGGCCCTAATTCTATATCCACCCCCCCCAAACAGATATTTGGATGGGCATAACATACATTGCTATGAAATATACAGGAGAATACCGCACCATACCTGTTGCATCCAGTGATCTCTCCTGTGATGTAGACTTTCCTCAGCATCTTCATTCGGAGATAGGACCGTCATGATAACTGCTTTCAGCCGCTTCTCATCTCTGTAGAGTTTCACAGATTTTTTTGGGGGATTTCTCACTTTACTATTATCCTCAGATAACAGACCTCCCCGTAGTGCCCATAACTATAATGCCCTCTGTATAATTATAATATATACTGGCCCCTCTGTATTATTATTATTTCCTCCTCTGTATTAATATTATTAATATTATAATGGCCCCCTCTGTAGTATTATAGTAATAATTATGCCCCCCCTTCAGCCCCTTCAGCATACAGTCCCATGTAAGATGCAACCTTCCCCCTGCCTTCAGCCCCTCCAGCATACAGTCCCATGTAAGACACATCACTCTCCTGCCTTCAGCCTCTCCAGCATACAGTCTCATGTAAAATACATCACTCCCCGCCTTCAGCCCCTCCAACATACAGTCCTATGTAAATAATATCACACTCCCTCTCTTTGCCATCTGCTTTCAGCCCCTCCAGCATACAGTCCCATGTAAGATGCCTCACACCCCTGCCTTCCAGCCCTTCTTGCACAGTCCCATGTAAAATGTATCACTCGTCCTGCCTTCAGCCCCTCCAGCATACAGTCCAATGTACAATACATCACTCCTCCTGCCTTCAGCTCCTCCAGCATACAGTCCCATGAAAGATACAACCCCCCCTCTGCCTTCAGCCCCTCCAGCATACAGTCCCATGTAAGACAAATCACTTCCCTGCCTTAGCCCCTCCAGCATACAGTCTTATATAAAATACAGCACTCCCCCTGCCTTCAGCCCCTCCAGCATACAGTCCAATGTAAAATGCATCACTCCCCCTGCCTTCAGCATCTCTAGCATACAGTCCCATGTAAGATACAACCCCCCCTCTGCCTTCAGCCCTTCCGGCATACAGTCCCATGTAAGACACATCACTTCCCTGCCTTAGCCCCTCCAGCATACAGTCCCATTTAAAATAATATCACCCCCCCCTGCCTTCAGCCTCTCCAGCATACAGTCCCATGTAAATAATATCACCCCCACCTTCTCTTCAGACCCCTCTAACATACAGTCTCCATAACAAAGATGATTCCTTCTCCTTTCAGCCCCTGCAAAAAGCCCCCCCAAGTAAAAATAACAGTCACTATTCTCCTCCACATACTTACCTGCAGACTCTGCTCCTGCTCTGTAGAATTTCCCGCACATCATTAGGCCACATCCCCTGGATGACCCCCTCTTCCCCTGACATCATACCTCCCAGGATCAACTACATTCTTGACACTACGCTCGCTCTACTGCCTCATAGGCTTCAGGCCACTAGCCTGAAACCTATGAGGAAGAACAGAGGGGACGGGAGCCATAGGCTCCCATGACCCTCATTGAAGTGTTTGCTGCCTGGTGCCCCCAGCAACAGCCCCCCCGCCCCCCCCCCACACTATGCCCCTGGTAACACTAACAAGTCACATGACACCGAGGAGGGAAAATGGCTAATTGTGCACAATCTGGTCATTTTCCCTTTGGGGTGTTCTCACTTTTATTGCTAGCGGTTTAGACAATAATGGCTGTGTTGGGTTATTTTGAGGGCACACAAAATTTACACGGTTATACAAGCTGTACACTGACTACATTGTAGCAAAGTGTCACATCTTCAGTGTTGTCCTAATAAAAGATATAATAAAATATTTAGAAAAATTTGAGGGGTGTACTCACTTTTGTGATATACTTATATACTGTATCTGTTATATATATATATATATATATATATATATATAAAAATGTGTTTCTGTCTGTCTGTCTGTCTAGACTTTCTTTATGCGTGACCAAACGACTGGAACGATTATCACCAAATTTGGCACACAGGTAAAGAAGGTTTAAGACCGGCTCTCAGCTCTCTAGGACTTACCGTTCCTGAGATATTCCCAAAAAAGGACCTGCATTAGCCAATAAAAGCCTACAGGTCTTTCACTCATATCCCAACTCACTGTTATTAAAGGGGCGGGCACTGTGGAGGTCACTGTTAAAGGGGCAGGCACTGCGAAGGTCATTGTTTCAGCTCTCCAGGTTCCTGAGATATTCCCCAAAAATTACCTGCATTAGCCATTAGAATCCAGCAAGCCTTTCACTTAAATCCGAACTGCCATTCACACGGTCACATGTCCCATATTAGCCAATAGAAGCTCGCAGGTCCTACTCCAGGTTGCCATAACAACTGATCACAGGTTTTAGCAGTTCGTAGGTCCTTAACTATTCAGTCATATGACGTATGATGGCACAACTACACTGCTACATGCATGGGAGAAGAGGCCACTATTAAATGGACGGGTCCTGTGTAGTTCATTGTTAAAGGGGCGGGTACTGTAGAGAACACTGTTGAAGCGGCAGGCACTGCAGAGGTCATTTTTAAAGGGGCGGGCACTGTGGAAGTAACTGTTAAAGGGGCAGGTACTGTGGAGGTCACTGTTAAGGGGCGACCACTATGAAGGTCACTGTTAAAGGGGTGATCAATGTTAAAGGGGCGGGCACTGTGGAAGTCGCTGTTGAAGGGGCAGGCACTGTACAGGCACTGTGGAGGTATCTGTTAAAGGGGTGGGTACTGTAGAGAACACTGTTGAAGCGGCAGGCACTGCGGAGGTCATTTTTAAAGAGGCTGGCACTGTGGAAGTCACTGTTAAAGGGAGGTGCACTGTGAAGGTCATTGTTAAAGGGGTGGCCACTATGAAGGTCACTGTCAAAGGGGTGGTCAATGTTAAAGGGGCGAGCACTGTGGAGGTCACTGTTAAAGGAACGGGTACTGTGGAGGTCACTATTATAGGGACGGGCACTGTCAAGTTCACTGTTAAATGGTCAGCTACTACAAAGGTCACTGTTAAAGGGGTAGTCAATGCTAAAGGGGCAGGCACTGTGGAGGTCACTGTTAAAGGGGCGGGCACTGGTAAAGGGGCAGGCACTGTGGAGGTCACTGTTAAAGGGGTGGACACTGTTGTGGTCACTGTTAAAGGTGTGGACACTGTGGAGGTCAATGCTAAATTCATTTTTATTTATAAAAAAATACCAAATTTACTAAATATTTCGAAAAATTGGCAAATTTCCAAGTTTCAATTTTTCTAATTTTATTATACATAAACCTCCAAAAATAGTTATTACTTTACATTCCCCATATGCCTACTTTATGTTTGAATCATTTTGGGAATGCCATTTTATTTTTTGGGGTTGTTACAAGGCTTAAAAGTTTTTAACCTTTTTAACCTCTTCAGGACACATGACGTACCTGGTACTTAAGGACACAAATCATTGAGCAGGCACCTTGGCTAGATGCGCCAGGGGAGGGGGGTCCTGTGACTAGATTAGGTAAAGTATAGGGAAAGGTTGGGCTAGGCAGGGATAATAAAGGGAAAGTTAGTGTGAAAAAAACTTTTATTGCATCACCCTAAGTAGCGTGTCTGGGGTCCACAGTACAGCTGTGTGACCCTAGACCCCCCAGGGGTGCTGCCGCTTGCCCCCCTGCCCCCCCCCCAACTTTTTTGGGGCACAGGATTTTTTTTTTATGTGCATACGCTGACTGTGGCCGGCACTCTTAGCGTCCGGCCACTGTTAGCGCATCACACACCCCACCGCTGATCAACTTCGGACGGTTGATCAGCGGTTAAGAATAAAAAAAAATAAAAAAAAATTCTGTTAGTTTTAGGGTGAGTTCGCAAACACCCGTGCCCCCAAACACACGCACACCAAATAAAGATTTACATGCACACATACACACGCAGACACACACTCCCCTATGGCCCGCCGGATGTTCTCAGCCGAGGAAGCATACGCCCAGCTTGCCTCCGAGTCCGAGAGTCCCAGTAAGGACGAGAATGACCCCACTTTCCTGTTGTCATCCGCGTCCTCCTCATCATCTAGCAATGATGATGAGCCCCCAAGGCGGCGGAGATGCCGCCAGGCAGAGCAAAGGGACCGCCATGTTAGGGACCCTGTGGCCCACCCTAGTACGAGCAGCTCTGGGGCTCGTACTAGTTTTCCGGCCCCCCAGTTAAATACATGGAGCCCCCTGCCGGTGAACTTTTCTGGTGTTCCCCAGAGCGATATGAGCCCGTGATTCCTGATTTTGTAGGCCAACCAGGAATCCAGATTTCCACAGTGGGCTTCACTGAATATGACTTATTTTGTCATTTTTTTCAGTGACCAACTGGTAAATTTAATGGTGGAGCAGACGAACCTGTAAGCCCAACAGTTCGTTGCTCAACACCCGGGCTCCTTTTTGGCTAGGCCCGGTTGCTGGACGCCGGTCAGTGCAGCCGAGATGAGGACATTTTGGGGCCTCGTACGGCATATGGGCCTTGTCAAGAAACCTAGTGTCAGGCATTACTGGAGTGGGGACGTCCTCTACCAGACCCCACTTTACAGTACGGCCATGACACGCTCCCGGTTTTAGGCCATCGGGAAATGTCTGCATTGTTCAGATAATGCAGCATGTCCCCCCCGAGGTGATCCTGCCCATGACCGTCTGTATAAGATATGGACGGTCATCGATCACTTTGGGGCCAAATTTGTACAGGCCTATGTACCTGGAAGGGAGGTCGCGGTTGATGAGTCTCTCATTGCGTTCAAGGGGAGACTCATTTTCCGCCAGTATGTTCCCTCTAAGCGGGTGAGGTAGGTATGGCGTGAAGCTATACAAACTTTGTGAGAGTACCTCAGGGTACACTTACAAGTTTCATGTGTACGAGGGGCGAGATTCCCGTATTCAACCCCCAGAATATCCCCCCACTCTGGGTTTTAGCGGGAAACTTGTGTGGGACCATATGCACCCACTGCTAGATTAGGGTTACCACCTTTACGTGGATAACTTTTATACTAGTATCCCCTTGTTCCAGTTTCTTGCCGCCAGATCTACGTCCGCTTGTGGGACCGTGCGGAAAAATCAAAGCAGCCTCCCTGCCCTCCCCCACCAGTGGCATCACCCCTGTCCCTGTGCAATGGTCCTCAAACCTGATTGTATCGTCGACTACAATCAGTATATGGGAGGAGTTGATCTCATATAATGCCATGTGCAAAACCCGGGCATGGTACAAAAAAGTTGCAGTCTACTTGGTGTAGGTTGCCTTGTACAACTCTTTTGTGCTGTCCAGGAGCACTGGCAACACAGGGACATTCCTTCAGTTCTAGGAGGCAGTCATCAAGGCCCTGATCTTTTCAGACTGGGAAAGAGCAGGCCGGAGTACCTCAGGAACTGGAGCACCCAAAAAAGGGTGCAGAGTGTGTCACAGGAGGCGGATACGGAAGGACACCACTACTCAATGTGACACGTGCCCCGATCATCCGAACCTCTGCATTATTGGTTGCTTCAGGGAGTACCACACTTCCATGGAGTACTAAATTTATATCCCAATTTAGCCACTGACATCGGATAAAAAAACGGTTCTAAGACTTGAGACACCCCAAAAAATATTTAAAAACTTAAATAATTTAATAAAAGTATACAAATTAGGTATCTCCACATCGGTAATAATCTCCTCTATAAAAATACCCCATGACCCAACCCCCAAGATTAACACGGTCCAAAAAAGAAAACAAAAAACTGTGCAAAAAAAGATTTTTTTTGTCACCTTACATAACAAAAAGTTTAATAGCAAGCGATCAAAAAGTCATATAGCACCCAAAATTGTGCAAATAAAACCGTCCTCTCATTCTGCAAAAAATGAACCCCCACATAAGATAATCGGCTAAAAAACAAAACCAAAAAAAGACTCAGACTTTAGAGATACCCAAAAAATTTTGGGGTATCAAAAAGGATAATATAGTCTAAAACCGAAATAATTGTAAAAAAGTTGACTTATTAGGTATCGCCGCGTCCGTAAGAATCTCCTCTATAAAAATACCCCATGACCCAACCCCCAAGATTAACACGGTCCAAAGAAAATTTTAAAAGGTGCTAAAAAGAATTCTTTTTGTCAATTTACATAACAAAAAGTTTAATAGCAAGCGATCAAACAGTCATTTAGCCCCCAAAATAGTGCCAATAAAACCGCCCTCTCATCCTGCAAAAAAGTGAGCCCCCACATAAGATAATCGGCTAAAAAAAAAAAAAAAGACTCTTAGACTTTAGAGATACAAACAATTTTTTTGTATCAAAAAGGATAATATAGTCTAAAACCGAAATAATTGTAAAAAAAAGTTGACTTATTAGGTATCGCCACGTCCAT
Organism: Bufo gargarizans; assembly: GCF_014858855.1. Taxonomy (NCBI): domain Eukaryota; kingdom Metazoa; phylum Chordata; class Amphibia; order Anura; family Bufonidae; genus Bufo; species Bufo gargarizans. Next base: position 457,826,534 of record NC_058082.1, read on the forward strand.
AAGAATCTCCTCTATAAAAATATGCAAACTGAAAAGAATAGCGTGGTATTAGCAGGAGGTGCTCAAACCCACATGCAGTCGTGCATATATATAGGGGCGCAAATCCTGCATTTGTAGCCCGCTGCTAATGACGATCCCCAGCAAAAATGCATACGGTGGAGGATGCCCACAGCGAACCACAATAGACATCCCACACAAGATAGCAGTTGTGGATGTGATAATCAATATAACAATATAACAAAATAATAGCAAAGACAGGTGCACTCTGCGGTCTTACTAAACCCTCAAACTGATTTTACTTGAGAAACCTTGGCGTGGTGCCCGGGCTCAGACATGTCCTACACCGAAGGACATGTTGGCTAATCTCTCAATTTTAAAATCAGTTTGAGGGTTTAGTAAGACCGCAGAGTGCACCTGTCTTTGCTATTATTTTGTTATATTGATTATCACATCCACATAATTGCTATCTTGTGTGGGATGTCTATTGTGGTACTTGTGGTTCGCTGCGGGCATCCTCCACCGTATGCATTTTTGCTGGGGATCGTCATTAGCAGCGGGCAACAAGTGCAGGATTTGCTCCCCTATATATATATATATATGCACGATTGCATGTGGGTTTGAGCACCTCCTGCTAATACCACACTATTCTTTTCAGTTTGTATATATAGAATTGTCTGGAGGTGTATATACTCCAATTTAAATGTGCCTGCTTTCCATTTACAGGTCACATTTAGGTGCACCTGTGAGGCCTGGGCCATATCAGCCAGTCTTGAGTGGGACTCGCAGACTCCTCCCTCCTCCCATTGCAAGCATGGTTAAATGCTGGAGATAACTGGTGAGTTGTTTGTGAGTCTGCCTCATGCTCCTGTAATTTGCCCACTGGCTCCTGGTACGGCTCAGGTAGGAGAGTGTTAGGTCCCGGGCTACTTGAGAAACCTTGGCGTGGTGCCCGGGCTCAGACATGTCCTACACCGTAGGACAAGTTGGCTAATCTCTCAATTTTAAATTCAGTTTGAGGGTTTAGTAAGACTGCAGAGTGCACCTGTCTATAAAAATACCCCATGACCTAACCCCCCCGATTAACACAGTCAAAAACTAAATTTAAACGGTGCCAAAACATCTATTTTTGGCACTTTTCCATTTCAATCCGTTTTTTCTGGTAAAAAAGCAAGGGTTAACAACCAAACAAAACTTAATATTTATTGCCCTGATACTGCAGTTTACAGAAACGCCACATTTGCGGTCGTAAACTGCTGTATCACTAAAAGACAGGGCGCAAAAGAAAAGGACTAGGGATGAGCGAACTCGAACTGTATAGTTCGGGTTCGTACCGAATTTTGGGGTGTCCGTGACACGGACCCGAACCCGGACATTTTCGTAAAAGTCCGGGTTCGGGTTCGGTGTTCGTCGCTTTCTTGGCGCTTTCGTGACGCTTTCTTGGCGCTTTTTGAAAGGCTGCAAAGCAGCCAATCAACAAGCGTCATACTACTTGCCCCAAGAGGCCGTCACAGCCATGCCTACTATTGGCATGGCTGTGATTGGCCAGAGCACCATGTGACCCAGCCTCTATTTAAGCTGGAGTCACATAGCGCCGCCCGTCACTCTGCTCTGATTAGCGTAGGGAGAGGTTGCGGCTGCGACAGTAGGGCGAGATTAGGCAGATTAACTCCTCCAAAGGACTTGATTAATCGATTGATCTGCAGCTGTGCATCATTGAGCTGCTGAAATTCAATTGCTCACTGTTTTTAGGCTGCCCAGACCGTTTGTCAGTCACTTTTTTCTGGGGTGATCGGCGGCCATTTTGTGTCTTGTGCGGTGCTGCGACCAAGTGCATTTAACCCTCAATGGTGTGGTTGTTTTTTGGCTAAAGCCTACATCAGGGTGAAGCTGTCACACCAAGTGCATTTAACCAGCAATAGTCTGTTTATTTTTTGGCCATATACTACATAAGGGGCAAGCTGCGCCTGTCACCAAGTGCATTTAACCCTCAATGGTGTGGTTGTTTTTTGGCTAAAGCCTACATCAGGGTGAAGCTGTCACACCAAGTGCATTTAACCAGCAATAGTCTGCTAATCTTTTGGCCATATACTACATCAGGGGCAAGCTGCGCCCGTCACCAAGTGCATTTAACCCTCAGTAGTGTGGTTGGTCAAGCTGTCACACCAAGTGCATTTAACCAGCAATAGTCTGTTCATTTTTTGGCCATATACTACATCAGGGGCAAGCTGCGCCCGTCACCAAGTGCATTTAACCCTCAGTAGTGTGGTTGGTCAAGCTGTCACACCAAGTGCATTTAACCAGCAATAGTGTGGTTATTTTTTGGCCATATCCCAGTCTAATTCTGTCACTAAATCCATACCGGTCACCCAGCGCCTAAATACTAGGCCTCAAATTTATATCCCGCTAAATCTGTCGTTACCGCTGTACTGTTGTGGCTGGGCAAGTTATTTAGTGTCCGTCAAAGCACATTTTTTGTTCAGGGTTGAAATACAATTCCCAATTTAGCAATTTCATAATTTAGTGGTTTCTGCTATATCAGAGCTATTTGAAATCTATCCCTAAAAGGGTATATCATATTCAAGGTGCACATAGGGTCATTCAGAATAACTTCACACACACGCTACTGTGCATTTCCAAGTCTAATTCTGTTAGTAAATCCATACCGGTCACCCAGCGCCTAAATACTAGGCCTCAAATTTATATCCCGCTAAATCTGTCGTTACCGCTGTCCTGTTGTGGATGGGCAAGTTATTTAGTGTCCGTCAAAGCACATTTTTTGTTCTGGGTTGAAATACAATTCCCAATTTAGCAATTTCATAATTTAGTGGTTTCTGCTATATCAGAGCTATTTGAAATCTATCCCTAAAAGGGTATATAATATTCAAGGTGCACATAGGGTCATTCAGAATAACTTCACACACACGCTACTGTGCATTTCCAAGTCTAATTCTGTCTCTAAATCCATACCGGTCACCCAGCGCCTAAATACTAGGCCTCAAATTTATATCCGGCTAAATCTGTCGTTACCGCTGTCCTGTTGTGGATGGGCAAGTTATTTAGTGTCCGTCAAAGCACATTTTTTGTTCTGGGTTGAAATACAATTCCCAATTTAGCAATTTCATAATTTAGTGGTTTCTGCTATATCAGAGCTATTTGAAATCTATCCCTAAAAGGGTATATAATATTCAAGGTGCACATAGGGTCATTCAGAATAACTTCACACACACGCTACTGTGCATTTCCAAGTCTAATTCTGTCACTAAATCCATACCGGTCACCCAGCGCCTAAATACTAGGCCTCAAATTTATATCCCGCTAAATCTGTCGTTACCGCTGTACTGTTGTGGCTGGGCAAGTTATTTAGTGTCCGTCAAAGCACATTTTTTGTTCAGGGTTGAAATACAATTCCCAATTTAGCAATTTCATAATTTAGTGGTTTCTGCTATATCAGAGCTATTTGAAATCTATCCCTAAAAGGGTATATAATATTCAAGGTGCACATAGGGTCATTCAGAATAACTTCACACACACGCTACTGTGCATTTCCAAGTCTAATTCTGTCTCTAAATCCATACCGGTCACCCAGCGCCTAAATACTAGGCCTCAAATTTATATCCCGCTAAATCTCTCGTTACCGCTGTACTGTTGTGGCTGGGCAAGTTATTTAGTGTCCATTAAAGCACATTTTTTGTTCAGGGTTGAAATACAATTCCCAATTTAGCAATTTCATAATTTAGTGGTTTCTGCTATATCAGAGCTATTTGAAATCTATCCCTAAAAGGGTATATAATATTCAAGGTGCACATAGGGTCATTCAGAATAACTTCACACACACGCTACTGTGCATTTCCAAGTCTAATTCTGTTAGTAAATCCATACCGGTCACCCAGCGCCTAAATACTAGGCCTCAAATTTATATCCCGCTAAATCTGTCGTTACCGCTGTCCTGTTGTGGATGGGCAAGTTATTTAGTGTCCGTCAAAGCACATTTTTTGTTCTGGGTTGAAATACAATTCCCAATTTAGCAATTTCATAATTTAGTGGTTTCTGCTATATCAGAGCTATTTGAAATCTATCCCTAAAAGGGTATATAATATTCAAGGTGCACATAGGGTCATTCAGAATAACTTCACACACACGCTACTGTGCATTTCCAAGTCTAATTCTGTTAGTAAATCCATACCGGTCACCCAGCGCCTAAATACTAGGCCTCAAATTTATATCCGGCTAAATCTGTCGTTACCGCTGTCCTGTTGTGGATGGGCAAGTTATTTAGTGTCCGTCAAAGCACATTTTTTGTTCTGGGTTGAAATACAATTCCCAATTTAGCAATTTCATAATTTAGTGGTTTCTGCTATATCAGAGCTATTTGAAATCTATCCCTAAAAGGGTATATAATATTCAAGGTGCACATAGGGTCATTCAGAATAACTTCACACACACGCTACTGTGCATTTCCAAGTCTAATTCTGTCACTAAATCCATACCGGTCACCCAGCGCCTAAATACTAGGCCTCAAATTTATATCCCGCTAAATCTGTCGTTACCGCTGTCCTGTTGTGGATGGGCAAGTTATTTAGTGTCCGTTAAAGCACATTTTTTATTCTGGGTTGAAATACAATTCCCAATTTAGCAATTTCATAATTTAGTGGTTTCTGCTATATCAGAGCTATTTGAAATCTATCCCTAAAAGGGTATATAATATTCAAGGTGCACATAGGGTCATTCAGAATAACTTCACACACACGCTACTGTGCATTTCCAAGTCTAATTCTGTTAGTAAATCCATACCGGTCACCCAGCGCCTAAATACTAGGCCTCAAATTTATATCCCGCTAAATCTGTCGTTACCGCTGTCCTGTTGTGGATGGGCAAGTTATTTAGTGTCCGTCAAAGCACATTTTTTGTTCTGGGTTGAAATACAATTCCCAATTTAGCAATTTCATAATTTAGTGGTTTCTGCTATATCAGAGCTATTTGAAATCTATCCCTAAAAGGGTATATAATATTCAAGGTGCACATAGGGTCATTCAGAATAACTTCACACACACGCTACTGTGCATTTCCAAGTCTAATTCTGTCTCTAAATCCATACCGGTCACCCAGCGCCTAAATACTAGGCCTCAAATTTATATCCCGCTAAATCTGTCGTTACCGCTGTACTGTTGTGGCTGGGCAAGTTATTTAGTGTCCGTTAAAGCACATTTTTTGTTCAGGGTTGAAATACAATTCCCAATTTAGCAATTTCATAATTTAGTGGTTTCTGCTATATCAGAGCTATTTGAAATCTATCCCTAAAAGGGTATATAATATTCAAGGTGCACATAGGGTCATTCAGAATAACTTCACACACACGCTACTGTGCATTTCCAAGTCTAATTCTGTCACTAAATCCATACCGGTCACCCAGCGCCTAAATACTAGGCCTTAAATTTATATTCAGCTGAATTTGAATACAATACATTGGGCCAAATAATATTTTTGTTGTTGTGGTGAACCATAACAATTAGGAAAACATCTAGTAAGGGACGCGGACGTGGACATGGTCGTGGTGGTGTTAGTGAACCCTCTGGTGCTGGGAGAGGACGTGGCCGTTCTGCCACATCCACACGTCCTAGTGTACCAACTACCTCAGGTCCCAGTAGCCACCAGAATTTACAGCGATATATGGTGGGGCCCAATGCCGTTCTAAGGATGGTAAGGCCTGAGCAGGTACAGGCATTAGTCAATTGGGTGGCCGACAGTGGATCCAGCACGTTCACATTATCTCCCACCCAGTCTTCTGCAGAAAGCGCACAGATGGCGCCTGAAAACCAACCCCATCAGTCTGTCACATCACCCCCATGCATATCAGGGAAACTGTCTGAGCCTCAAGTTATGCAGCAGTCTCTTATGCTGTTTGAAGACTCTGCTGGCAGGGTTTCCCAAGGGCATCCACCTAGCCCTTCCCCAGCGGTGGAAGACATAGACTGCACTGACGCACAACCACTTATGTTTCCTGATGATGAGGACATGGGAATACCTCCTCAGCATGTCTCTGATGATGACGAAACACAGGTGCCAACTGCTGCGTCTTTCTGCAGTGTGCAGACTGAACAGGAGGTCAGGGATCAAGACTGGGTGGAAGACAATGCAGGGGACGATGAGGTCCTAGACCCCACATGGAATGAAGGTCGTGCCACTGACTTTCACAGTTCGGAGGAAGAGGCAGTGGTGAGACCGAGCCAACAGCGTAGCAAAAGAGGGAGCAGTGGGCAAAAGCAGAACACCCGCCGCCAAGAGACTCCGCCTGCTACTGACCGCCGCCATCTGGGACCGAGCACCCCAAAGGCAGCTTCAAGGAGTTCCCTGGCATGGCACTTCTTCAAACAATGTGCTGACGACAAGACCCGAGTGGTTTGCACGCTGTGCCATCAGAGCCTGAAGCGAGGCATTAACGTTCTGAACCTGAGCACAACCTGCATGACCAGGCACCTGCATGCAAAGCATGAACTGCAGTGGAGTAAACACCTTAAAACCAAGGAAGTCACTCAGGCTCCCCCTGCTACCTCTTCTGCTGCTGCCGCCTCGGCCTCTTCTGCTGCTGCCGCCTCGGCCTCTTCCTCCGCCTCTGGAGGAACGTTGGCACCTGCCGCCCAGCAAACAGGGGATGTACCACCAACACCACCACCACCTCCGTCACCAAGCGTCTCAACCATGTCACACGCCAGCGTTCAGCTCTCCATCTCACAAACATTTGAGAGAAAGCGTAAAATCCCACCTAGCCACCCTCGATCCCTGGCCCTGAATGCCAGCATTTCTAAACTACTGGCCTATGAAATGCTGTCATTTAGGCTGGTGGACACAGACAGCTTCAAACAGCTCATGTCGCTTGCTGTCCCACAGTATGTTGTTCCCAGCCGCCACTACTTCTCCAAGAGAGCCGTGCCTTCCCTGCACAACCAAGTATCTGATAAAATCAAGTGTGCACTGCGCAACGCCATCTGTAGCAAGGTCCACCTAACCACAGATACGTGGACCAGTAAGCACGGCCAGGGACGCTATATCTCCCTAACTGCACACTGGGTAAATGTAGTGGCAGCTGGGCCCCAGGCGGAGAGCTGTTTGGCGCACGTCCTTCCGCCGCCAAGGATCGCAGGGCAACATTCTTTGCCTCCTGTTGCCACCTCCTCCTTCTCGGCTTCCTCCTCCTCTTCTTCCACCTGCTCATCCAGTCAGCCACACACCTTCACCACCAACTTCAGCACAGCCCGGGGTAAACGTCAGCAGGCCATTCTGAAACTCATATGTTTGGGGGACAGGCCCCACACCGCACAGGAGTTGTGGCGGGGTATAGAACAACAGACCGACGAGTGGTTGCTGCCGGTGAGCCTCATGCCCGGCCTGGTGGTGTGTGATAATGGGCGAAATCTCGTTGCAGCTCTGGGACTAGCCAATTTGACGCACATCCCTTGCTTGGCGCATGTGCTGAATTTGGTGGTGCAGAAGTTCATTCACAACTACCCCGACATGTCAGAGCTGCTGCATAAAGTGCGGGCCGTCTGTTCGCGCTTCCGGCGTTCACATCCTGCTGCTGCTCGCCTGTCTGAGCTACAGCGTAACTTCGGCCTTCCCGCTCACCGCCTTATATGCGACGTGCCCACCAGGTGGAACTCCACCTTGCACATGCTGGACAGACTGTGCGAGCAGCAGCAGGCCATAGTGGAGTTTCAGCTGCAGCACGCACGGGTCAGTCGCACTACAGAACAGCACCACTTCACCACCAATGACTGGGCCTCCATGCGAGACCTGTGTGCCCTGTTGCGCTGTTTCGAGTACTCCACCAACATGGCCAGTGGCGATGACGCCGTTATCAGCGTTACAATACCACTTCTATGTCTTCTTGAGAAAACACTTAGGGCGATGATGGAAGAGGAGGTGGCCCAGGAGGAGGAGGAGGAGGAGGAGGAGGAAGAGGGGTCATTTTTAGCACTTTCAGGCCAGTCTCTTCGAAGTGACTCAGAGGGAGGTTTTTGGCAACAGCAGAGGCCAGGTACAAATGTGGCCAGCCAGGGCCCACTACTGGAGGACGAGGAGGACGAGGATGAGGAGGAGGTGGAGGAGGATGAGGATGAAGTATGGTCACAGCGGGGTGGCACCCAACGCAGCTCGGGTCCATCACTGGTGCGTGGCTGGGGGGAAAGGCAGGACGATGACGATACGCCTCCCACAGAGGACAGCTTGTCCTTACCCCTGGGCAGCCTGGCACACATGAGCGACTACATGCTGCAGTGCCTGCGCAACGACAGCAGAGTTGCCCACATTTTAACCTGTGCGGACTACTGGGTTGCCACCCTGCTGGATCCACGCTACAAAGACAATGTGCCCACCTTACTTCCTGCACTGGAGCGTGATAGGAAGATGCGCGAGTACAAGCGCACGTTGGTAGACGCGCTACTGAGAGCATTCCCAAATGTCACAGGGGAACAAGTGGAAGCCCAAGGCCAAGGCAGAGGAGGAGCAAGAGGTCGCCAAGGCAGCTGTGTCACGGCCAGCTCCTCTGAGGGCAGGGTTAGCATGGCAGAGATGTGGAAAACTTTTGTCAACACGCCACAGCTAACTGCACCACCACCTGATACGCAACGTGTTAGCAGGAGGCAACATTTCACTAACATGGTGGAACAGTACGTGTGCACACCCCTCCACGTACTGACTGATGGTTCGGCCCCATTCAACTTCTGGGTCTCTAAATTGTCCACGTGGCCAGAGCTAGCCTTTTATGCCTTGGAGGTGCTGGCCTGCCCGGCGGCCAGCGTTTTGTCTGAACGTGTATTCAGCACGGCAGGGGGCGTCATTACAGACAAACGCAGCCGCCTGTCTACAGCCAATGTGGACAAGCTGACGTTCATAAAAATGAACCAGGCATGGATCCCACAGGACCTGTCTGTCCCTTGTCCAGATTAGACATTAACTACCTCCCCTTAACCATATATTATTGGACTCCAGGGCACTTCCTCATTCAATCCTATTTTTATTTTCATTTTACCATTATATTGCGAGGCTACCCAAAGTTGAATGAACCTCTCCTCTGTCTGGGTGCCAGGGCCTAAATATATGCCAATGGACTGTTCCAATGTTGGGTGACGTGAAGCCTGATTCTCTGCTATGACATGCAGACTAATTCTCTGCTGACATGAAGCCAGATCCTCTGTTACGGGACCTCTCTCCTCTGCCTGGGTGCTGGGCCTAAATATATGCCAATGGACTGTTGCAGTGGTGGCTGACGTGAAGCCTCATTCTCTGCTATGACATGCAGACTAATTCTCTGCTGACATGAAGCCAGATTGTCTGTTACGGGACCTCTCTCCTCTGCCTGGGTGCTGGGCCTAAATATCTGACAATGGACTGTTGCAGTGGTGGCTGACGTGAAGCCTGATTTTCTGCTATGACATGCAGACTGATTCTCTGCTGACATGAAGCCAGATTGTCTGTTACGGGACCTCTCTCCTCTGCCTGGGTGCTGGGCCTAAATATCTGACAATGGACTGTTGCATTGGTGGCTGACGTGAAGCCTGATTCTCTGCTATGACATGCAGACTAATTCTCTGCTGACATGAAGCCAGATTGTCTGTTACGGGACCTCTCTCCTCTGCCTGGGTGCTGGGCCTAAATTTATGAAAATGGACTGTTGCAGTGGTGGGTGACGTGAAGCCTGATTCTCTGCTATGACATGAAGACTGATTCTCTGCTGACATGAAGCCAGATTGTCTGTTACGGGACATCTCTCCTCTGCCTGGGTGCTGGGCCTAGATTTATGAAAATGGACTCTTACAGTGGTGGGTGACCTGAAGCCTGATTCTCTGCTATGACATGAAGACTGATTCTCTGCTGACATGAAGCCAGATTGTCTGTTACGGGACCTCTCTCCTCTGCCTGGGTGCTGGGCCTAAATTTATGAAAATGGACTCTTACAGTGGTGGGTGACGTGAAGCCTGATTTTCTGCTATGACATGAAGACTGATTCTCTGCTGACATGAAGCCAGATTGTCTGTTACGGGACCTCTCTCCTCTGCCTGGGTGCTGGGCCTAAATTTATGAAAATGGACTGTTGCAGTGGTGGGTGACTTGAAGCCTGATTCTCTGCTATGATATGAAGACTGATTCTCTGCTGACATGAAGCCAGATCCTCTGTTACGGGACCTCTCTCCTCTGCCTGGGTGCTGGGCCTAAATATCTGACAATGGACTGTTGCATTGGTGGCTGACGTGAAGCCTGATTCTCTGCTATGACATGCAGACTAATTCTCTGCTGACATGAAGCCAGATTGTCTGTTACGGGACCTCTCTCCTCTGCCTGGGTGCTGGGCCTAAATTTATGAAAATGGACTGTTGCAGTGGTGGGTGACGTGAAGCCTGATTCTCTGCTATGACATGAAGACTGATTCTCTGCTGACATGAAGCCAGATTGTCTGTTACGGGACCTCTCTCCTCTGCCTGGGTGCTGGGCCTAAATTTATGAAAATTGGAAATTTGGCATTTTTAAAAATTTTTTGCTAAATTTGGTATTTATTTATAAATAAAAATGATTATTTTTTTTACTTCATTTTACCAGTGTCATGAAGTACAATATGTGACGAAAAAACTCTCTCAGAATGGCTTGGATAAGTCAAAGCGTTTTAAAGTTATCACCACTTAAAGTGACATTGGTCAGATTAGAAAAAAATGGCCTGGTCCTTAACTCCTTATTTCACCTTAAGGACCAGACCATTTTTTTGCAAATCTGACCAGTGCCACTTTAAGTGGTGATAACTTTAAAACGCTTTTACTTATCCAGGCCATTCTGAGATTGTTTTTTCGTCACATATTGTACTTCATGACAGTGGTAAAATATCAAAAAATCATTTTTATTTATAAAAAATACCAAATTTAGCAAAAATTTGTAAAAAAATTGCAAATTTCCAAGTTTCAATTACTCTACTTCTATAATACATAGTAATACCTCCAAAAATAGTTATTACTTTACATTCCCCATATGTCTACTTCATGTTTGGGTCATTTTGGGAATGATATTTTATTTTTGGGGGATGTTAAAAGGCTTAGAAGTTTAGAAGCAAATCTTGAAATATTTCAGAAATTTTCAAAAAAACAATTTTTAGGGACCAGTTCAGGTCTGAAGTCACTTTGCAAGGCTTACATAGTAGAAACCACCCAAAAATTACTCCATTCTAGAAACTACACCCCTCAAGGTATTCAAAACTGATTTTACAAACTTTTTTTTAACCCATTAAGTGTTCCACAAGAATTAATAGAAAATAGAGATACAATTTTAAAATTGGCAGATTTTCCATTTTAGTATTTTTTTTACTTTTACAAAGCAATGGTTAACAGTCAAAGAAAACTGAATATTTATGGCCCTGATTCTGTAGTTTACAGAAACACCTCATATGTGGTCATAAACTTCTGTACTGTCACACGGCATGGCGCAGAAGGAAAGGAATGCCATACGGTTTTTGGAAGGCAAATTTTGCTAGACTGTTTTTTTTTACACCATGTCCCAATTGAAGCCCCCCTGATGCAACCCTAGAGTAGAAACTCCATAAAAGTGACCCTATCTAAGAGACTACACCCCTCAAGGTATTCAAAACTGATTTTACAAACGTCGTTACCCTTTAGGTGTTTCACATGAATTAATGGAAAATAGAGATACAATTTCAGAATTTCACTTTTTTGGCAGATTTTCCATTTTTTTATTTTTTTTTTACTTTTACAAAGCAAGAGTTAAGAGCCAAATAAAACTCAATATTTATGGCCCTGATTCTGTAGTTTACAGAAACACCCCATATGTGGTCGTAAACTACTGTACGGGCACACGGCAAGGCGCAGAAGAAAAGGAATGCCATATGGTTTTTGGAAGGCAAATTTTGCTGGACTGTTTTTTTTGACACCATGTCCCATTTGAAGCCCCTCTGATGCACCCCTACAGTAGAAACTCCAGAAAAGTGACCCCATTTTATAAAATACAGGATAGGGTGGAAGTTTTTTTGGTACTAGTTTAGTTTACATATGATTTTTGGTACATATTACACTTTTTGTGAGGCAAGATAACAAGAAATAGCTGTTTTTATTTTTGGTTATTTACAACATTCATCTGACAGGTTAGATCATGTTGTATTTTTATAGACCAGGTTGTCATGGACGAGGCGATACCTAATATGTATACTTTTTTTATTTATGTAAGTTTTACACAATGATTTCATTTTTGAAGCAAAAAAAAATCATGTTTTAGTGTTTCCATAGTCTGAGAGCCATAATTTTTTCAGTTTTTGGGCGATTACCTTAGGTAGGGTATGATTTTTGCGGGATGAGATGACGGCTTTATTGGCACTATTTTGGGGTGCGTGTGACTTTTTGATCGCTTGCTATTGCACTTTTCGTGATGTAAAATGACAAAAAATCATTAATTTCTAACGATAATGTTTTCCCTTAGTCCTAACAGCAGCACAGATGAGGTTAACTACCCCCATGGACTGGTAGGACCGGCGGAATTTTGATGAGCCCAAGAACCAATAACAAAACGTTATACCCCTACATAAGGAGGGAATACCCCCCAGCCCGCTGTGTCTATAGCAAGAATAACTTACTAGGGTGGAAAACTTGTGTGCTGCTGTTAGGACTAAGGGAAAACAAATTATCGTTAGAAATTAACATTTCCCTTAGGTCCTACCAGCAGCACAGATGGGGAGATAGCAAGATGAACCCCTAGGAAGGGTCCTCATGCCTGGCAGAGCTAAGGATAGCCTGCCCAAATGCCGAAAACTTCGCTAACCTGGCGTCTAGTCTGTAGTGGGAGATGAAAGTGGATTCAGAGCTCCAGGAGGCAGCTTTACAAACCATCTCCAGAGGAAGGAGACTTCTATCAGCAAAGGAAGTAGAGATGGCCCTTGTGGAATGGGCCTTCACAAACTCTGATCCAAAGCCTGAGAAACAAAAGATTCTCTAATGGCCTCCTCCTCCCGAGATGGCAGAAATCTGGAACCTCAGAGTAGATGGAGCAAGGGCCTCTGTCTAGGCCGTCCTGTAGCAATTTAGGTATCGTAGAGAGAGGCGGATCTGCAGATGCCACCTAGTTTGAAGCACACCATGACGAGAAGATTCTCATGATTCTGGAGTAAGCTTTCTTAGTAGATTCTGCTCTTGAATGTGACAACGTTCAGGACCGACTCTGAAAGCCCTTCTATTCTGGGAAGGGACTGATCAACCTCCAGGCTGTCAGGTTGAACCTGTGCAGATCTGGGCAGAGTTGAGTGTCCGATGACACCAGGGTCTGCCGTGGGGGGAGCCTCCAATAATGTCCCTGACTCATCTGAATGAGCTGGGTAAACCAGGATCTCTTGGGCCAAAACGGTATGATTGCTATTACCGAGGCCTGATCCTGACAAATTTTCATCAATACCCTCGGTATCATGGAAAAGGGAGGGAAGATGTAAACCAGCCTGAACCTCAACGGTATCGACAGAGCATCTATCGCCAGGGGGTTGTCCTCCTGTAAAGGGAGCAGAACCTCTCCAACTTGGCATTGAACCTCGTTGCCATGAGATCTACCTCTGGCAAACCGCACCTGAGGATAATCTGCCTGAATATCTCCGGATGCAGAGACCATTCCATTGTCGGCAGACCGCGACTCAGACGATCCGCGATTATATTGCAGGAACCATGGATGTGGATGGCAGACAGGTAGGAAAGGTTTAACTCTGCCCACCGAAGAATTACCCTGATCTCTGAAAGGAGGGGTAGAGATCTTGTGCCTCCCTGCTTGTTTATGTACAGGACTGCAGTCATGTTGTCTGACTGTATTCTCACTGCTAAGCCTCGGATTCGGGGGGCAAAGTGAAGGAGGGCTAGCCGGATGGCTTGAATCTCATGGAGATTGGAGGAAACTAGCCGCTCCTGAGGAGACCAAGTCCCTTGGACAGGGGAACCATCTATGTGAGCGCCCCAGCCTACTTGGGACGCATCCATAGTCAATATGACCCAGGATGGCTGGGTTATTGACTTCTCCCCCGGGAGATGGAGCCACCATCTCAGGGAGGTTTGAGTCTGACAAGACAGATAGGACCTCCGATTGTAAAGGGCAGAGGTGCCACACAGCCCAAGGGACTGTCTCCGCAGCCACTGACATGAGCCCCAACATCTTCACGAGAGTCCTGATGGAAACTCAACAAGGAACAGATAGGAACCTTGCCAGGTCCAGAATCCGAGTTCTTCTTTCTGGAGTCAACTGGAGGGACATCCCAACGGAGTCTACTATGAAGCCAAGATAGGTTACTGAAGTAGACGGGCTCACGTTCGACTTCTGCCAATTGAACCCTAGACAGAGCAGAAAAGAGATAGCCATATGAAGATGGTGGGTAAGAACTGGAACCAAGGAGGTTTTTAGGATCCAATCATCCAGGTAAGGAATTACGGTCAGCCCTTGAAGCCTCAGAGCTGCCACAACCAAAACCACCACCTTGGCGAAGGTGATAGGAGCAGAGGAAATCCCGAAGGGTAAGGCAACAAATTGAAGGTGCCTGAGGACCCCCGAGACCTGGACCGCGATCCTGAGATACCTCTGGGAAGCAGGATGGATGGGTATGTGAAGATAGGCATCCTTGAGATCCAGGGTAGCCATCACGTCTCCGGGGTTGAGAACGTGGATCACTGATCTGATAGTTTCCATGCAAAACTTTGCCTTCCTTATAAATCGATTGAAAAATCTCAAATCGATAATTATCCGGAGGTCTCCGGATTTCTTGGGAATTATAAATACCAGAGAATAGATCCCTAAGCCCCTCTCTCCTGACGGAACCTCCTTCAGAGCGCCCTTGAGGATATAGTCCTGGATATAGGCCTCCAGAATCGCCTGCCTGGCGGGCAGTAGGCGCTGGTTGATGACAAATCTGGAGGTGATTTGAGGTTTATTAGGTAGCCCTCGGAAATGACCTTTAGGACCCAAGGGTCCAGAATCTCCTGAGCCCTGACATCCTTGAACTGGGCGAGACTCCCCCCAACAGGCACAAGGGGATAAGAAATAGGAAAATCTTCCGGAAGGATGGCAGGAGTAGCGGGGGTTAACCAAGAGCCTGCGAGAGGCGCATAGTCAGGAGGGCTTAGCCCCCCAGTCTCTACGCAATCTATTTTTGCGATTGTTGACCGGATTTACCACCGAGCTCTTGTCTGCCCTGTCCCCGAAAGGGCTGCTGGGGAAGACTTTTCCCCTTCTTATCGGAGAGATCCTCCATAATCTTGTCCAATTGTGAGCCGAACAAGTGGTCAAGCTCAAAGGGGAGACCTCACAAATTATATTTTGATGCGTTATCCGCGACCCATGGTTTGAGCCATAAGGGCCTGCGGGCTGCAGAGACCAGGGCCATGGACTTAGCTGCCAATTTTAGCTGTAACTGTGCCGTGTCGCACAGAAAGTCCGTCGCCAGATTGATGGTCTTAAATGCAGCCAGGATGTCGTCCCGGGACACCCTCTGGTCCACATCCGTCTGGATTTGATTTAGGCGGGAATGGAGGAAGGAACAAACTTCCGTAGCCGCGATAGCGGTCGAAGCAGAGGCTGCAGCGGCCGAGTAGCCTCTTCTTAACGTGCACTCTGCCCTTCTATCAAGGGGGTCTTGCAGACTAGACCCATTGTCTGCTGGCACCAGAGTGCGTCTGGTCAGTTTTGCAATAGCCATGTCCACCTTGGGAATGGAACCCTACGATTCCACCAAGGAGTTTGCCATGAATTTCTTAGTCAGGACTGGACCTTTCTCCGTTTTTTTTCCATTCCATCCGCATAACAGAAAGAAGGGTCTCATCCACCTTGAAGACACGCTGTGCCCGACCAGCAGGATCAGAGGACTCCCTGGTTTTCTGAGTTTTCTCTGGTGGAAAAAAGCATGATGTTAACTCCTCTTCATCAGAAGAGGAGGAGACCAAAGAAATTGCGGCGGGTCTTTCCACAGGTGCGGAGGTATCCATGGGAGCTTGAGTAGCGGCAGAAAGCCTCTTGTCCAGCAGGTTAACCACACCTTTGATAGATTCATCCACATATCCCTTGACCCACTGGTACATTTCTTGCATGATGTGTTCCGTGGCCGACTGGGATCTACGGGAAGCCTCGCACCTCGAAAAGGGACAATTGTCATCCAGCAGCTTACTGCAGTCAAAGCAGGCCAGATGCTTCCTCTTTGAGACCGATTTATGGGTCCCCGGGTCCTAAGGTGAAGCCATCGCTGCAAAGAAAAAATAATTAATAATTCTGACAATTTTACAACCACCAGGAGAAAGGGCATAGCAGAGGCCCACCGAAGTAGCGCAGCAGAAAAAAACTGCAATGCGAACAATAAAAGAAGTACCAGGTACTAATAAGCTCTGGGAGCTAGCTTAGAAAGCGTGTGCTGCCAAAGGACAATGTAGGGGTGTAAAGCTTTGTTATTGGTTCTTGGGCTCATTAAAGTTCCGCCGGTCCTACCAGTCCACGGGGGTAGTTACCCCCATCTGTGCTGCAGGTAGGATGTAAGGGAATGGTTTATTTAGCACAGTTTTTATGAAAACATTTTTACGGTGTTCATCTGAGGGGTTAGGTCATGTGATATTTTTATAGAGCCGGTCGATACGGAAGCGGCGTCACCTAATATGTATACTTTTTTTTATTTATGTAAGTTTTACACAATAATATCATTTTAGAAAAAAAAAAAATCATGTTTTAGTGTCTCCATAGTCTGAGAGCCATTGTTTTTTCAGTTTTCGGGTGATTATCTTAGCTAGGGTCTCATTTTTTGCGGGATGAGATGACGGTTTGATTGGCACTATTTTGGCGTGCATATGACTTTTTGATCACTTGCTATTGCAATTTTTGTGATGTAAGGTGACAAAAAATTGATTATTTAGCACAGTTTTTTATGTTTTACGGTGTTCATCTGAGGGGTTAGGTCATGTAATATTTTTATAGAGCCGGTCGATACGGACACGGCGATACCTAATATCTTTTTTTTTATTTATGTAAGTTTTACACAATAACAGCTTTTTTCCATCAAAAAAAATGATGTTTTAGTGTCTCCGTATTCTGAGCCATAATTTTTTTATTTTGGGCGATTGTCTAAGGTACGGGCTAATTTTTTGCGGGATGAGGTGTCAGTTAGATTGGTACTATTTTGGTGGGCAAGCGCCTTTTTGATCGCTTGCTGTTGTACTTTTTGTGATGTAAGGTGACAAAAAAATGGTTTATTTAGCACAGTTTTTTTTTTTTTTTTTTTACGGTGTTCATCTGAGGAGTTAGGTCATGTGATATGTTTATAGAGCTGATCGATTCGAACACGGAGATACCTAATATGTATACTCCCCCCCCCCCTATTTTTTACCAAATTTTTTTTACTTTATTTGGGGAAAATAGAAATTCTGAAATTTCATCTCCATTTGCCATAAACTGTTGAGGAACACCTAAAGGGTTAATAAAGTTTGTAAAATCAGTTTTGAATACCTTGAGGGGTGTAGTTTCTTAGATGGGGTCCCTTTTATGGAGTTTCCACTCTAGGGGTGCATCAGAGGTTCTTCAAATGGGACATGGTGCCGAAAAAAAGGCCATCAAAATCTGCCTTCCAGAAACCATACGTCGTACCTTTCCTTCTGCACCCTTCCGTTTGGTCATACTGCAGTTTACAACCACATATGGGGTGTTTCTGTAAACTGCAGAATCATGGTAGTAAATAATAAAGTCACTGTTAAAGGGGTGGTCACTGTGAAAGTATCTGTTAAAGGGGCGGTCACTGTGAAAGTCACTGTTAAAGGGGTGGTCACTGTAAATGTCACTGTTAAAAGGGCGGTCACTGTGAAAGTCACTGTTAAAGAGGCGGTCACCATGAAAATCATTGTTAAAGGCGCAGTCAACATGAAAGTCACAGTTAAAAGGGGCGGTCACTATGAAAGTCACTGTTAAAGGGGCGGTTACTGTTAAAGGGGCAATCACTGTAAAAGTCACTGTTAAAGGAAGGGTCACTGTGAAAGTCACTGTTAAAGGGACAGTCGTTGTGAAAGTCACTGTTAAAGGGGCGGCACTGTGAAAGTCACTGTTAAAGGGGCGGTCACTATGAAAGTCACTGTTAAAAGGTCGGTCACTGTGAAAGTCACTGTTAAAGGGGCGGTCACTGCAAAATTCACTGTTAAAGGGGCGGTCACTGTGAAAATCTCTGTTAAAGTGGCGGTCACCATGAAAATCATTGTTAAAGGGGTGGTCACCATGAAAGTCACAGTTAAAGGAGCGGTCACTGTGAAAGTCACTGTTAAAGGGGTGGTCACTGTTAGAGGGGCAATAACTGTGAAAGTAACAGTTAAAGAGGCGGTCACTGTGAAAGTCACTGTTTAAGGGCTTCTGTCACCCCCCCAAAAGTCATTTTATTTTTGGCTAATTAAAATCCTTATACTGCGATTTTTCAATAAATATATATATATATATATATATATATATATATATATATAGTGCTTATACCCTTTTCTGTTGGCTAGTTTCTTTAAAAACTGCACTTTTATAATATTTAAATTACCTGGCTACCAAGTAGGGCGGTTACTTGCTGGTAGCCGCTGCATCCTTCTTTCAAAATAACGCCCCTCCTCCTGTTGATTGACAGGTCCAGCGAGACCGGTACGGCGCAGGCGCGAGATTTAGAACACAAACAGGGCCAACCAGAGGACGAGAGCCTAAAAGGACGAATTAGCCCCCCCCCCAAAAAAAAGACTTTTTGGGGGTGACAGAAGCCCTTTAAAGGGGAGGTCATTGTGAAAGTCACTGCTAAAAGGGCGGTCACCATAAAAATCACAGTTAAAGGGGCGGTCACCATGAAAGTCACTGTTATGGGGGATACTTATCTTTCAAAGAACATCTAGACAGACAGTCAATGTGGAAGTCAATGTTAAAGGGGCGGGCACTGTGGAGGTCATTGTTAAAGGGGCGGGTACTGTAGAGGTCACTGTTATGGGATATACTGTCGATATCTTTTTACGACACACGGAAACATAAAATGAAATAGATCAAATATACCCGTGCGAAGCTGGGTCCTTCTGCTAGTCTCTTATATATATAAAAAATTATTTCTGTCTGTCTGCCTAGACGTTCTTTATGCACGACTGGACCTATTTTCACCAAATTTAGCATGCAGGTATATCCGGTGTCCAGGAAGGTTTTAGACCAGCTTTCTAGGACGTACCGTTCCTGAGATATTCCCCAAAAAATGAGCCCCCCCAGTACAAGCCTGCAAGTCTTCAAATCCGAACTGCCATAAAAACTGTTCTACTCCAGGTTTCCATAACAACCCAGTCTTTTTTACTAGTACTGTGGAGGTCACTGTTTTTAAAGGGGCGGGCACAGTGGAGGTCACGGTTATTAAAGGGGCGGGCACAGTGGAGGTTACTTTTATTAAATGGGCGGGCACTGTGGAGGTCACTGTTATTAAAGGGGCGAGCTCTGTGAAGGTCCCTGTTAAGGGGGGGTCACTATGAAAGTCACTGTTAAAGGGGTGGTCACTGTGAAAGTCACTGTTAAAGGGTCTGTCACTGTGAAATTCACTGTTAAAGGGGCGGCCACTGTGAAAGTCACTGTTAAAGGGACGGTCACTGTTAAAGGGGTGGTTACTGTTAACGGGGGATCACTGTGAAAGTCATTTTTAAAGGGGCAGGCACTGTGGAGGTCTCTGTTAAAATGGCTTGCAGTGTGGAAGTCACTGTTAAAGTGGCAGGCACTGTGAAGGTCACTGTTAAAGGGGCGGGCACTGTGGAGATCACTATTAAAGAAGCGGGCACTGTGAAGGTCCTTATTAAAGGGACAGTCTCTATAAAGGTCACTGTTAAAGGGGTGGTCAATGTTAAAGGTGCGGGCTCTGAGGAGGTCACTGTTAGGGGGCGGGAACTGTTAATGGTGCTGGCACTGTGGAGGTCACTGTTAAAGAAGTGAACTCTGTGAAGGTCACTGTTAAAGGGGGCGAACACTGTGGAGGTCACTGTTAAAGGGGAGGGCACTGTAGAGGTCACTGTTAAAGTGGCAGACACTGTGGAGTTCAATGTTAAAGGGACGGGCACTGTAGAGGTCACTGTTAAAGAAGCATTCACTGTTAAAGGAGCAGTCACTGTTAAAGGGGCGGCCACTGTGGAGATCACTGTTGAAGGGGCTGGCACTGTGGAGTTCACTGTTAAAGGGGCGTGCACTGTAGAGGTCACTGTCAAATGGGCAGACACTGTGTTGGTCACTGTTAAAGGGGTGGTCATTGTTAAAGGGGCGGATACTGTGGAGTTCACTGTTAAAGGGGCAAGCACTGTGGAAGGTAAATTTTAAAGGCGCAGCCACTGTGGAGGTCACTGTTAAAGGGGCGGGCACTGTGAAGATCAATGTTAAAGAGGTGGGCACTGTGGAGATCAATGTTAAAGGGATGGGCACTGTGGAGGTCATTGTTCAATCGATTGATGTGAATGGAGAAATAGGGTTTGCCAGGACATACGAGCTAAGTGGGTATGCATGTTGGGCGGAGCTCCTATGTCCTGGCAGACGCCTTTCCCCTCCTTTTTTTTTTGGGCAGAGATTTTTTTCATCCACATTGATCGATGCGAATGAAGAAATCTGTGCCGTTCAGTTTTTATTTCAGCCCAGAGGCTGAACGGAATAAAAAAAAACTCATTACCTGTATGCTCAATATAAGGAGAATAGCAGAAACTCCTAATGCTGGCCATACATGTAATGATTGCGGAGACCCCTAAAATGCCAGGGCAGTACAAACACCCCACAAATGACCCCATTTTGGAAAGAAGACACCCTAAGGTCTTCGCTGATGGGCATAGTGAGTTAATAGATATTTTTATTTTTTGTCTTAAGTTTGCAGAAAATGATGTTTTTTTTCTTGTGACAAAAATTTTTAACTTTTTATTTACTCACTATGCCCATCACGAAATACCTTGGGGTGTCTTATTTCCAAAATGGGGTCTCATGTGGGGTATTTATACTGCCCTGGCATTTTAGGGGCCCTAAAGTGTGAGAAGAAGTCTGGAATCCAAATGTGTAAAAAATGCCCTGTGAAATCCTAAAGGTGCCCTATAGAATTTGTGCCCCTTTGCCCACCTAGGCTGCAAAAAAGTGTCACACATGTGGTATTGCCGTACTCAGAAGAAGTAGGGCAACGCGTTTTGGGGTGTATTTTTACATATACCCATGCTGGGTGAGAGAAATATCTCTCTAAAAGTCAGCTTTTCACATTTTTTTTTATACAAAGTTGTCATTTTAGAGAGATATTACTCTCACCCAGCATGGGTATATGTAAAAAGACACCCCAAAACACATTGCCCAACTTCTCCTGAGTACGGTAATATTACATGTGTGACACTTTTTTGCAGCCTAGGTGGACAAAGGGGCACAAATTCTAAAGAGCACCTTTAGGATTTCACAGGGCATTTTTTACACATTTGGATTTCAAACTACTTCTCACGCATTAGGGCCCCTAAAATGCCAAGGCAGTATAACTACCCCACAAGTGACCCCTTTTTGGAAAGAAGACACCCCAAGGTATTTTGTGATGGGCATAGTGAGTTCATGGAAGTTTTTTTTTTGTCACAAGTTAGTGGAATATGAGACTTTGTAAGAAAAAAAATCGTCATTTTCCACTAACTTGTGACAAAAAATAAAAACTTCTATGAACTCACTATGCCCATCAGCGAATACCTCAGGGTGTCTACTTTCCAAAATGGGGTCATTTGAAGGGTGTTTCTACTGTCTGGGCATTGTAAAACCTCAGGAAACATGACAGGTGCTCAGAAAGTCAGAGCTGCTTCAAAATGCAGAAATTCAAATTTTTGTACCATAGTTTGTAAGCGCTATAACTTTTGCGCAAACCAATTAATATACACTTATTGCATTTTTTTATTAAAGACATATAGAACAATAAATTTTGATAAAAATTTATATAGAAATGTAGATTATTTGAAAAATTTTACAACTGAAAGTGAAAAATGTCATTTTTTTTCCAAAAAATCGGTAAATTTCGATTAATAACAAAAAAGTAAAAATGTTAGCAGCAATGAAATACCACCAAATGAAAGCTTTATTAGTGAGAAGAAAAGGAGGTAAAATTAATTTGGGTGGTAACTTGTATGACCGAGCAATAAAGAGGCGGGCACTGTGGAAGTCACTGTTAAAGGGGCAGGCACTATAAAGGTCACTGTTAAATGGGTGGTCAGTGTTAAAATGGAGGGGACTGTGGAGGTCACTGTTAAAGGGGTGGTCAATGTTAAAGGGGCGGGCACTTTGGAGGTGACTGTTAAAGGGTTAAGTACTGTGGAGGTCACTGTTAAAGGGGCAGGCACTGTGAAGGTCACTGTTAAAGGGGCGGGCACTGTGAAGGTCACTGTTAAAAAGGTGGTCAATGTTAAAAGTTGGGCACTGTGAAGGTAACTGCTAAAGGGGCGGCCACTGTGGTAGGTGCCACATCTTCTGTACCTTGGCCAATCAGATTTCTCAGCATCCCCTTAAGGATAGAAAGGAGTGGAATGACATCAATTATCCTGTAGTTCTGCCGACTGACAAATAAAGTGGCCTCCTCAAAGAGCCTGTGCAAATGACATGTGTCACACATAAGCTACCACTGGCTAATGTGAAGTTACACTGTGGGATAAACCTGTCCATCTGCGCAATTATGAAATCGTTGACCACCTTCGTACGGGCGGTCTAACATATGGAGCGGGGAGTTCCAATGGGTGGAAACATTGCATATCAGGTGATGTTGGGGAGGAGCATTTTGCCTTTGTAGCTCAAGGAGGGCATGTTTTGCAAGGTAAGAGTGGCTGAAGTGCATGCACAGTTTCCTGTACATTTTTAACAGCACTTACAGTTCAGTAGAAGACTTGAAGAACAACCAGATTGAAGACGTGCACCAAGCAGGGCACATGGGTCGGCCATCCCTGATGCAGCACAGACAAAACTATCTTCCCATTATCAGTAACCATGGTTCCTATCTCCAGTTGGCGCGAAGACAGCAAGTGTATGATTTCTTTATTGATGACACCGAGCAGTTCCTCCCTGGTGTGGCTCTGTTCGTCCAGGCTGACGAAGTGCAGAGCCGCGTGTCAATGCCTAGCTTTGCATGGGGAATATGCTGGAGGACGACTGCAAACCGTGTCTAGAGGGGAGGGTGAGGAGAAGGTGGAGGGTGAGGAGGCAGAGGAGGACATTGACTCAGAAATCCCACCATTACAACGCGGATGCAGTATTGCCATCACCTAGCAAAGTTGCTGTTGTGTCTGGGCCGGAACCACATTTACCCATTGGGCTGTGAACAACATATATTGTGCTTGTCCATAGTTACAGCTCCATACATCAGTTATGACGTGAGACACTGAGCGGTCCAAGGACTGTTCAGTGTATGTGTGCAGGGTTGGTACAGCTTTTTTGGAAAAGTAATGTCAGCTTGGGACTCTCTACCTTGGGTTGGCACAACTCATTGTTTTTTTAATGTGCAGAGTCAACTACATGAAAAGGAAGGGGAACTGTAGTACCAGCAACTTAGCCAGGTGCATGTTCAGCTTCTGCGCTGTTGGATGAGTACATGCGTGCTGTTGACTTTTTGCAATCAACTCAGTGATCGATTGCTGTCCAAACAAGTGACGAGGAGTAGTAGGAGCATCAGGAACAATGGACTATACCAGTGATGGTGAACCTTTTAGAGACCGAGTGCCCAAACTGCAACCAAATACCCACTTATTTATCGCAAAGTGCCAACACGGCAATTTAACCAGAATACCAATATAGTATATCTTCCATGTACTTTATCATTTAGCTATAATAGCTGAATAGCCTACATACAATGCGCTGCCTGTGCTGTTCATAGTGCGTCCTGTGCTGATGAATGGCAGGATAATTCTAAGCATATTGGTATGCCATATACTTTTTCCAAGGCGCGCCATAGGTTCGCCATCACTGGACTATACTGAAGTTGATGGGAAGGAATAACAGCTTCCTTCTGCTGACCTTGACGAGCCCTGACTGCTTGAGAGGGAGTGCAGTTGCTGCACCAGGCTGTAACACTAAATGAGTCACACGCAGGGGTGTATTAAGTGCATGATAGGCCTGGGGCTGTCTACCAAATTAGCCCCCCCTCCATTTTAGTTTTCGTTTTTTATTTTCTGTATGAAGAGGCTGCAGTGCTTCGTAAGCGCCAAAGTCTCTTCCTAGGGTTATATGACATCGTTTACATGGTCTAGGTGCAGCTCTGTCCCATCTGAGTGATTGGGTTTGAGCTGTAATACCAAGCGCAGTGCTATGAAATGGACAGCGCTGTGCTTGGTAAGGAGCAAAGAGGCTGCAGCGCTCACTTTAACATCATGGTCTCCTCAAACAGCTGATTGGTGGGGGTGCCAAGAGGGTGCCATCTCATAACTCTCTGAGTACAGATTTCATAGATGTTACCTGCAGTCCTACGTAACACCCCACATAACACAGTGAACTATTGTGTTATGTGGGGTGTTACATAGGACTGCATGGAACATCTACTACATTATCTGTACACAGAATGTTATCACTGTTATCTGGGCTGTTACATAGGACTGCAGGTGACAAATTAAAATGTGAGTTGCCAAATTTAAAATACATACGATTATGATAAAAAAAAAAAAAGACTTGGAGGAGATGAGACACAGGTCACAGTAGTGAGCCAGCTCTACATATAGGGGAATAGAACATCACATACTGGTTATATCCAGTGACATCTCCTGTCATGTAGATCTTCTCTTTCCTTTTCTCCTCCGTTTGACCCAGACCGCCATGACAAATTTTTTCATCCACATCTTTTCTCTACAGAGTTTGTTACACAGACACATTAGAGTTCTCATAATTGGGGTCATTTATCAAGCTGGTCTAAAGTACAACTGGCTTAGGTGCCCATAGCAACCAATCAGATTCGACCTTTCATTTTCCAAAGGAGCTGTGAAAAATGAAAGGTGAAATCTAATGCAATGGGTAACTAACCCAGTTTTACTTTACACCCGTTTGAAAAATTACCCCAAAGGTCCCTATAGTGTCTACAGCAATTATAATGCCCCCTAGAGTGCCCCCAGTAATAATAACACCCTATATTGTGCACCAGGTAATAATGCCTGTATAGTGTCCCCAAAAATAATGTCCTGTAATAGAAACGCCCACACATATAGTAATTTCCCCCACTCTGCCCCATATAGTAATTTCCCCCACACTGCCCCCATATAGTAATTTCCCCCACACTGCCCCCATATAGTAATTTCCCCCATACTGCCCCATATATTACTTTCCCCACACTGCCCTATATAGTAATTTCCCCCACACTGCTCCATACAGTATTTTCTTCCACACTGCCTCCCATATAGTAATTCCCCCACAAAGTAATTTGCCCCCCACACTGCCCCATCAAGTAATAACCCCCCACACTTCCCCCATTAGATAATTTGCCCTGACACTGCCTTCCATTAAGTAATTTGCCCATACACTGCCATCCATATAGTAATTTGCCCCCACACTGCCATCTATTAAGTAATTTGCCCCGACACTGCCATCCATATAGCAATTTGCCCCCACACTGCCCTTCATTAAGTAATTTGCCCCCACACTGCCCTTCATTAAGTAATTTCCTCCCCACACTGCCCCAATCAAGTAATAACCCCCCACACTGACCCCATTAGATCATTTGCCCTGACACTGCCTTCCATTAAGTAATTTCCCCCCACACTGCCATCCATATAGTAATTTGCCCCCACACTGCCATCTATTAAGTAATTTGCCCCGACACTGTCATCCATATAGCTATTTGCCCCCGCGCTGCCCTTCATTAAGTAATTTTGCCCCACACTGCCCTTCATTAAGTAATTTGCCCCCACACTGCCCTTCATTAAGTAAATTCCCCCCACACTGCCCCATCAAGTAATAACCCCCCCACACTGCCCCATTAGATAATTTGCCCCAACACTGCCATCCATTAAGTAATTTCCCGCCCACACTGCCCCCACAGTATTACTTTCTCCACACTGCCCCCACAGTATTAATTTCTCCACACTGCCCTCAAAGTATTAATTCCCCCATAGTAGTAATTTGCCCCCATAGTATTAATTGTCCCCCACACTGCTCCCACAGTAGTAATTTCCCCCACACTAGTAATTTGCCCCCACGTAGTAGTTTGCCCCCCACGGTCTCCTCAGTAATGTCCCCCAAAGTTGGCACACAAAAAAAAAAAAAATAATACTTACCTGTGTCCCAGTCTGCGCTCACTCGTAGATGGAGCAGGTGGGGTGCGCACACACGTCAGTGTGCTGTGTCTGGGCACAGGCGCGATGACGTCATCATGCCCGCCTGCGCTGGGATTTTACTATCTCATAGGCTTCAGGCATACCAGGCCTGAAGCCTATGGCGGTGATCGGCGGTGGGACAGGGAACTATGCGCTCCCGTGCCCCGCCGTAGTTTGTGGGCGTTTGGGTTGGTGTCCAGCCCCCCCAGCGATGCCGGACCCGGGGCTACAGACCCAAACGCCCCAATTATAATCCGCCACTGGTCACACAGTTTTCCCATGCCACTTTATGGTGATGCTCCATGTGCTGACGCAGGTCCATCATGCTAACATTAGCAATATGGCCATGCCTCACCTTCTGCCCACACAGTCTGCATCCTCAACAACTTGCTAAAAAATTCCCACACTGTAGAGTATAGCATTTTCCCTCCCCCACTGAATGATGCCTGCATGATGCTGCTTTTATGAACCCGTGCACTGCTAGTGTGTTCCTTAGGCCTCATGCACACGACCGTTGTGTGCATCCGTGTCAGTTGTTCAGTTTTCTGTGATTTTCTGCGGACCCATTGACTTTCAATGGGTCAGTTGAAAACTCGGAAAATGCACCGTTGTTCATCTGCGTCCGTGATCCGTGTTTCCTGTCCGTCCCAAAAATATTTTTGACGGACAACGGTTTGCGGACCCATTCAAGTCAATAGGTCCGTGAAAAAACACGGATGCACATAAGATTGTCATCTGCGTCCGTGATCTGTGTCTGTAGGCTACATTCACACAGACGGATCGCAGATCCGACAGTATATTCTAACACAGAGGCGTTCCCATAGTGATGGGGACGCTTCAAGTTAGAATATACTAAGAACTGTGGACATGACTGCCCCCTGCTGCCTGGCAGCACACGATCTCTTACAGAGGGCTGTGATCCGCACAGTGAGGCCTCCCCTCTCCCCCCCCTCCTAATTAAAATCCCCCCATATACTATGGCCCCAGTTGTGCCCCCATCTTTATATTATGGCCCCAGTTGTGCCCTCATACATATACTATGACCCCAGATGTGTCCCTATACATATATTATGGCCCCAGTTGTGTCCACATACATATATTACGGTCCCAGTTGTGCCCCCATAGATATATTATGGCCCCAGTTGGTGGCAGCGGAGAGTTCCGATCGGAGTCCCAGTTTAATCGCTGGGGCTCCGATCGGTAACCATGGCAACCAATACGCTACTGCAGTCCTGGCTACCATGGTTACTTAGCAATTTTAGAAGCATTATACTTACCTGACCTGACTGTGACCGGCCAGGCGCTCCTCCTACTGATAAGTGACAGGTCTGTGCTATAAGCAATGCGCCGCACAGACCTTTCACTTACCAGTAGGAGGAGCGCCTGGCCGGTCACAGACAGCGCAGGTAAGTATAATGCTTCTAAAATGGCTAAGTAATCATGGCAGCCAGGACTGCAGTAGCATCTTGGTTGCCATGGTTACCGATCGGAGCCCCAGCGATTAAACTGGGACTCTGACAGGAACTCTCCGCTGCCACCAACTGGGGCCATAATATATCTATGGGGGCACAACTGGGACCGTAATATATGTATGGGGGCACAACTGGGGCCATAATATATGTATAGGTACACATCTGGGGTCATAGTATATGTATGGGGGCACAACTGGAGCCATAATATATGTATAGGTACACATCTGGGGTCATAGTATATGTATGGGGGCACAACTGGGGCCATAATATATGTATAGGGACATATCTGGGGTCATAGTATATGTATGAGGGCACAACTGGGGCCATAATATAAAGATGGGGGCACAACTGGGGCCATAGTATATGGGGGGGATTTTAATTAGGGGGGGGGAGGGGAGGCCGCACTGGCCCCAATTAATGTAATACAGGGGAGGGAGGGGGGCTGCACTGGCCACTAATTAATTTAAAACTGGGGAGGGAGGGAGTGAGGGGGTCTTCCCCCTCCTGCCTGGCAGCACCTGATCTCTTACAGGGGGCTATGATACGCACAATTAACCCCTCGGGTGCGGCACCTGAGGGGTTAAATGTGCGGATCACAGCCCCCTGTAAGAGATCGGGTGCTGCCAGGCAGCAGGGGGCAGTCATGTCCACAGTTCTTAGTATATTCTAACTTGAAGCGTCCCCATCACTATGGGAACGCCTCTGTGTTAGAATATACTGTCGGATCTGAGTTTTAACGATATAACTCAAATCCGATGGTATATTCTAACATAGAGGCGTTCCCATGGTGATGGGGACACTTCAAGTTAAAATATACCCTGACTTTACATTGAAAGTCAATGGGGGACAAATCCGTTTGCAATTGCACCATATTGTGTCAACGTCAAACAGATCCGTCCCCATTGACTTGCTCCGCACGGCCAGGCGGACACCAAAACAACTTTTTTTTTACTTTCCTTCATGTCTGGTGAGCCTCCAAAAATCACTGAAGACACACAGGAAAAAAAACGGACACGGATCACGGAACAACAGAACCCCGTTTTGCGGACCGTGAAAAAAAAACGTTGTATGCATGAGGCCTTACTCGTATGTGTTTGGCTGCAGATCACTCACTGCTTCTAGCCTGCTGTCTCACAGGCATGCTTCCACCCTGCTGTCTCACGGCCACGCTTTCACCCTGCTGTCTCATGGGCACACTGCAACCCTCGCCCCCTGATGATGACGATGCCCCTATTCACCCGACTCCCACTTGAAATCGACTGCATCATAATCTACATTTGTTTGGTCATTACTTGTGTCACCTTCACCTGTCTCTTGTGCACGTCTCTAAATTCGCAACATGTGCTCCCAACTGACTCTCATCTTCGGTAGTTGCACGCCTAGAGCAGTCTGCAACAGGCCTCTCTTCTAAGTCTAGACTGGAATGTAACTGCTAACTGACCTCATAAAGTTCATCCTCACTGGCAAGCCAAGCAGAGCCACCGACTATCATTACTTGGCTATCAAAAGGATCAGCAAAATCAAGAGGCAGGTTTAGGACAGGTGAGGGCACAGAGGCAGTATCTGGATAATACCAACTAAGCGTAGTCTCAGAGCAACCCACCAATTCCTGGCTGTGTGTATTTGTTGTTACTTGAGATGCTGTTGACAAGCAAGTCAAGCATTCCAGTATGTTAGCCCAGCAGTTCGTGCCTTTATTGCTGCCCCTACCTGTGGGCATGGGTTGCAGGAAGTATTTAAAGGCGCTTCCTGCCCCAGGAAGGTGCCTGAGCAATCTTCGTCACTACCTTGTCTAGTTCCTAGTGTGTTTTGTTAGTTTCTGCTTTTTGGTGTACCAGACCCTGAATCTAGATTTAATGGATTTTGTTTGCCACCTGCTTCTGACCTTGGACTTCGCTTGTGGATTTTGCTTGATCGCTGCCTGCTCTGACTTCAGACTTCCTGACCACGTCCTTCCTCTGTGCTTGCAATGGTATTTTTGACCCCTTGGTCAGCTGCCACTGACTTGGGAAGTGCTCTGGAGTGGCACCTGGTAACTACCCTAATGACCCAAGCCTATCCTCACCATCACAGGCTCTAGTGAAGACCATGTAGTTACTTAGTCATGCCCCTCCAGAGTATAGCCAGTCAGTGGAGCAGTGTATCCACACCCGCTTGCATAACAGTACAGCTGGATTGTTGGTCAAAACATGACCGTTGGATGTAAGTGGCAGCTCTAGCCTGTTCTGTGGCTTCTAACATTCCTTTGTAGGGCCCAGACAACTGTCTGTTGGCCATAGTGTATAACAACTGCATCACTAACAGAATAGATTAGCTAAGCTAAATTTCACTCCACTGAACAGTTACGTACAGGGCGATAAATTACACCTGCCCATAATGTGAACTTAATATAACACTATAGCTAACAGAATGACATAGCTATGATAAATTTCACTCCACTGCACACTTATGTACAGTGCAATAAATTACACCTGCCCGAAATACGGAGGCAACGTAATGCTACAGCTAACTGAAGGGATTAGCTATAATAAATTTTGTTCCACTGCACACGTATGTACAGATCGATAAATTACACCTGCCCGTAATTAGACTTAACATAACAATACAGCTAACAGAAGGGATTAACTATGGAGATAACGTAATGCTACAGCTAACAGAAGGGATCAGCTATCATAAGTTTTGCTCCACTGCGCACTTATGTACAGGGTGATAAATTACACCTGCCCCTCATACGGACACAACGTAATGCCACAGCTAACAGGACAGATTAACTCAGAATATCTGTGCACTGTACACTGATGCACACGGCCAGGGCCGGCCTTAGGTGTTCAGGCGCCCTGTGCGAGCTAACCTTGTGGCGCCCCCCCCCCCCAAAAAAAAAAAACACTGCTTGTTGCTGGCATCATGGCATAGGCTGGCTGACTATCCAACCAAGTAGTTACCAGCCCGCACACCCCAAAGGCCGGTGTAATGTTATACTTCCCTACTTCGTGAGATCTCCCTACCCTCGTCACTTCCGGTCGCACCGGACATGACTTGAGGAGGTGTGCAGCGCCACGCAGGTGCACAACGACAGGTTAGGGAAATTTCACAGCAGAGTGCGCATGCGCCAGGAGCCTCGCCGGCGGTTAGGGTAGGGAAAAACTATGGGCCAGTGCGCAGGCGCAGTGATCGGATGGATGTTCTCAGCTGGACACCGGCCGACACTGCGCATGCACCGGGAGCCTCACCAGTGGTTAGGGAAGGGAAAAATTACGTACTGGCCAGTGCTTTTTCCCTACCCTAACCGCTGGTGAGGCTCCCAGCGCATGCGCAGTGTCGGCCGGTGTCCAGCTGAGAACATCCATCCGATCACCTCACCTGTGCACTGGCCCATAATTTTTCCCTACCCTAACCGCTGGCGAGGCTCCCAGCGCATGCGCACTCTGCTGTGAAATTTCCCTAACCCGTCGTTGTGCGCAGTGCGCCCCCCCCAATATAATAAACATTGGTGGCGCAGTGCGCCCCTCCCAACACCCCAGTATGATAAACATTGGTGGCGCAGTGCGCCACCCCAACACCCCAGTATAATAAACATTGGTGGCGCAGTGCGCCCCCCCAACACCCCAGTATAATAAACATTGGTGGCGCAGTGCGCCCCCCCCAATATAATAAACATTGGCGCAGTGCGCCCCCCCAATATAACAAACATGAGCGCAGTGCGCCCCCCAATATAACAAACATGAGCGCAGTGCGCCCCCCCAATATAACAAACATGAGCGCAGTGCGCCCCCCAATATAATAAACATTGGTGGTTCAGTGTGCCCCCCCAACACCCCAGTATAATAAACATTGGTGGCGCAGTGGGCAGTGCCAATGAGGGTTAAAAAAAAAAAAAAAAATTAACTCACCTCCTCCAATTGATCGTCTCCTGTTCTTTCTTCAGAACCTGTCAAAGGACCTGTGGTGACATCACTGTGCTCATCACATGATGCATCACATGATCCATCACCATGGTAATGGGCCATGTGATGAGCTCAGTGACATCACCACAGGTCCTGAAGAAACAGGAGACCGGCAGCTACGCGATCAACTGGAGGAGGTGAGTTAATTTTTATTATTTTTTAACCCTCATTGGCACTTCCCACTGTGCCACTGGGGTGTTGAGGGGGGGGGGGGGCGCACTGTGCCACCAACGTTTCTTATACAAATACAGGAGGCGGGTGCCGGAATCAAATAGCCGGCACCCGACCTCTGTGACAGGGAGCTGCGATCAGCGGCAGTTAACTCCTCAGGTACCGCACCTGAAGGGTTAACTCAACTGCAGCTGATCGCAGCTCCCTGTCACAGAGGTCGGGTGCCGGCTATTTGATTCCGGCACCCGCCTCCTGTATTTGTATTACAGGTCAGTTATCTTCATTGGTGGCGCAGTGGCCTCAGCCCCTCCCCTCCTCCTCCCATCTCTCTTCTTATTGGCAGCTGCGGGGGCAGCAGGCAGGTCAGACACAGGGGAGGAGGAACGAATCAGGTCAGACAGGGGAGGGCGAGATGGAGGGGGCGCCCCGAGGGAGAACACAAGTGCAGCCTCGCCTGCCGCATATTACATTGCGAGCTGTCGGCCGCCCAGCGCCCCTGTTGCTATGGCGCCCTGTGCGGCCGCACAGCCCGCACACCCCAAAGGCCGGCCCTGCACACGGCGATATATTACACCTGCCTTTAATACTGAGGCACAGTAACTGTATACCTAACAGAACTCTGAATGTTGGTGCACTGCACAGTGATGAACAGTAATATATTGCCCTGATTTTAATACTGAGGCACATTAACTGTATGAATAAAATAACTGATAAACTCTGAATGTTGGTGCACTTCACAGTGATGCACACGGCGATATATGAATACATGACACCTGCCTTTAAAATTGAGGCACACTAACTGTATCATTAAATTAATGGATTACCTTTGAATGTCAGTACACTACACAGCGATACACATAGTGATATATGACACCTGCCTTTAATACTGAGGCACACTAACTGTACCACTAAAATAACAGATTAACTCTAAATGTTGGTGCATTGCACAACGATGCACACAGAAATATATTGCACCTTTTTTGTGCTGAAACTTAATTTTTTTTCACTTTTTTTTTTTTTTTATTGTTGTCCCACTATGGGACTTCAACATTACAGGGTCTGATCCCTGGCCTCATATTGCATCTGCCTAACACCTTAAGAACCCAGGATGAGAATGCACTTCCTAAATGGCCGGTACTTTGTGCCTCAGGACGAGCATTCTCGTCCTGCTGTCCTTCCCCCTCTCCACTTTCGGTGCGGCAACCAGCGGCAGAGATCTGGCTGTTACTGACAGCCGGAGAGATCCGGCTGTTACTGACAGCCGGATACCTGCTGCATCCACCAGCATCCGTGACAACGCCTATGCTGGTGGATTAACCCATCATATGCCACGGTCAGCGCTGACCGCGGTATATGGGAGGTTTGCGGTCCCTCTCTTTAGCCATCAGGTCTGCGCGCCATGGTGGCGGGGACCCGATGGTTTCCATGGCAGCCCCAAGCCATTCCAAGGCCTTGGGGGCCTGGCATGTACGGAGGCCTATGAGTAGGGTTGAGCGAACCCGAACTGTAAAGTTCGGGTTTGTACCGAAATTCTGGATTTTTGTACCCCGAAAATGAACATTTTTGTAAAAGTTCGGGTTCGGTGTTCACCGCTTTTTGGGCGCTTTTTGAAAGGCTGCACAGTAGCCAATCAACAAGTGTCATACTACATGCCACAAGAGGCCATCACAGCCATACTAATGGCATGGCTATAATTGGCCAGAGCAGCATGTGACCCAGGCTCCATATAAGCTTGGGTCACATAGCGCTGCACGTCACTCTGCTGTTACAAGTGTAGGGAGAGGATGCTGCTGGACTTGTGATTTCAGGGAGAGCATAGGAGAGAATCTAACTCAGCGATCTACAGACAAATAGTTGTGTGGGTGCAGGGCACTATCGTTTTACACTGCCCTGAGCTCATTGACCAAAAATACTAACTTTTAGAATTCTGTTAGTTAGGCGGGTGGCGGCGGCGGCCATTTTATGCATGCTTAGTGCACCAGCACTGCATCTGAGCTTTTGGGACATTGCAAATCAGTTTTTGGGGCAAACTACAACATCTGTATTAGTCAGTGTGCAATTTAAGCTAGAAATGCACTCATCCTTTTCTGGGGTTTGAAAAATACACTTTTTTCCCCCAAAAAACAGTATTTTCCATATCTGCAAGTGTTAAATTCAAGTTAAATATATACAGCATTCGCATTCTGTTAGCAAAAAAAGACTTTTTGTGCAATCTACAACATCTGTATTAGTCAGTGTGCAATTTAAGCTAGAAATACACCCATCATTTTCTGGGGTTTCAAAAACACACATATTTTTTTTTTAAGCAGTATTTGCCAGATCTGCAAGAGTTAAATTCAAGTTAAATATATACAGCATTCATATTCTGTTAGCAAAAAAATACTTTTTGGGCAATCTACAGCATCTATATTAGTCAGTGTGCAATTTAAGCTAGAAATACACCCATCATTTTCTGGGGTTTGAAAAACACACTTATTTGACAAAAAACACTATTTTCAGGCCTTGCAGCATCAGCACGTGTGAAATTACAGGCTTATATACTGCTGTCAAATTCAGTTGTTTTGTGCAAAGATATATTTACTTCAGGCCTACACAGGTTTCAGACCGTGTGAGATCCCCTCTATACATACAGGGGTTTGAATTAGGCATTTGAAATACAGCCATTTGAAATACAGCCTTTTTGTGCAAAGATATATTTACTTCAGGCCTACACAGGTTCAGACTGTGTGAGATACCCCCCACATACAGGGGTTTGAATCAGGCATTTGAAATACAACCTTTTTGTGCAAAGATATATTTACTTCAGGCCTACACAGGTTCAGCCCGTGTGAGATACCCACCCTACATACAGGGGTTTGAATTAGGCATTTCAAATACAGCCATTTGAAATGCAGCCATTTTGTGCAAAGATATACAGGGTGGGCCATTTATATGGATACACCTTAATAAAATGGGAATGGTTGGTGATATTAACTTCCTGTTTGTGGCACATTAGTATATGTAAGGGGGGAAAATTTTCAAGATAGGTGGTGACCATTGAAAAAACAAAAGTTGGATTCAAAATGGCCGCCATGGTCACCACCCATCTTGAAAAGTTTCCCCCCTCACATATACTAATGTGCCACAAACAGGAAGTTAATATCACCAACCATTCCAATTTTATTAAGGTGTATCCATATAAATGGCCCACCCTGTATTTACTTCAGACCTACACAGGTTCAGACCGTGTGAGAAACCCCCCTACATACAGGGGTTTGAATCAGGCATTTAAAATACAGACATTTGAAAGACAGACATTTGGTGCAAATAAATCTTTAATTCAGGCCTACACTGATTCAGGGCGTGTGTGATCCCCCCTGTACATACAGGGGTTTGATTCAGTCATTTGAAATAAAACCTTTTTGTGCAAAGAAATCTGGTTCATAGTCTGGTTCGGGCCGTGTGAGATATACCCTTTACATACTGTCGTTCTTTTTTACTATTATTTAAACACCCATTTAGGGCAAGATCCTAAATTTTAAAAAATATGAGGAGAGCGTCAAATAAGGGACGTGGCCCAGGTCGTGGTGCTGCTGGTGGAGCTCCTGTTGCAGGGAGAGGACGTGGTCGATCTGTGCCAGCTACACGCACAAGTGAAACCCCTTCCTCAGGTGTGAGT
This sequence comes from Bufo gargarizans, assembly GCF_014858855.1. Lineage (NCBI taxonomy): Eukaryota > Metazoa > Chordata > Amphibia > Anura > Bufonidae > Bufo > Bufo gargarizans. The sequence continues at coordinate 457,862,067 of NC_058082.1, forward strand.
AGGCGACAAAACCTGCAGCTGTATTTGGTCAGGCCTAATGCTGCTTTACAAATGGTGAGGCCTGAACAAGTACAGGCGATAGTAGATTGGGTTGCTGACAGTGGATCTAGTTCCTTCACATTGTCTCCCACCCAGTCTCCTGCTGAAAGATGTCCATCAGTCTTTCACCTCACCCCCTTGCAAATCAGCCAAGCAGTCTGAGCCCCAAGTCATGCAGCAGTCTCTTCTGCTTTTTGATGACTGTTAGCAGGGTTTCCCAGGGCCATCAACCTAGCCCTGCCCCAGAAGTGGAAGAAATTGAGTGCACCGATGCCAAACCACTTATTTTTCAAGATAAGTACATGGGAGGACCATCGCAGCACGTCTCGGATGATAACGAAACACAGGTGCCAACTGCTGGGGCTTTCGAAAGAGCGCAGACCGACAAGGAAGTCAGGGGTGAAGACTGGGTGGAAGATGATGTGGAGGACAATGAGATCCTCAACCCCACATGGAATCAAGGTCATGCGAGTGATCGATGTAGTTCGGAGGAAGAGGCGGTGGTTGCACAGAGCCACCAGCACAGCAGAAGAGGGAGCAAGGTTCAAAAGCGGAGTGGCTGTCCTCTAGACAGTACGCCTCCTACTGCCCACCGCAGCAAGGGACCAAGCACACCAAAGCCAGCTCCAAGGAGTTCCCTGGCGTGGCAGTTCTTCAGACAATGTGTTGACGACAAGACACAAGTGGTTTGCACGCTGTGCAATCAGAGCCTGAAGCGAGGCATAAACGTTCTCAACATGAGCACGACCTGCATGACCAGGCATTTAGGTGCAAAGCACGAGCTGGAGTGGAGTAGACACCTCAAAAACTAAGAAAGGTCTCTGGCTCCTCCTGCTTCCTCTTCTGCTGCAGTCGCGGCCTCTTCATCCACCTCTGGAGTGACAGTCCCACCCCAACAGAGGATCTGCCAGCAACACCAACACCTGGGTCACCAAGCATCTCCACAATGTCACACGGAAGCGTTCAGCTGTCCATATCCCAAACGCTGGAGAGGAAGAGGAAGTACCCCCCTACCCATCTGCGATCCCTAGCCCTAAATGCCAGCATTTCTAAATTGCTGGCCTTTGAAATGCTGTTATTCCGTCTGGTGGAGACGGATAGTTTTAAAGGCCTTATTGCGGTGGCTGTCCCACAGTACGTCGTGCACAGCCACCACTACTTTTCAAGGCGAGCCATACCTTCCCTTCACAACCAAGTAGGAGACAAAATCAGGTGTGCACTGCGCAACGGCATCTGTGGTAAGGTGCACCTGACTGCAGATACCTGGACCAGTAAGCACGGTCAGGGCCGTTATATCTCCATAACAGCACACTGGGTAAATGCAGTGGCGGCAGGGCCTAAGATGGATAGCAGTTTAACGCATGTCCTTCCACCACCGAGGATTGCAGGGTGCTTCAGTTTGCCTCCTGTTGCTTCCTCCTCCTACTCCACTTCCTCATCCTCTACCAGCTCCTTATCCGGTCAGCGTAACACCTTCACCACCAACTTCAGCACAGCCAGGGGTAAACGACAGCAGGCAGTTTTAAAACGTATCTGTTTGGGGGACAAACCCCACACCGCGCAGGAGCTGTGGACGGGCCTTGAACAACAGACCGATGAGTGGTTTGTGGCAGTCAGCCTCAAGCCCGGCCTGGTGTTGTGCGATAATGGGCGAAATCTCGTAGCAGCTCTGGGACTAGCCGGTTTGACGCACATCCCTTGCCTGGCGCATGTGCTGAATTTGGTGGTGCAGAGATTCCTTAAAAATTGCCCCGACATATCAGAGCTGCTGCATAAAGTGCGGGACGTCTGTGCGCGCTTTCGGTATTCTCACCCTGCTGCTGCTCGCCTGTCAGCGCTGCAGCATAACTTCGTCCTTCCCGCTCACCGCCTCATATGCGACGTGCCCACAAGGTGGAACACCACCTTGCACATGCTGGCCAGACTGTGCAAGCAACAGCAGCCAATAGTGGAGTTTTAGCTGCAGCACGCATGGGTGAGTCGCTTGTCGGAACAGCACCACTTCACCACTAATGACTGGGCCTCCATGCGAGACCTGTGTTCCTTGTTGCACTGTTTCGAGTACTCCACCAACATGGCCAGTGCCGATAACGCCCTTCTCAGCGTTACTATCCAACTTCTATGCCTCCTTGAAAAAACACTCCTGGCGATGATGGAAGAGGATGTGGCACTGGAGGAGGAGGAAGAGGGATCATTTTGTAGGGTTTCCGGCCAGTCATTCCCAAGTGGCTCCGAGGGTGGGTTCCTACACCCACAAACCCAAGGTACACAATTTTCCAGCCAGGGCACAGTTCTGGAGGATGAGGAGGAGGTGATGCAGGAGGAGGAACCATGTTCACAGCAGGTTGGCACCCAGACCAGCTCATGGCCATCACTGATGTGTGGATGGGGGGATACAGAGGACACAGACGATAAACCTCCCACAGAGCACAGCTTTTCGTTGCCTCTGGGCAGCCTTGCACACGTGAGTGTCTTCGCATCGACCGCAGAGTTGCCCACATTCTAACTTGTGCGGATTACTGGGTGGCCACACTGCTGGATCCCCGTTACAAGGACAAGGTACCGTCCTTAATTCCGTCACTGGAGCATGATTGTAAGATGTGCGAGTACAAGCGCACGCTGGTAGACGCGCTGCTGGTGGTATTCCCACCTGATAGCAGGGGCACAGTGGAAGCACAAGGCGAAGGCAGAGGACGAGGAAGAGGTCGCCAACGCAGCTGGGGAACCGCCAGCACCTCAGAAGGCAGGGTTAGCATGGCCGGCATGTGGAAAAGCTTTGTCAGCACGCCACAACAACAAGCACCACCAGATGATATGGAACGTCTTAGCAGGAGGCAGCATTTCACCAACATGGTGGAGCAGTATGTGTGCACATGCCTACACGTACTGAATGACGGGTCTGCCCCTTCAACTTCTGGGTCTCCAAATTGGAGGTGCTGGCCTGCCCTGCAGCCAGTGTATTTTCTGAACGTGTGTTTAGCACGACAGGGGGCGTCATCACAGACAAGTGCACACACCTGTCCACAGCCAATGTGGACAAGCTCACGTTCATTAAAATGAACCAGGCTTGGATCCCACAAGACTTGTCTGTACCTTGTGCAGAATAGACATTTATACCACCATCAAACATACATTCTTGTACTCAAGTCAAGTGCAATGATTCTTAGTTTTATTTATTTTTTATTTGTCACAATATTTTGGGGGCTACCTACCCCAATAAAAAAAAATAAAAAAACATTGTTGGCTACCTCCTCCTCCTCCATTGCTGCCTCCACCTACAACACCACATTCACCGCCTCCTCAACCTCTGACTCCATATCCACCTCCTTCTCTGAGTTGCAGGTTAATAATTTGTAATTCTTAGCTATTTTATTTTAAGTTATTTCCCTATCCACATTTGTTTGCAGAGCAGTTGCCATGCTCTTAAGCACATTTTACATCCCTCTAGCCTTTTCAAGGACTATTATATAGCCATTTTAATGCATAAAAAGTGCCAATTTTAGTGCCCTAAATTGAAAAAAATCTTATTTTCAATTGTCGGGTGACATTTTACAATTTTTGGCGTATACAAACCCCTGCTTAGCCTGGGTGACAGGGGCCTAAATCTCTCAAAATCCTCTGTTCTATTGCTGGGTGACATGAATCCCCTTTTGCCATGAATAAACCTCTGCTGTGCCTGGGTGACAGGGGCCTAAATCTCTCAAAATCCTCAGTTTTATTGCTGGGTGACAAGATCCCCCTTTTGCCATGAATGAACCCCTGCTGTGCCTGGGTGACAGGTGCCTAAATCTCTCAAAATCCTCTGTTCTATTGCTGAGTGACATAAACCCCCGTTTGCCGTGAATGAACCCCTGCTGTGTCTGGGTGACAGGGGCCTAAATCTCTCAAAATCCTCTCTTCTATTGATGGGTGACATGAACCCCATTTTGCCATTAATAAACCCCTGCTGTTCCTGGGTGACAGGGGCCTAAATCTCTCAAAATTGTCTGTTCTATTGCTGGATGACAAGAACCCCCTTTTGCCGTGAATGAACACCTGCTGTGTCTGGGTGACAGGGTCCTAAATCTCTCAAAATCCTCTCTTCTATTGATGGGTGACATGAACCCCCTTTTGCCATGAATAAACCCCTGCTGTGTCTGGGTGACAGGGGCCTAAATCTCTCAAAATTGTCTGTTCTATTGCTTGGTGACATGAACCCCCTTTTGCCGTGAATGAACCCCTGCTGTGCCTGGGTGATAGGGGCCTAAAGCTCTCAAAATCATCTGTTGTATTGCTGGGTGACAAGAACCCCCTTTTGCCGTGAATGAACCCCTGCTGTGCCTGGGTGACAGGGGCCTAAATATCTCAAAATCATCAGTTGTATTGCTTGGTGACAAGAACCCACTTTTGCCGTGAATCAACTCCTTCTCTGCATTGCTGACAGGGAACTAAATTTTGTGAAAACATCTGTCACTGATAGGAAGATGCGCAACTACAAGCGCACGCTGATGATAGCATTTCCACCTGACAGCAGGGGGCACAGTGGAAGCACAAGGCAAAGGCAGAGGAGGAGGTCGCCAATGCAGCTGGGGCACCACCAGCACCTGAGATGGCAGGGTTAGCGTCGCCAAAATGTGGAAAAGCTTTGTCAGCCTTGGAGGTGCTGACCTGCCCTGCAGCCAGTGTATAGTGTGAACGTGTGTTTAGCATGGCAGAGAGCATTATCACAGGCCGCAGCCAATGTGGACAAGCTTACGTTTATTAACATGAACCAGGCATGGATCCCACAGGACTTGTCCGTACCTTGTGCAGAATAGACATTTATACCAGCCTCAACCATCCATTCTTGTACTCAAGTGCACTTATTCTTTGTTTTATCTTGTTATATGTCCCAATATTTTGGGGGATACCCCAATTTATAAATAAAAAATAACACAAATCAGTGTTGGCTACCTATTCCTCCTTCACCGCCGCTTCCACCTACACCGCCACGTCAACCTACACCGCCACATCCACCCATCCACCCCCTCCTTAACCTCCTACTCCTAGATCCAGATTGTTATTTTTAAATTTTCTGTATTTTATGTTATTTTAAGTCATTTCCCTATCCACATTTGTTTGCAGAACAGTTGCCATGCTCTTAAGCACATTTTAAAGCTTTTTGCAGCCCTCTAGCCCTTTCCAGAACTATTTTAGAGCCATTTTAGTGCCCAAAAGTTTGGGTCCCCATTTACTTCAATGGAGTTCGGGGTCAAGTTCAGGTCAAGTTCGGGTCCCGAACCTGAACTTTTTTTTTCAAGTTAGGCCGAACTCGTCGAACCCGAACATCCAGGTATCTGCTCAACTCTACCTATGAGGCCAGGGATCAGACCCTGTAATGTTGAAGTCCCATAGTGGGACAACAATAAAAAAAATTATAAAAGTGAAAAAAAAGTGTTTTTAACAATAAAAAAAATTAAGTTTCAACCAAAAAAAAGCCCCTTTGCCATAAAAAGAGACATATAAAATTGTAAAAAATAAAATAAAAATCTAGACATATTAAGTATCACTGCGTGCTTAACAGTCTGCTCTATAAAATATCACATGATCCACCCCGTCTGGTCAACACCTTAAAAAAGAAAAAAGAAAAACTGTGCAAAAAAATAATAATTTTTTGTCACCTTACATCACAAAAAGTATAATACCAAGTGATCAAAAAGTCATACGCACCCCAAAATCATACCAATCAAACCATCATCTCATCCCTCAAAAAATTAGACCCTACCTAAGACAATCTCCCCCCCCCAAAAAAAAATAAAACTATTGCTCTCAAAATATGAAGACACTAAAACGTGATTTTTTTTGGTTAAAAAATGCTGTTATTGTTTAGAACTTAAATAAACAAAAAAGTTGACATATTAGGTATCGCCGTGTCCATAACAACCTGCTCTATAAAAATACCACATGACCTAACCCTTCAAGTAAACACTGTCAAAAAATAAAAATGGTTTTAAAAAAAGCAATTTTCTGCCACCTTACATCACAAAAAGTGTAATACCAAGCAATCAAAAAGTCATATGCACCCTAAAATAATATCAATCAAACCGTCATCTCCTACCCAAAAAAATTTGCCTCTACATAAGACAGTCACCCAAAAAATAAAAATAAATATGGCTTTTTAGAATATGGAGACACAAAAAAATGTTTTTTTTTTTTCAAAAATGCTTTATTATGTAAAACTGAAACAAAAAACAAAAAAGTAGTCAAATTTGGTATTGTGGCATCCGTAACAACCTGCTCTATAAAAATACCACATGATCTAACCTGTCAGATGAACATTGTAAATAATAAAAAATAAAAATGGTGCCAAAACAGCTTTTTTTTGTTACCTTACTTCACAAAAAATGTAATATAGACCAACCAAAAATTATATGTACCCTAAAATAGTGCCAAAAAAACTGTCACCCTCTCCCGTAGTTTCCAAAATGGGATCTTTTTTTGGGAGTTTCTACTCTAGGGATGTATCAGTGGGTCTTCAAATGTGACATGGCAACTAAAAATTATACCAGTAAAATCTGCTTTCCAAAGACCAAATGGCATTCCTTTCCTTATGCGCCCTGCCATGTGCCCGTGCAGCGGTTTACCACCACATATGGGGTGTTTCTGTAAACTACAGAATCAGAGTAATAAATATTGTGTTTTGTTTGACTGTTAACCCTTGACTGGTTACTGGAAAACATGGATTTAAATGAAAAAAATCTACCAAAAAAGTGAAGTTCAAAAATGTAATCTCCATTTTGCATTTATTCTTGTGGAACACCTAAAGGGTTGACAAAGTTTGTAAAATCAGTTTTGAATACCTTGAGGGGTGTAGTTTCTAAAATGGGGCCATTTATGGGTGGTTTCTATTATGCAAGCCTCACAAAGTGACTTCAGGCCTTAAAAAGTGGGGTTTGTAAATTTTCTGAAAAATTTCAAGATTTGCTTCTAATCTTCTAAGCCTTCTAACGTCCCAAAAAAAAGAAAATGTAATTTCCAAAATGATCCAAACATGAAGTAGACATATGGGAAATGTAAAGTAATAACTATTTTAGGAGGTATAACTATCTGTTTTAAAAGCAGAGAAATAGAATTTTTGAAAATTGCTAATTTTTCAAAATTTTGGGTGAATGTGGTATTTTTTATAAATAAAAATGATATATTTTGACTCAAATTTGCCACTGTCAGGAAGTACAATATGCGACGAGAAAATAATTTCTGAATGGCTTGAATAAGTAAAAGCGTTTTAAAGTTATCACCACATAAAGTGACACATGTCAGATTTGCAAAAAATGTCCTGGACCTTAAGGTGAAAAATGTCAAGGTCCTTAAGGGGTTAATACTGAGGCATACTAACTATAACACTAAAATAGCAGATTAACTCTGAATCTTGGTGCACTGCACAGTGGTTTACAAAGTGATATCTTACACCTGCCTTTAATACTGAGGCACACTAACTGTATCCCTAACAGAATGGATTAACTCTAAATGTCGATGCACTGCACAGCGATGCACACAGCAATACACTCTCCCTACACTTTCCCTCTATATTTTGGACCACTATATTTGCAAAAAAACTGATTGGTTAACACAAAGAATGAGGAAATTTAGATTTGTTGCAAATCTAAGTTTTAATAAACTTCAGACTGAATTCAACTTCAAAAGCTTTTCTCAACACTACTCCTGAGAATAAAATTAACCGCCTGTGAATTAGAGTTCTGAGATGGATGCTGCCGTTACCATGTGAAGGTGGATTAGGCTCACCGGGTTGCACAGTGAGATCACCAATGGAAAGAATTCGGTGAGAAAAAATTATAAAGTGACTACACTATTTTAATGCTAACCAGTATGTTTTCATAAAAATATTTTTTATCTATTGTCATGTTTTTTTCACAGATTAATGTCTGCCCATTTCTTATCCACTTGTGCTTCATAGATACATTTTTCCCCATTTCTAACCCATACACTTTTTGGTAGTATCCGTAAGCTGTTCAATCAGTGCTTTTGCATAAGGTTTTTAATCTATTGTCATGCTTCAGTCCCCCAAATGGATTTCTGCAACAAAAAAATAAATAAAAGAAAATTAGCACATCTTACACCTGCTGGTATCAGAAAGGCTTAGCTAATGTAAAAAATAACTTTAGTACCTTTCCCAGAAACCCAGAGGGGCACTGCCTGGCCTACAATACTCTGCAGACTTACTATGCATACTAGGAGCTCTCCATAGTGAGACACACAATTTTTGAAAAATTCTTAAAATCAGAAACAAATTTTAAGAAAGTCACTCATGTCTATTTCTGACGCATATGTAAACACAGCTGCGACCATAAGAAATACTTTTCATATGAACAAAGGTTCTGATATTGCTGTTCATTTCACCAATGCCAAGCTACAATGATACACATTGACTTTAGAAAAGAGAAATACATTTTTTTTTTTGCTATTGCTATCAAGAAATTCAGCAGTCACTACATTATTATGTGTAAAGTGTACATGTTTCATTCAGACATTTTTTAAGACATTTTCTAGAAAAAGAAAGGCACTTATTTGCAGCCAAATTAAAAATAAATGAAGAGTATAAAGTCAACCTCTTGATCTGTTCTTCAAAAGAAGAATAAAATTTGTTAGCAAACGAGAAGCGGAAGTAAAAGTACTGCTTCATAAAGATGGCAGCTGCTGATTCTTAATGAGAGATTTGCATAGAAAAAAATAGGCAATCATTTTATTTTACGCAATGAGCAAAAATTCAATTAGACTGTATATTCTTTCAGCATTCCACAGCTGCAAACCACTGTAAAGCAACAGCAATACCCGTCATGACCATTATTTCTCTTTGGAATATTTGCATCCTCGGTTCCATTCATTTGCTAAGCCTTCACTACTGTATAGTGACAACTCTGCTACTAAAATTAATATAAAAAAATGAATACAAAATTAAATAAACATCAGTGGACTGAATGGAAATATAACCCCAAACTGATATACACAATAAAATATATGATTTTTTCTCTGATAGGCTACTTTCACACTTGCTGGCAGAGTTATCCGGCAAGCAGTTCCGTCAAAACGCACATTACCAGACATTTTTTCATGCAACGGATCCGTCGTTCCATCGCCGGAAATTCACGCCGGACCCGTCAAACCGTATGATACCGCATACTGTTTTTGCCGGATCCGTTGAAATAGTGAATCCGTCTATTCAGTTTTCTTCCGTTTTTAAACGGAAAAACGGATCCGGTATTCAAATTTTGAGAGATGAAAGAGATGCAATCAGCTGTGCAAATACTACAGTGGCTATAAAAGACAACCGAAGGTTACTTACCACTCAGATGCTCCCTCTGAAGATTGCAAAGATGATGCCGGACCATATTCGTTTTGGATTTCAGGCTCTAATTCTGGTTTCACGCTGGAGAAGACGTCTTCAAGCCAGACGGCGTCGTAAGCGTCGCTATTGGGTGCATCCAATAACCTCTGCAAGAATAAAAAGGGGAGCTTTTGAAACTCTGTTTCCTGAATTGAGGGATTATGCAGAAAAGTTTTTAAATTACGGATGACCGTAGAAAGTTTTGATGATCTCTTACAACGTGTGTCACCTCACATCCAAAGACAAGACACCACTTTCTGCCGCTGTGTTTCCCCAGCAGAACGCCTATTGCTGACCATAAGGTAAATAAAAATTTTAATAATTATTGCTAAATTTGTTTTTAGTATACATTTTTTGCAGTTGATATTTTTAGTTTTAAAGTGACACCATAAATCTTTGTGAACCAAGTTATTCTGGCATTACTGTACAAAGTGCATAATTGTGGCTACAAATGAGGCTCCGCATTATTATTTTGATTTCAACATCTTGTATGGTAAAGTTTTCATCCATATATTTGGCATTAACGATGTTGAAAACACTGTGATCAATATTGTTCGCCATGGAGAGCCATTTTGTATTGTTGCATTTTCTAAAAAATAGTTTAGGCCGCAGAAAATTTTGACCGAACAAATGAATGGCCATAATGTCCCATAGAATTGCATCTGATTGATAAATCTTGTATATTATTTTTTTTAAAAGTATTTTACTAGGATTTACCATATAATATATATATATATATATATATATATATATATATGTATATATATATTTAGGTTTCTGGCAAGTGGAGAAAGTTTCACCTCACTCCATTTTCAATTTCGCCTTGGGATATCAACTGTCTCCATAATTGTGAAGGAGACATGCCGTGTTTTGTGGGAACAACTGCATAATGAATTTATCCCAAATCCAACTCGACAGCATTGGACAGAAATTTCTGAAAAATATGGGGATTTTTGTCCGTTTCCAAACTGCATTGGTGCGGTAGACGGGAAACATATTAGGATTATCAAGCCCCAAGGAACCAGATCAGAGTTTTTCAACTACAAGAAATATTTCTCGATCATCCTAATGACCATCGCAGATGCTCAATATCGTTTTGTTGCCGTCGACGTAGGGGCCTATGGACGATTCAATGGTTTTTAAAAATTCTTATATGGGCCGTAGTCTATATAACAGACAGTTTGATTTTCATCTGCCTCAACCACTGGCAGGTACAGATGGCCCACCTGTTTGTATTGGTTGGTGATGAGGCCTTCCAAATGTGTGGAAATCTTCTGAAATCGGAATAGATTTTAAAAATCGCAAATTCAACTACCGCTTGACCAGGGCTCGAAGGATGGTTGAATGCACATTTATCACGACCGGCGTGCCGATCACATATGTGACTTAAAGGGAGGGAAAAGGGAAGGCCCTGTCCAAGGAAGAGGGAAAGGTGGTGACCCCTAACTCACCTTGAGGCTGGCACCTGACTGCCCTGACGTCCCTAGACGGGTTTCTCACCCGTACGCCGATTGTTCCAGAGCGTTACCCTCCGGATCCCTGTTGGGCTTTTGTTTTCCACTGTTGTTCCCCACCTGGGATTATATGTTTTGTCTGTATTGTCTGTCCTCTCCTTGGTGTTTTCCTTTAGTGTTAGTGGTGCGGACTAGTGTTCCCACCGCCCTATTCACTACCTAGGGCTCATCTTAGGGAAAGCCAGGGTTTTAGGCAGGAATCACAGCTACACAGCTCCAGTGGGTCAGTATAGAAGTCCAGGCAGGAAGCTCTATATCTGGAAACCAGAGAAGTGGGAGAGGAGAATATAAGGAGGTTGGGAGTGAGAGACAAGAAACAGCTGAGGAGAAGAAGCTACAGATCCCTGAGTGAGACAAAAAGGATTGCAAGGCAAACACAGAAAGCTATCATTAAGAAGCAGCATGATCTTTAGACATAGAGTGCGCAGCCACCCGCTGCGACTTCCTGACCCCGGGTATAATGGAGTCAGACGTGGCTCTTGACACCCTCGTGACAACATTCAGGATTTTGGTTGCAAAATGGAGTATTTTCACTAAACCCATTCATATGAAGGTAGAATCTGTCGACGAGGTGGTAAAGTCTGCTGTTGTGTTATACAACTACCTCCTTAAAAAATAACCACTAAATTTGGAACAGATACCGGAGGACAGCGAGATGGCAAACATTCTATTTCTGGACCGCGGTCAAGTGTAGTCGTTGCACAGATAAGAGAGAGTTTTGCAGATTATTTCTGCTCTGATGCAGGATGGGTGGACTGGAAGGACTGATTTGTATAAACATTTTGTGATTAATTTGCAAAAAACGTTAAGTTCTGTTTGTTTGCCTGTTTGTTGGTGGTTACAGTGTGGTGTATTGTTGTATATTGGATTTTTTGTTCAATAAATATTGTTTATCAGCGTACTTGCAATTTTTTTCCGTATATTTATGTCCCCACACTTGAGGAGCGACACATACTTGCATCGCTCCACTGGCGCTGGGATATTATGCCCGGCTTGTTATAGACACTAATGTTCAATCTACCCACGCTTGAGGAGTGACACATACTTTTGTCACTCCACTGGCGCTGGGAGATTTTGTCAGGCCTGTTATAGAGACTCTTGCTCAATTTCCCCACGCTAGAGGAGCGACACCAACTTGTGTATTGTATGGTCCACGTATCTGTGGTTAGGTGGACCTTGCTACAGATGGCGTTGCGCAGTGCACACTTGATTTTATCGGATACTTGGTTGTGCAGGGAAGGCACGGCTCTCTTGGAGAAGTAGTGGCGGCTGGGAACAACATACTGTGGGACAGCAAGCGACATGAGCTGTTTGAAGCTGTCTGCCTCCACCAGCCTAAATTACAGCATTTCATAGGCCAGTAGTTTAGAAAAGCTGGCATTCAGGGCCAGGGATCGAGGGTGGCTAGGTGGGAATTTACGCTTTCTCTCAAATGTTTGTGGGATGGAGAGCTGAACGCTGCCGTGTGACATGGTTGAGATGCTTGGTGACGGAGGTGGTGGTGTTGGTGGTACATCCTTTGCTGGGCGGCAGGTGCCAACGTTCCTCCAGAGGCGGAGGAAGAGGCCGAGGCGGCAGCAGCAGAAGAGGTAGCAGGGGGAGTCTGAGTGAGTTCCTTGTTTTTAAGGTGTTTACTCCACTGCAGTTCATGCTTTGCATGCAGGTGCCTGGTCATGCAGGTTGTGCTAAGGTTCAGAACGTTAATGCCTTGCTTCAGGCTCTGATGGCACAGCGTGCAAACCACTCGGGTCTTGTCATCAGCACATTGTTTGAAGTACTGCCACGCCAGGGAACTTCTTGAAGCTGCCTTTGGGGTGCTCGGTCCCAGATGGCGGCGGTCAGTAGCAGGCGGAGTCTCTTGGCGGCGGGTGGTCTGCTTTTGCCCACTGCTCCCTCTTTTGCTACGCTGTTGGCTCAGTCTCACCACTGCCTCTTCCTCCGAACTCTGAAAGTCAGTGGCACGACCTTCATTCCATGTGGGGTCTAGGACCTCATCGTCCCCTGAATCTTATTCAACCAGTCTTCCTCCCTGGCCTCCTGTTCAGTCTGCACACTGCAGAAAGACGCAGCAGTTGGCAGCTGTGTTTCATCATCAGAGACGTGCTGAGGTGGTATTCCCATGTCCTCATCATCAGGAAACATAAGTGGTTGTGCGTCAGTGCAGTCTATGTCTTCCACCGCTGGGGAAGGGCTAGGTGGATGCCCTTGGGAAACCCTGCCAGCAGAGTCTTCAAACAGCATAAGAGACTGCTGCATAACTTGAGGCTCAGACAGTTTCCCTGATATGCATGGGGGTGATGTAACAGACTGATGGGCTTGGTTTTCAGGCGCCATCTGTGAGCTTTCTGCAGAAGACTGGGTGGGAGATAATGTGAACGTGCTGGATCCACTGTCGGCCACCCAATTGACTAATGCCTGTACCTGCTCAGGCCTTACCATCCTTAGAACGGCATTGGGCCCCACCAAATATCGCTGTAAATTCTGGCGTCTACTGGGACCTGAGGTAGTTGGTACACTAGGACGTGTGGCTGTGGCAGAACGGCCATGTCCTCTCCCAGAATCAGAGGGTCCACTAACACCACCACGACCATGTCCGCGTCCTCGTCCCTTACTAGATGTTTTCCTCATTGTTACCGTTCGCAACAATAAGAAAAAAATTATTTGTCCCAATGTATTGAATTCAAATTCAGGCCTTTTTTACAGGCACCTAACACTCTCTGGCTATCTATTTAGGTACCGTATTTCACTAAAACAGGCACAGCAGTAACCACAGATTTAGCTGAATATTAATTTTAGGCCTAGTATTTAGGCCCTGGATGACAGGTATACCTTTACGGACAGAATTAGACTTGGAAATGCACGGTAGCGTGTGAACTTATTGAGGATGACCCTATCAGCACCTTCAATGTAATATACCCTTTTATTGATAGATTTAAACTTGGCCTGATACAGCAGAAACCACTGATTTAGGGAATTGCTAAGTTGGGAATTGTATTTCAACCCAGAACAAAAACTGTGCTTTGACGGACACTAAATAACTTGACCAGCCACAGCAATAACCACAGATTTAGCTGAATATAAATTGTAGACCTAGTATTTAGGCCCTGGATGACAGGTATACGTTTACGGACAGAATTATACTTGGAGATGCACGGTAGCGTGTGAAGTTATTGAGGATGACCCTATCAGCACCTTCAATGTAATATACTCTTTTATGGATAGTTTTAAACTTGGCCTGCTACAGCGGGAAACCATTGATTTAGAGAATTGCTAATTTGGGAATTGTATTTCAACCCAGAAAAAAATATATCCTTTGCCAGACAGCAGACAGTATTACAATTGGCTAGCCACAGCTGAAACACCAGATTTAGGGTACTGCTATTTTGGCAATTGTATTTCACCCCTCAATAAAATAGTAAGCACAGCCAAGCCCCTGATATAGTATATAGCAAAAAAAAAAAAAGAACACTATTAGTTAAATGTACTTAGTGGCAGCTTGTGCTGGCGCACCACAAGACACAAAATGGCCGCCGATCACCCCAGAAAAAAGTGACAGAAAAACGCTCTAAGCAGCCTAAAAACAGTGAACATTTAAATAGCAGAGGTTGAATGATTCACAGCTTTAGATCGATCACTTCGTTAAGTGTAGTGGAAGAGTAAATCCCTGCCTAATCTCGCCCTAACAGCAGCAGCTGCATCCTATCCCTACACTGATCAGAGCAGAGTGATGTGCGTGCTACGTGACTCCAGCTTAAATAGAGGCTGGGTCACATGCTGCACTGGCCAATCACAGCCATGCCAACAGTAGGCATGACTGTGATGGCCTCTTGGGGCAAGTAGTATGACGCTTGTTGATTGGCTGCTTTGCAGCCTTTCAAAAAGCACCAAGAAAGCGCCGAACACTTAACCCGAACCCGGATTTTTACAAAAATGTTCACAAACACCCCAAAATTCGGTACGAACCCGGTTTGCTCATCCCTATTCATAAAAAAATTGTTTACTTGTTTGAACTTACTATACAAATTAAGCCTTAAACAGAGGCATACATTGTGTTTAGATTTGTATTAATTCAAAACTTTTGCGTCTAAAGCTTGACATTTTGACAAATTAGTTCACCTTACTATTCCACACTTTGCAAAGAGTACAAACCTCAAAAGATAAAAAGCATATCTGCATCTAAATCCGCTGTTAAGATGAACAGATTATTTTTTGTGAATTTGTCAGCACAATAGAATTACGCTACTTATGATTCATCCCTTAAATATTTCTCCTTATTTTTAACTACTTTTCAATTACTCTATGATTAACCCTTAAATATAGGAATAAATAGTTTTTATGGTGGCAGTGTATTCATTGGCAATCTGTCTAGACTCCATCTTAGAACTGTTGCGCATAAGCTCACCTTAAGTTGAAAGGCTGCGAATGAAAGCTTGGCAAACAGTGCAAAGTTCTTGGCTTAAGACTATACTTTCAGGGATCATTTCTATAGGCTTTGAAGGGAGAAATGTGCTTGAAAGTGTCTGAGTTCACGCTCCATGGTGATGAGTTTTAGGGCTTTCTTGTGAGCCTGAAAGCGGTTGATAACTCTGTTTTATGCAGTGGTTGTCTGCTTTTTGAGAAGATGGAGAAGAAAGCTCTTTCAGAGTGGTTTTAGTCAGTTAAAGAACATGAAATGCATTAAAAAAAGGGTTTCAAAACCTGATCAATGCACGGTAGTCAAAGTTTGAACATGATTGATTTTTCCAATGTTTTTTTGTTTTTGCATCTATCTAAAAAATTGCAAAACAGACTCAAAAGTTTTAGTCTAACAAGATTTGTAAAAGTATGGCAAACACTAATGCATAAACTTTACTGGTAACATAAAGATAAGGAATTCCTAGCTTATCAAATTACCAATTATAGTTTTCGTTAAGAGAATCGAAAATGTATTTGAAATTCTACATTAGGGCAGATTCACATATATATCATGATTAAATGTACTTGAAAATATCCACCACAAAATGCACCTATAGCATGGTCGGATTAGACCCAGACTCACCCCAGATTTCACACTTGGCAGTGGGTAAAAACCTCTGAAAAACATGGCAAATCCGAATAAAAATCTACTCGCAAGAAATAAGAATTTTGCAATGGATTTGTATAGGGAGTTATTTGACAGTATTTTTTAATCCACTCTCATATTTTGCTTCATAAACCAATGTTTACTTGTTTGAACTTACTATACAAATTAAGCCTTAAACAGAGGCATACATTGTGTTTAGAGTTGTATTAATTCAAAACTTTTGCCTCTAAAGCTTGACATTTTGACAAATTAGTTCACCTTACGATTCCACACTTTGCAAAGAGTACAAACCTCAAAAGATAACAAAGCATATCTGTATCTAAATCCGCTGTTAAGATGTACAGATTTTTTGTGAATTTGTCAGCGCAATAGAATTACGCTACTTATGATTCATCCCTTAAATATTTCTCCTTATTTTTAACTACTTTTCAATTACTCTATGATTAACCCTTAAATATAGGAATAAATAGTTTTTATAGTGGCAGTGTATTCATTGGCAATCTGTCTAGACTCCATCTTGGAACCGTTACGCATAAGCTCACCTTAAGTTGAAAGGCTGCGAATGAAAGCTTGGCAAACAGTGCAAAGTTCTTGGTTTAAGACTATACTTTCAGGGATCATTTCTATAGGCTTTGAAGGGAGAAATGTGCTTGAAAGTGTCTGAGCTCATGCTCCATGATGATGAGTTTTAGGGCTTTCTTGTGAGCATGAAAGCAGTTGATAACTCTGTTTTATGTAGTGGTTGTCTGCTTTTTGAGAAGATAGAGAAGAAAGCTCTTTCAGAGTGGTTTTAGTCAGTTAAAGAACATGAAATGCATAAAAAAAAGGGTTTCAAAATCTGATCATTGCCTGGTAGTCAAAGTTTGAACATGATTGATTTTTCCAATGTTTTTTTTGTTTTTGCATCTATCTAAAAAATTGCAAAACAGACTCAAAAGTATTAGTCTAACAAGATTTGTAAAAGTATGACAAACACTAATGCATAAATGTTGCTGGTAACATAAAGATAAGGAATTCCTAGCTTATCAAATAACCAATTATAGTTTTAGTTAAGAGAATCGAAAATGTATTTGAAATTCTTCATTAGGGCAGATTCATATATATCATTATTAAATGTACTTGAAAATATCCACCACAAAATGCACCTATAGCATGGTCAGATTTGATCCAGACTCACCCCAGATTTCACACTTGGCAGTGGGTAAAAACCTCTGAAAAACATGGCAAATCCGAATAAAAATCTACTCGCAAGACATAACAATGTTGCAGTGGATTTGTATAGGGAGTTATTTGACAGTATTTTTAAATCCAATCTCATATTTTGATCCATAAACCAATTGTTTACTCGTTTGAACTTACTATACAAATTAAGCCTTAAACAGAGGCATAAATTGTGTTTAGAGTTGTATTCATTCAAAACATTTGCGTCCAAAGCTTGAAGTTTTGACAAATTAGTTCACCTTACGATTCCACACTTTGCAAAGAGTACAAACCTCAAAAGATTACAAAGCATATCTGTATCTAAATCCGCTGTTAAGATGAACAGATTATTTTTTTAAAATTTGTCAGCGCAATAGAATTACGCTACTTATGATTCATCCCTTAAATATTTCTCCTTATTTTTAACTACTTTTCAATTACTCTTTGATTAACCCTTAAATATAGGAATAAATTGTTTTTATAGTGGCGGTGTATTCATTGGCAATCTGTCTAGACTCCATCTTGGAACCGTTACGCATAAGCTCACCTTAAGTTGAAAGGCTGCGAATGAAAGCTTGGCAAACAGTGCAAAGTTCTTGGCTTAAGACTATACTTTCCTGGATCATTTCTATAGGCTTTGAAGGGAGAAATGTGCTTCAAAGTGTCTGAGCTCACGCTCCACGATGATGAGTTTTAGGGCTTTCTTGTGAGCATGAAAGCAGTTGATAACTCTGTTTTATGCAGTGGTTGTCTGCTTTTGATGACTGTTCTCTTCTTTTTAAGGAGATGGAGAAGAAAGCTCTTTCAGAGTGGTTTTAGTCAGTTAAAGAACATGAAATGCATAAAAAAAGGGTTTCAAAATCTGATCATTGCCCGGTAGTCAAAGTTTGAACATGATTGATTTTTCCAATGTTTTTTTGTTTTTGCATCTATCTAAAAAATTGCAAAACAGACTCAAAAGTATTAGTCTAATAAAGATTTGTAAAAGTATGACAAACACTAATGCATAAATGTTGCTGGTAACATAAAGATAAGGAATTCCTAGCTTATCAAATAACCAATTATAGTTTTAGTTAAGAGAATCGAAAATGTATTTGAAATTCTTCATTAGGGCAGATTCATATATATCATTATTAAATGTACTTGAAAATATCCACCACAAAATGCACCTATAGCATGGTCGGAATTGATCCAGACTCACCCCAGATTTCACACTTGGCAGTGGGTAAAAACCTCTGAAAAACATGGCAAATCCGAATAAAAATCTACTCGCAAGACATAACAATGTTGCAGTGGATTTGTATAGGGAGTTATTTGACAGTGGAAAAGAAAATTGTGATGGCACACTCCCATTTGTTTTAATGAACTGTATTTATTATTTTTAGTTAAGTATTCGATTTACGTATTATATATAATTATATATGTAAAAATATATGAGCATATATTAAAAATAGGATAAAAAATGGAAATGTGGATAAAAATTGAAAAAAAAGATAAATAAAATATATAATAAAGTTAAATCTAGTGTTCAAGGTATTGAGAGAGTCTATTCAATGGATCCTGGAATATAAGGTCATAAAAATGAATTAAAAGTAGAATTGTTTTTGCGGAGTATTGCTATTCTTTAATACATGTGCAATGACGTTGCAAATAGAAGGCAGTCCAGTATAAATCCAATCAAGAGAAAGCGTGAAAAAAATATATAGATATGTGAAAAAAATATATTTTCAATCAAGAAAAAAGGTAAAAATTGGTGCTCATTCACTCAAATATATATTGTGCACGATAAAAAATGGTAAATCAATATTGATTAAAAAAATATTGAATTTCAAATAGTGTGGGTGGTATTTTTGTATATTAAAACAATGTCAGATATTTGCTGGTTGAAAATCTGCAATGGTTATTCTTCTATTTGTCGGGTTTCCCGATTGTAGAACGTCCGCCCTTTGATGAGAGAGCAAGTATCTTGATGATAGTATATATAGTTGAAGTCTATTATATGGTTTCCCGATATAGCTCTTTCATATATCCGTCATGATTGGCAAAATAAATATATTCATATGTGGAGGAATAGTAAATAGTTTTAAAAGTTTACTTTACCCCTCTTCATCCGTTACGATGTATTCCTGCGTCCCACGTGATCGCTCGCCTTACCATGTGATGTTGCACATGTTGATGATGCAGGTTGACGTCACACGGTGTTTTTGTTTCTGATTGGCCAATCCCTTTTGCTGCGGGAAATTTGAAAGATTATCGCTGAGACGGATATGTTCTTTTCCGATGATTTTTAATTCCAAGTAGTGGATTTCCTTTTAGTCCTCACTAGTTCCTCAGATCAGACGTGTTTCGGGACACTTTTGGTCCCTTCCTCAGTGGTCAAGTTGTAGTGTGTCAGGAGCGAGTGAGGATTTAAATGCTGGTTTCTTTAAGGGGTGTTACCTTCAATTTGTTTGAGTTGTTTGTAAGTCCTGGTCTGGATTTGGTTTTGTAAATACTGGTCTGGATTTGGTCTGCAGTTTGATGGCCAGAATACAATAAAATAAATAGATATATATTCATATTGTCTGTGTTGTAATCTATTTCTCATTAAGAGTATTTTGTATTACAAATGTGAAAGTTATATTGTATATTTTAGATCTCATCCCTGGATTTGTATTCACTCTTCTTCCGCTGTGCATTGCTGGCGGTTCTTTTATATATATGCGGTTACAGTGCGTTTTATTCCCTTCTCTTTTTTCAGGATGTTGTTTATTATTTAAAATCGGATTTTCTGGTGTAAATGAAATATAAGTTATATGTGTCATATTTTACCGCCACTTTATTGTTTGGGTCTTATCTGGGTGGTATTCATGGTGATTTCTTTATTTTATATGGTTTATTACTTCAGGTTATGACTTGGTAGGTGTTTGGTAATAATCCTGGTTTATTTTGTGTTGAACTGGTTATTTCACTTGTATGTATCTGTGTCTAAAGAGAGTGTTGTTCCATTGTTGGTATTTATACAGTCCTTGCGTTTTTGGTGCGGTTTATGTGCGTTTTTTCCAAAATGCAGGTTTTATGTGATACCCAAGATTATTTTGAAATTAGGGTTACTTTTTCCTTTCTTATTTAAAGTCTAACTTAATGATTTCCTGTTGGCGGTGGTTTAACTTTCCGTTGATATTTATCATTGAGATAGTTTTCATTTTTCAGATTTCTTTTGCGGTTTCTGCTAATTTTAACATCTGATGGTTGATTAGAAGGGAGATTAAAGGTGCGTGTGGGGGAGAGGGGCCTAAGTGGGAGAGGAGATAGAGGTGCTGGTAGACAGCCGGACCTCTATTTCTCTTTCCCAAAGAGGCACCTCCCCATAGTCACAGGAATCCAAAAATTTCCATTTCCGCATTTAGACCTGCAGGTATTAAGGTGTCAAATTCATAGATTCTCTTGGATTCATTTCGTGACATATTGTTTATATGAATACCTCCTCTCCATGGTTTGTTAATCTTTTCAAAGGCTGTAAATTTGAGAGATGATGGGTCACTGTTATGGTGTGTTTTGTAATGTTTGGATAGTGTGTGTTGTTCATATCCTTTTTTGATGTTTGCTATGTGTTCTGATACTCTTTTTTTCAGTTGTCTTTTTGTTCTACCAATGTATTGTTTGCGGCATGGGCATTCCAGTAAATAAATAACGTCTGTGGTATTGCATGTTATACATTCTTCTATTTGTAATTTGAATGAATTCTGTGTAGAACAGACTTGTAGAGTTTTTTTGGGGAAATTTGTCACTTTGAAGTTATTGCATCGCCCACATCTAAAAAAGCCTTTCATAGATAGCCAGTTGTTCTGTACTTTTTTTATTTTTTGTTTTATCGTGGGAGCTATTTTTAGTCCTAGATTAGGGGCTTTTGTGTAGACCAGTGTTTCCCAACCAGTGTGCCTCCAGCTGTTGCAAAACTACAATTCCCAGCATGCCCGCACAGCCAAAGGCTGTCCAGGCATGCTGGGAGTTGTAGTTTTGCAACAGCTGGAGGCACACTGGTTGGGAAACACTGGTGTAGACTATTGATGGTATAGTGTTGAGTAATGAACCTATGGTTTTGTCCTTAAGTAGATGATGCCAGTGTTTATTGATGATTTTGGCAATGTTTTTATGTTGGGCATTAAAGGGTAAGATTAGTCTTGCTTCTTCTTTTTGTTGTGTATTAACTTCTTCTTTTTCTTTAAAGAATTCCTGTCTATCCATTCTTTTAACTTTATTTAGTGCGTTGTTGAGTAATTTGTCTGGGTATTTTTATTTGAAAATTTCTTTTTCATTTGGGTGGCTTCTTCTTCAAATTTAGTGTTGAGAGTACAGTTCCTTTTTAATCTTCTGAATTGATTTGTTGGGATATTGGTTAGCCATTGTGGAAGATGGCAACTCGAGAATAGGATATGGTTATTTTTCATTACAGGTTTTTGGTAGGTACTACATATTAATTTGGTGTTTTCTACTTGGATTTTTAAGTCAAGGAATTCTATTTGGGTCTTAGTTATGTTGGATGTGAATCTTAAATTCAAATTATTGATATTAATTTCGTTTAGAAATGATTGTAAGGAGCTTTCAGTATCTTGCCATATGAATTTCCCTTCAGGGACCCTTTGGACCCGGCATTTAAATTTTTAGGGTTCAGATAGCCAAACAGCTAATGGTTTCCCGTTTAAGGTCAAATATAAAATATAACATTTATTAAGTATTCTTTAAAATGAACGGGAAGATAGAAAAGAAAAGGTATCTAAAATTAAAGTGCTCTAGTGCTTGGTGACAGTATACACTTCTTTTGTTAATGGTTACTGCTTTTATTTGTAGTCTTTCCCATGGTGTATTTCAGTCCTGAGGAGTAGATCCTATTATGTTTCCCTCCTCCGGTCTAATAGGATTGTGACGAGATGTGAACGCTCTGTCAGCCCTGCACCGGGGTGAATAGAGTATGTGTAGCTCTAACCCTAAGTTCCTCATTAAGGACTGAGTGCAACTGTTCAAATCGGTTAACCCAGTGTCTGCAGCGCACCAGGGGCCGATCACCATGCACTCTACACTAATCTAAAACCTAGACTTGCAGCTCCCCCGACATGTTTCACCATGGATGTGGCGTCTTCAGGGGCTATGGAGCTACTATCAACAAGATCGCCCTGCAATTCGGCCTTTATATATCGTCTAGGTG
Source organism: Bufo gargarizans (assembly GCF_014858855.1). Classification (NCBI taxonomy): domain Eukaryota; kingdom Metazoa; phylum Chordata; class Amphibia; order Anura; family Bufonidae; genus Bufo; species Bufo gargarizans. The sequence continues at coordinate 457,884,428 of NC_058082.1, forward strand.
GTTCTTTCCTGTCCCTTATTGCCAATGAATTGCCGGCGATCGATTGATAGTCACATGATTTGGCCAATTACAATCTATTGCTTGTCAGTCACGGATTCGCCGGTATTTATGACGAGTATATACCTAGGTGTGGGCCTGTAACTTTGTTCCGCCTACCTTTTCGGGTTCCAATGGGTGTCTAACTGGGATGATTTCTCCGAACCGATGCTAAGTCCAGACGCATGCGCTCAACTCTCCACATCGCTTCCTTCCAGATACCAAGTCTGGGCGCATGCGCTCCAATCTTCACATCGCTCTCTCACGATTTCTCCCTACTGCGCATGCCCACACACTTAGTTAACAAGTCTCCAGAAATACATAATCAAGGTATCAGTGCACGTGCGTCCACACTTAGAAATCCCTGGAATCCATTTCTACTTTTGGCTTCTTCCTTCAATTTAAAGTCGGGGCGCATGTGTCCACACTCTAATAGTATTTCGTGAGTGGTTCCTTCTGCGCATATTATGCAGCCACTTAGGCTCACAATTGTCAGAACTCTCCCAAATCCACACTCAGATATACTTCATATCCCCTTTCTTAGAGATTTCCAGTTCATGCTTCCCATCTCATATATTCCCCTTCCGATCCCCTCAACCCATAATTATCTCCACATATATTAGGTGGATTTAGAGATTTGTTATACTTGTTCTCCCTTTTATTCTTATATGGAGTTGAAATGACTCCAAATTATGAATGGAGACTCATACAGGTTTACCTGGATATGGGAAAGGGGGAAAAAAAGGAGAAGGGGAAGAGGAAAAGGGGGAGGGGGGGTTTAGATGTTTTGTGTTCCATAAGAAGTTAAAGGTCTACCTCTTCTGAATGAATATTATTGCTGCTATTTCTATTATATTTTATATTCTACAGGAGAAATTCGCCCACTCTATTTAAAGAGACATACTCCTATACTACTTCATAGAGTATAACCACATATGGTCCCAGTCCTAACTCAGACATATTTGATATATATATTTATTATTATTTTGTAATTTGCCCATATATATTTTATATTTTATAATTTTCTATATATGGGTTATTTAATTACTGGAAATCCTATATGTGACACCAAACTAGATGATAATTGGCCTTACTTCCTTTCTAAAATTATTCCTTTTATTCCTTGTATTTTGATTTATTTGGATATATATATATATATATATATATATACTGAAGTATATTAGGTTTCCTTTTTATATATGAATATAATTTATCCTAGATGAATGCTGCGAATGAAAAGCCTTCATTCAGTCCATAAGGACTCATGGTGTTTAATCTATCAATCCACCGGGCTTCAGATTGTAACAGTTTTTTGTCTAGATTCCCTCCTCTTGGTCCCATGGATATTTTTTCTATTCCCCAGAATCTTAATATAGAACTCTGGTTCCCATGTATATATTTAACGTGTCTTGCCAGAGGGGTATCTTTATCTGTTTCAATGGTACTTAAATGGCCTGAGATCCGGCGTCTCAGCTCTTGTATGGTTTTACCCACATACAGTTTTGGGCATGGGCAGGAAGCTATATAAATAACTCCTTGTGTTCTACATGTTATTAGTTGTCTAATTTCATATTCCTTTTTGTCTCCAGGGTTCATTAATTTTTTAATGCGAGGTATGTATTTACAAAAGGAACAGCTCCCACATGGTGATGATCCCTTGTATTTTTCCTTTTTCCCTATAGGTTGGATCTTATCTTCTCCCAGGTGACTATGGACCAACTGGTCCTTGAGATTCGGACCTCTCCTGTATGTTATGGATGGATATGGGGTAAGAACCATCCCTAGGTCTCTGTCAGATCGTATTATGTGCCAATATTTTTTAATTATGCGGCATATCTCATCATTATATCCATCGTAGGTACCAATACACCTAATGACTTCACTTTTTTTGTGAATTGTTGTTTTCAATAATTCTTCCCTGTTCAGGCTTTTAGCTCTATTATAAGCCTTCTTCAGGGGTCTGGTCGGATAACCTCTCTTCTTAAACATCTGAAATAGTTGTTCACTCTCTCTATCAAAGGAGATTTCATCCGAGCAGTTCCTACGTGCCCTCAAATATTGGCCAGTAGGTATCCCTCTTTTCAGGGGGGGGGGGGGGGGGTGCCAGCTGCTCCAATGCAAATAGCTGTTAGTTGCCGTAGTTTTTCTATGAACCTCTGTAAAAAGATGACCCTCTTCTGATTTTTTTATTTTGAGATCAAGGAATATTATTTCCTCATTCTGAACCTCAAAGGTGTATCTCATCTCTATATCATTGCTGTTAAGTCTCTGAGTGAATTCCTGAAACAATACGTGACCGCCATCCCATAATATGAGAATGTCGTCAATATATCTGCCCCAGAATAAAATGTGGCAGACATATGACGACATCTCATCTGTGAAAACAAAATTATTTTCCCACCACCCTAAAAATAAATTTGCATACGTCGGGGCACATGACGTCCCCATCGCAGTCCCATTTATTTGGTGATAGTAGTGTTCCTGAAAAATAAAATAATTGTGCTCCAAAATAAATCTAAGTGCTAATAAAACAAACTCATTATGTTTTTTGAAATTTTTACTTTTAGTATTCAAATAATATTCCACTGCGTGTATTCCTAGTGAGTGCTGGATATTACTATAAAGTGACTCGACATCTAGACATCTAGACTTCCTAGAATAGTATTAGATGTGACAGTGATGTCGTTAATTTTTAAAAGTAAGTCTTTTGTGTCCCTTATATATGAGGGTAGGGCGGTCACGAAGGGTCTCAATATTTGGTCCACATATTCACTCAGAGCTTGTGTCAGGTTTTCGTTCCCTATCGGTCTCCCAGGGATGGGTTTCTTGTTCTTGTGCACCTTTGGTAAGGCATAGAGTGTGGAGACAGTAGGAGTTTTGTTAAAAAGATACTGATATTCATCCTTGGATATTATATTTGCCTCTCGTGCATCTGTGAGGAGATTTTTTTAATTCACTCATAAATTCTTTTGTGGGGTCATGGGACAAGACTTTATAGGTTTTCCTATCTCTAAGGAGTCTAAGAACCATCTCAACGTAGTCATTTTTGTCTTGTATAACTATGCTACCCCCCTTATCACTCGGTTTTATTATTATGTTTCCATTTTCCTTTAGGGTCTCTAGGGCTTCATGTTCCTGTTTACTCAAATTAGGGCTTATGTGATCCTTCCTCATTTTGAGAGATTTTATATCATGGGTGACTAATTGCACAAAAGTTTCTATCTCCTGAAATTGTGTAAAGTTCGGAGTAATCCTCGATTTAGGTTTCAAAGTCGAGAAAGGTGGATCTGGGATAATCTGATAGCCCTCACTCTCTTTTAATAAATCCTCTAAGACCTCTACACATCTTTTTTCATTTTCAAATGTCTTACGTACATCATTTTGTTCTTGTTTGTGTACTTTGTGTAGGGCTAATTTCCGGGCAAAAAGATTTATATCCTTGATCCAAAGAAACTTGTCGCACTGAGGGACTGGCGCAAAAGTTAGGCCCTTACTAAGAAGTGTCTGTTGTGAGGTGGTAATCATATGACTAGATAGATTTATAATCTGTTTATCATCTGAGCCCATTTCTGATGTTAATTCGGTTACTTGCTGTAACCCCATTTTTCTCTGTCCCTCAGCTGAACCCCTGGTTGTCCTAAAAAAAGGGGGGCAATAGGGGGACCTCTCTCCTTTGCACCCATGTTGGTCTGAGATGAAAATGTGGGGATCTGACAGGATGTACCAGGGGGCTGATAAGCCGTTTGATTCTGGCCCATATTCTGCCCCTGAGACAACCCAAAAGAGAATGGTTGTGAGGGCAATGATGGATAGGTCAACATAGGGTTTATATTTGTATTTGCCGTTGAGGTACTCAGATTTGTGGTAGCTTGTTTCCTTATCATTCCTTCCGAGCATGATTGAAAAGATTCTCGTCTCTCTAAGGGTTGTTTTTTAGGAGGATACTGTCTTTTTTTAGTTTTTCGTTTGATGCCCTTAGCTCGATTTCCCTGTGTACTTGAACCGTAGTTTGATCCTTCTGTACCTGAGGTCTCTGTTTCAGAGTTTTCAAAATATCTATATTGTGGGGTCCTATTTGTCCCTCTATTTCTCCAAATATATACCCGGTCCGTCTCAAAATCGGTACGGTCCCTAATATATTTTCTATGCTTTCTTTCTTTAATTTCGTTTTGCAATAGATCTATATTTTTCTTTATTTTCTGTTCTAGGTCAGGGAACTCAGGATGCTGATTGAAATCTTGTATTTCGTGTATTTCTTTCTCTAGCTGTTGGTCTATCTTTTGAAAGAAACCTTTCTCATAGTCTACCAGATATTTTAACAGTCTTAATGAGCACTCTGTTAACAGGCTTTCCCAACCCTTAGTGAACTGTGTGTCCTCTAGTTGCATGTTAGGTCTTAGAGGAATACGTAGTCCTCTATATATCATCCCCTGTTGGATGTATGTTTCCAAACTAGCTATTTCCCACCACGATCTAATATGCTTACTGTATGTGTTATTTAGATTTCTGAACGCTCCACTTATATCTGTTTGACCCAGAGGTATGTGAGCATTAGAAAAAACCTGATTTGCCTCAATAGTGAGGTTCTCCAAACTTAATTTCTGTTTTAAGAAGCCTGCCATGCCCTAATAGTTCCTATTAGTCTCTTAGGTCATATATTGGCACTTTTACAGGTGGTTCAATGCTCACTAGCCCTCGAATCTATTAGTTATATTTCAGCATTCATTCAGTCATAGGAAAACCTATCAGTGAGTGTCCTCACTGTATAGGGGTCTAAGTCATCGGAGGGTTAACCTCCATTCAACATTTCCCTTCAGGGACCCTTTGGACCCGGGATTTAAATTTTTAGGGTTCAGATAGCCAAACGGCTAATGGTTTCCCGTTTAAGGTCAAATATAAAATATAACATTTATTAAGTATTCTTTAAAATGAACGGGAAGATAGAAAAGAAAAGGTATCTAAAATTAAAGTGCTCTAGTGCTTGGTGACAGAGGTCACAGAGATGTGTAGAGGTCTTAAAGGATTTATTAAAAGAGAGTGAGGGCTATCAGATTATCCCAGATCCACCTTTCTTGACTTTGAAACATAAATTGAGGATTACTCCGAACTTTACACAATTTCAGGAGATAGAAACTTTTGTGCAATTAGTCACCCATAATATAAAATCTCTCAAAATGAGGAAGGATCACATAAGCCCTAATTTGAGTAAACAGGAACATGAAGCCCTAGAGACCCTAAAGGAAAATGGAAACATAATAATAAAACCGAGTGATAAGGGGGGTAACATTACAAGACAAAATGACTACGTTGAGATGGTTCTTAGACTCTTTAGAGATAGGAAAACCTATAAAGTCTTGTCTAGAGTTGAGCGGACACCTGGATGTTCGGGTTCGAGAAGTTCGGCCGAACTTCCCGAAAATGTTCGGGTTCGGGATCCGAACCCGATCCGAACTTAGTCCCGAACCCGAACCCCATTAAGGTCAATGAAGACCTGGAACTTTTCGGCACTAAAAAGGCTGTAAAACAGCCCAGGAAAGGACTAGAGGGCTGCAAAAGGCAGCAACATGTAGGTAAATCCCCTGCAAACAAATGTGGATAGGGAAATGAATTAAAATAAAAATTAAATAAATAAAAATTAACCAAAATCAATTGGAGAGAGGTCCCATAGCAGAGAATCTGGCTTCCCGTCACCCACCACTGGAACAGTCCATTCTCAGATATTTAGGTCCCGGCACCCAAGCAGAGGAGAGAGGTCCCGTAACAGACAATCTGGCTTCATGTCAGCAGAGAATCAGTCTTCATATCATAGCAGAGAATCAGGCTTCACGTCAGCCACCAATGCAACAGTCCATTGTCAGATATTTAGGCCCAGCACCCAGGCAGAGGAGAGAGGTCCCATAACAGACAATCTGGCTTCATGTCAGCAGAGAATCAGTCTTCATATCATAGCAGAGAATCAGGCTTCACGTCAGCCACCAATGCAACAGTCCATTGTCAGATATTTAGGCCCAGCACCCAGGCAGAGGAGAGAGGTCCCGTAACAGAGAATCTGGCTTCATGTCAGCAGAGAATCAGTCTTCATGTCATAGCAGAGAATCAGGCTTCACGTCACCCACCACTGTAACAGTCCATTGTCAGATATTTAGGCCCAGCACCCAGGCAGAGGAGAGAGGTCCTGTAACAGACAATCTGGCTTCATGTCAGCAGAGAATCAGTCTTCATATCATAGCAGAGAATCAGGCTTCACGTCACCCACCACTGCAACAGTCCATTGTCAGATATTTAGGCCCAGCACCTAGGCAGAGGAGAGAGGTCCCGTAACAGACAATCTGGCTTCATGTCAGCAGAGAATCAGTCTTCATATCATAGCAGAGAATCAGGCTTCACGTCAGCCACCAATGCAACAGTCCATTGTCAGAAATTTAGGCCCAGCACCCAGGCAGAGGAGAGAGGTCCCGTAACAGACAATCTGGCTTCATGTCAGCAGAGAATCAGTCTTCATATCATAGCAGAGAATCAGGCTTCACGTCAGCCACCAATGCAACAGTCCATTTTCATAAATTTAGGCCCAGCACCCAGGCAGAGGAGAGAGGTCCCGTAACAGACAATCTGGCTTCATGTCAGCAGAGAATCAGTCTTCATATCATAGCAGAGAATCAGGCTTCACGTCAGCCACCAATGCAACAGTCCATTTTCATAAATTTAGGCCCAGCACCCAGGCAGAGGAGAGAGGTCCCGTAACAGACAATCTGGCTTCATGTCAGCAGAGAATCAGTCTTCATGTCATAGCAGAGAATCAGACTTCACATCACCCACCACTGTAATAGTCCATTTTCATAAATTTAGGCCCAGCACCCAGGCAGAGGAGAGAGGTCCCGTAACAGACAATCTGGCTTCATGTCAGCAGAGAATCAGTCTTCATATCATAGCAGAGAATCAGGCTTCACGTCACCCACCACTGCAACAGTCCATTTTCATAAATTTAGGCCCAGCACCCAGGCAGAGGAGAGAGGTCCCGTAACAGAAAATCTGGCTTCATGTCAGCAGAGAATTAGTCTGCATGTCATAGCAGAAAATCAGGCTTCACGTCAGCCACCACTGCAACAGGCCATTGTCAGATATTTAGGCCCAGCACCCAGGCAGAGGAGAGAGGTCCCGTAACAGACAATCAGTCTTCATGTCAGCAGAGAATCAGTCTTCATATCATAGCAGAGTATCAGGCTTCACGTCACCCACCACTGCAACAGTCCATTTTCATAAATTTAGGCCCAGCACCCAGGCAGAGGAGAGAGGTCCCGTAACAGACAATCTGGCTTCATGTCAGCAGAGAATCAGTCTTCATATCATAGCAGAGAATCAGGCTTCACGTCACCCACCACTGCAACAGTCCATTGTCAGATATTTAGGCCCAGCACCTAGGCAGAGGAGAGAGGTCCCGTAACAGACAATCTGGCTTCATGTCAGCAGAGAATCAGTCTTCATATCATAGCAGAGAATCAGGCTTCACGTCACCCACCACTGCAACAGTCCATTTTCATAAATTTAGGCCCAGCACCCAGGCAGAGGAGAGAGGTCCCGTAACAGACAATCTGGCTTCATGTCAGCAGAGAATTAGTCTGCATGTCATAGCAGAAAATCAGGCTTCACGTCAGCCACCACTGCAACAGGCCATTGTCAGATATTTAGGCCCAGCACCCAGGCAGAGGAGAGAGGTCCCGTAACAGACAATCAGTCTTCATGTCAGAAGAGAATCAGTCTTCATATCATAGCAGAGAATCAGGCTTCACGTCACCCACCACTGCAACAGTCCATTGTCAGATATTTAGGCCCAGCACCTAGGCAGAGGAGAGAGGTCCCGTAACAGACAATCTGGCTTCATGTCAGCAGAGAATCAGTCTTCATATCATAGCAGAGAATCAGGCTTCACGTCACCCACCACTGCAACAGTCCATTTTCATAAATTTAGGCCCAGCACCCAGGCAGAGGAGAGAGGTCCCGTAACAGACAATCTGGCTTCATGTCAGCAGAGAATTAGTCTGCATGTCATAGCAGAAAATCAGGCTTCACGTCAGCCACCACTGCAACAGGCCATTGTCAGATATTTAGGCCCAGCACCCAGGCAGAGGAGAGAGGTCCCGTAACAGACAATCTGGCTTCATGTCAGCAGAGAATCAGTCTTCATATCATAGCAGAGAATCAGGCTTCACGTCACCCACCACTGCAACAGTCCATTGTCAGATATTTAGGCCCAGCACCTAGGCAGAGGAGAGAGGTCCCGTAACAGACAATCTGGCTTCATGTCAGCAGAGAATCAGTCTTCATATCATAGCAGAGAATCAGGCTTCACGTCACCCACCACTGCAACAGTCCATTTTCATAAATTTAGGCCCAGCACCCAGGCAGAGGAGAGAGGTTCCGTAACAGACAATCTGGCTTCATGTCAGCAGAGAATTAGTCTGCATGTCATAGCAGAAAATCAGGCTTCACGTCAGCCACCACTGCAACAGTCCATTGTCAGATATTTAGGCCCAGCACCCAGGCAGAGGAGAGAGGTCCCGTAACAGAGGATCTGGCTTCATGTCAGCAGAGAATTAGTCTGCATGTCATAGCAGAAAATCAGGCTTCACGTCAGCCACCACTGCAACAGTCCATTGTCAGATATTTAGGCTCAGCACCCAGGCAGAGGAGAGAGGTCCCGTAACAGAGGATCTGGTTTCATGTCAGCAGAGAATTAGTCTGCATGTCATAGCAGAGAATCAGGCTTCACGTCACCCAACATTGGAACAGTCCATTGGCATATATTTAGGCCCCGGCCCCCAGACAGAGGAGAGGTTCATTCAACTTTGGGTAGCCTCGCAATATAATGGTAAAATGAAAATAAAAATAGGATTGAATGAGGAAGTGCCCTGGTGTACAATAATATATGGTTAAGGGGAGGTAGTTAATGTCTAATCTGGACAAGGGACGGACAGGTCCTGTGGGATCCATGCCTGGTTAATTTTTCTGAACGTCAGCTTGTCCACATTGGCTGTAGACAGGCGGCTGCGTTTGTCTGTAATGACGCCCCCTGCCGTGCTGAATACACGTTCAGACAAAACGCTGGCCGCCGGGCAGGCCAGCACCTCCAAGGCATAAAAGGCTGGCTCTAGCCACGTGGACAATTTAGAAACCCAGAAGATGAATGGGGCCGAACCATCAGTCAGTACGTGGAGGGGTGTGCACACGTACTGTTCCACCATGTTAGTGAAATGTTGCCTCCTGCTAACACGTTGCGTATCAGGTGGTGGTGCAGTTAGCTGTGGCGTGTTGACAAAACTTTTCCACATCTCTGCCATGCTAACCCTGCCCTCAGAGGAGCTGGCCGTGACACAGCTGCCTTGGCGACCTCTTGCTCCTCCTCTGCCTTGGCCTTGGGCTTCCACTTGTTCCCCTGTGACATTTGGGAATGCTCTCAGTAGCGAGTCTACCAACGTGCGCTTGTACTCGCGCATCTTCCTATCATGCTCCAGTGCAGGAAGTAAGGTGGGCACATTGTCTTTGTAGCGTGGATCCAGCAGGGTGGCAACCCAGTAGTCCGCACACGTTAAAATGTGGGCAACTCTGCTGTCGTTGCGCAGGCACTGCAGCATGTAGTCGCTCATGTGTGCCAGTCTGCCCAGGGGTAAGGACAAGCTGTCCTCTGTGGGAGGCGTATCGTCATCGTCCTGCCTTTCCCCCCAGCCACGCACCAGTGATGGGCCCGAGCTGCGTTGGGTGCCAACCCGCTGTGACCATGCTTCATCCTCATCCTCCTCCACCTCCTCCTCATCCTCGTCCTCCTCGTCCTCCAGTAGTGGGCCCTGGCTGGCTACATTTGTACCTGGCCTCTGCTGTTGCAAAAAACCTCCCTCTGAGTCACTTCGAAGAGACTGGCCTGAAAGTGCTAAAAATGACCCCTCTTCCTCCTCCTTCTCCTCCTGGGCCACCTCCTCTTCCATCATCGCCCTAAGTGTTTTCTCAAGGAGACATAGAAGTGGTATTGTAACGCTGATAACGGCGTCATCGCCACTGGCCATGTTGGTGGAGTACTCGAAACAGCGCAACAGGGCACACAGGTCTCGCATGGAGGCCCAGTCATTGGTGGGGAAGTGGTGCTGTTCCGCAAGGCGACTGACCCGTGCGTGCTGCATCTGAAACTCCACTATGGCCTGCTGCTGCTCGCACAGTCTGTCCAGCATGTGCAAGGTGGAGTTCCACCTGGTGGGCACGTCGCATATGAGGCGGTGAGCAGGAAGGCCGAAGTTACGCTGTAGCGCAGACAGGAGAGCAGCGGCAGGATGTGAACGCCGGAAGCACGAACAGACGGCCCGCACTTTATGCAGCAGCTCTGACATGTCTGCAGCAGCTCTGACACAGCTCTGCACCACCAAATTCAGCACATGCGCCAGGCAAGGGATGTGCGTCAAACCGGCTAGTCCCAGAGCTGCAACGAGATTTTGCCCATTATCGCACATCACCAGGCCGGGCTTGAGGCTCACCGGCAGCAACCACTCGTCGGTCTGTTGTTCTATACCCCGCCACAACTCCTGTGCGGTGTGGGGCCTGTCCCCCAAACATATGAGTTTCAGAATGGCCTGCTGACGTTTACCCCGGGCTGTGCTGAAGTTGGTGGTGAAGGTGTGTGGCTGACTGGATGAGCAAGTGGAAGAAGAGGAGGAGGAAGCCGAGAAGGAGGAGGTGGCAACAGGAGGCAAAGAATGTTGCCCTGCGATGCTTGGCGGCGGAAGGACGTGCGCCAAACAGCTCTCCGCCTGGGGCCACTACATTTACCCAGTGTGCAGTTAGGGAGATATAGCGTCCCTGGCCGTGCTTATTGGTCCACGTATCTGTGGTTAGGTGGACCTTGCTACAGATGGCGTTGCGCAGTGCACACTTGATTTTATCGGATACTTGGTTGTGCAGGGAAGGCACGGCTCTCTTGGAGAAGTAGTGGCGGCTGGGAACAACATACTGTGGGACAGCAAGCGACATGAGCTGTTTGAAGCTGTCTGTGTCCACCAGCCTAAATGACAGCATTTCATAGGCCAGTAGTTTAGAAATGATGGCATTCAGGGCCAGGGATCGAGGGTGGCTAGGTGGGAATTTACGCTTTCTCTCAAATGTTTGTAAGATGGAGAGCTGAACGCTGCCGTGTGACATGGTTGAGACGCTTGGTGACGGAGGTGGTGGTGTTGGTGGTACATCCCCTGTTTGCTGGGCGGCAGGTCCAAACGTTCCTCCAGAGGCGGAGGAAGAGGCCGAGGCGGCAGCAGCAGAAGAGGCCGAGGCGGCAGCAGCAGAAGAGGTAGCAGGGGGAGACTGAGTGACTTCCTTGTTTTTAAGGTGTTCACTGCAGTTCATGCTTTGCATGCAGGTGCCTGGTCATGCAGGTTGTGCTAAGGTTCAGAACGTTAATGCCTCGCTTCAGGCTCTGATGACACAGCGTGCAAACCACTCGGGTCTTGTCGTCAGCACATTGTTTGAAGAAGTTTTATGCCAGGGAACTCCTTGAAGCTGCCTTTGGGGTGCTCGGTCCAAGATGGCGGCGGTCAGAAGCAGGCGGAGTCTCTTGGCGGCGGGTGTTCTGCTTTTGCCCACTGCTCCCTCTTTTGCTACGCTGTTGGCTCGGTCTCACCACTGCCTCTTCCTCCGAACTGTGAAAGTCAGTGGCACGACCTTCATTCCATGGGGGGTCTAGGACCTCATCGTCTTCCACCCAGTCTTGATCCCTGACCTCCTGTTCAGTCTGCACAGTGCAGAAAGACGCAGCAGTTGGCACCTGTGTTTCGTCATCATCAGAGACTTGCTGAGGTGGTATTCCCATGTCCTCATCATCAGGAAACATAAGTGGTTGTGCGTCAGTGCATTCTATGTCTTCCACCGCTGGGGAAGGGCTAGGTGGATGCCCTTGGGAAACCCTGCCAGCAGAGTCTTCAAACAGCATAAGAGACTGCTGCATAACTTGAGGCTCAGACAGTTTCCCTGATATGCATGGGGGTGATGTGACAGACTGATGGGGTTGGTTTTCAGGCGCCATCTGTGCGCTTTCTGCAGAAGACTGGGTGGCAGATAATGTGAACGTGCTGGATCCACTGTCGGCCACCCAATTGACTAATGCCTGTACCTGCTCAGGCCTTACCATCCTTAGAACGGCATTGGGCCCCACCATATATCGCTGTAAATTCTGGCGGCTACTGGGACCTGAGGTAGTTGGTACACTAGGACGTGTGGATGTGGCAGAACGGCCACGTCCTCTCCCAGCACCAGAGGGTCCACTAACACCACCACGACCATGTCCGCGTCCCTTACTAGATGTTTTCCTCATTGTTATGGTTCACCACAACAACAAAAATATTATTTGGCCCAATGTATTGTATTCAAATTCCGCTGAATATAAATTTGAGGCCTAGTATTTAGGCGCTGGGTGACAGGTATAGATTTACTGACAGAATTAGACTTGGAAATGCACAGTAGCGTGTGTGTGAAGTTATTCAGAATGACCCTATGTGCACCTTGAATCTGATATACCCTTTTAGGGATAGATTTCAAATAGCTCCAATACAGCAGAAACCACTAAATTAGGAAATTGCTAAATTGGGAATTGTATTTCAACCCAGAACAAAAAATGAGCTTTGACGGACACTAAATAACTTGCCCAGCCAGAACAGTACAGCAGTAATGACAGATTTAGCGGGATATAAATTTGAGGCCTAGTATTTAGGCGCTGGGTGACAGGTATAGATTTACTGACAGAATTAGACTTGGAAATGCACAGTTGCGTGTGTGTGAAGTTATTCTGAATGACCCTATGTGCACCTTGAATATTATATACCCTTTTAGGGATAGATTTCAAATAGCTCCAATACAGCAGAAACCACTAAACTAGGAAATTGCTAAATTGGGAATTGTATTTCAACCCAGAACAAAAAATGTGCTTTGACGGACACTAAGTAACTTGCCCAGCCAGAACAGTACAGCAGTAACGACAGATTTAGCGGGATATAAATTTGAGGCCTAGTATTTAGGCGCTGGGTGACAGGTATAGATTTACTGATGAAATTAGACTTGGAAATGCACAGTAGCGTGTGTGTGAAGTTATTCTGAATGACCCTATGTGCACCTTGAATATTATATACCCTTTTAGGGATAGATTTCAAATAGCTCTGATACAGCAGAAACCACTAAATTAGGAAATTGCTAAATTGGGATTTGTATTTCAACCCAGAACAAAAAATGTGCTTTGACGGACACTAAATAACTTGCCCAGCCAGAACAGTACAGCAGTAACGACAGATTTAGCGGGATATAAATTTGAGGCCTAGTATTTAGGCGCTGGGTGATAGGTATAGATTTACTGACAGAATTAGACTTGGAAATGCACAGTAGCGTGTGTGTGAAGTTATTCAGAATGACCCTATGTGCACCTTGAATATTATATACCCTTTTAGGGATAGATTTCAAATAGCTCTGATACAGCAGAAACCACTAAATTAGGAAATTGCTGAATTGGGAATTGTATTTCAACCCAGAACAAAAAATATGCTTTGACGGACACTAAATAACTCGCCCAGCCACAACAGTACAGCAGTAACGACAGATTTAGCTGGATATAAATTTGAGGCCTAGTATTTAGGCGCTGGGTGACAGGTATAGATTTACTGACAGAATTAGACTTGGAAATGCACAGTAGCGTGTGTGTGAGTTATTCAGAATGACCCTATCAGCACCTTGATTCTGATATACCCTTTTACGCTGGGTTCACACCTAGGCGTTTCTCAAACGCGCGTTTCTATGCGCGTCTTTGTCGCGCGTTTTTATGCGCGTTTTTTTTAATAGTGAACGTGCGTTTGACGCGCGTTTGGGTGATTGACAGCAGTGTTGTCCAAAGAGTCTATGGCCCAAACGCGCGTCAAACGCGCCAAAAAAAGCTCCTGTACTTGTTTGAGCGTCGGGCGTTTTACAGCGCGATCGTACGCGCTGTAAAACGCCCAGGTGAGAACCATTCCCATAGGGAATCATTGGTTCTTGCCTGTTGTGCGTTTTACAGCGCGTAGGAACGCGCTGTAAAACGCTCAGGTGTGAACCCAGCGTTAGGGATGTATTTAAAGTAGGCCTGATACAGCAGAAACCACTAAATTAGGAAATTGCTAAATTGGGAATTGTATTTCAACCCAGAACAAAAACTGTGCTTTGACAGACACTAAATAACTTGCCCAGCCACAACAGTACAGCAGTAACGACAGATTTAGCTGGATATAAACTTGAGGCCTAGTATTTAGGCGCTGGGTGACAGGTATACGTTTACTGACAGAATTAGACTGGGATATGGCCAAAAAATAACCACACTATTGATGGTTAAATGCACTTGGTGTGACAGCTTGACCAACCACACTACTGAGGGTTAAATGCACATGGTGATAGGCGCAGATTGCCCCTGATGTAGTATATGGCCAAAAAATAAACAGACTATTGCTGGTTAAATGCACTTTGTGTGACAGCTTGACCAACCACACTACTGAGGGTTAAATGCACTTGGTGACAGGCGCAGCTTGCCCCTGATGTAGTATATGGCCAAAAAATAAACAGACTATAGCTGGTTAAATGCATTTGGTGTGACAGCTTCACCCTGATGTAGGCTTTAGCCAAAAAACAACCACACCATTGAGGGTTAAATTCACTTGGTCGCAGCTTGTGCTGGCGCACCACAAGACACAAAATGGCCGCCGATCACCCCAGAAAAAAGTGACTGACAAACGGTCTGGGCAGCCTAAAAACAGTGAGCAATTGAGTATCAGCAGCTCAATGATCCACAGCTGCAGATCGATCACTGGATGGAGTCTTTTGGAGGAGTTAATCAGCCTAATCTCGCCCTACTGTCGCAGCTGCAACCTCTCCCTACGCTAATCAGAGCAGAGTGACGGGCGGCGCTATGTGACTCCAGCTTAAATAGAGGCTGGGTCACATGGTGCTCTGGCCAATCACAGCCATGCCAATAGTAGGCATGGCTGTGACGGCCTCTTGGGGCAAGTAGTAAGACGCTTGTTGATTGGTTGCTTTGCAGCCTTTCAAAAAGCGCCAAGAAAGCGACGAACACCGAACCCGAACCCAGACTTTTACGAAAATGTCCGGGTTCGGGTCTGTGTCACGGACCCCAAAATTCGGTACGAACCCGAACTATACAGTTCGGGTTCGCTCATCCCTACTGGTAACATAAAGATAAGGAATTCCTAGCTTATCAAATAACCAATTATAGTTTTAGTTAAGAGAATCGAAAATGTATTTGAAATTCTACATTAGGGCAGATTCATATATATCATGATTAAATGTACTTGAAAATATCCACCACAAAATGCACCTATAGCATGGTCGGATTTGACCCAGACTCACCCCAGATTTCACACTTGGCAGTGGGTAAAAACCTCTGAAAAACATGGCAAATCCGAATAAAAATCTACTCGCAAGACATAACAATGTTGCAGTGGATTTGTATAGGGAGTTATTTGACAGTATTTTTGAATCCACTCTCATATTTTGCTTCATAAACCAATTGTTTACTAGTTTGAACTTACTATACAAATTAAGCCTTAAACAGAGGCATAAATTGTGTTTAGAGTTGTATTAATTCAAAACTTTTGCCTCTAAAGCTTGACATTTTGACAAATAAGTTCACCTTACGATTCCACACTTTGCAAAGAGTACAAACCTCAAAAGATAACAAAGCATATCTGTATCTAAATCCGCTGTTAAGATGAACAGATTATTTTTTGTGAATTTGTCAGCGCAATAGAATTACGCTACTTATGATTCATCCCTTAAATATTTCTCCTTATTTTTAACTACTTTTCAATTACTCTATGATTAACCCTTAAATATAGGAATAAATAGTTTTTATAGTGGCAGTGTATTCATTGGCAATCTGTCTAGACTCCATCTTGGAACCGTTACGCATAAGCTCACCTTAAGTTGAAAGGCTGCGAATGAAAGCTTGGCAAACACTGCAAAGTTCTTGGTTTAAGACTATACTTTCAGGGATCATTTCTATAGGTTTTGAAGGGAGAAATGTGCTTGAAAGTGTCTGAGCTCACGCTCCACGATGATGAGTTTTAGGGCTTTCTTGTGAGCATGAAAGCAGTTGATAACTCTGTTTTATGCAGTGGTTGTCTGCTTTTGATGACTGTTCTCTTCTTTTTGAGAAGATGGAGAAGAAAGCTCTTTCAGAGTGGTTTTAGTCAGTTAAAGAACATGAAATGTATAAAAAAAAAGGGTTTCAAAACCTGATCAATGCACGGTAGTCAAAGTTTGAACATGATTGATTTTTCCAATGTTTTTTTGTTTTTGAATCTATCTAAAAAATTGCAAAACAGACTCAAAAGTTTTAGTCTAGCAAGATTTGTAAAAGTATGGCAAACACTAATGCATAAACTTTGCTGGTAACATAAAGATAAGGAATTCCTAGCTTATCAAATAACCAATTATAGTTTTAGTTAACAGTATCGAAAATGTATTTGAAATTCTACATTAGGGCAGATTCAGATATATCATGATTAAATGTACTTGAAAATATCCACCACAAAATGCACCTATAGCATGGTCGGATTTGACCCAGACTCACCCCAGATTTCACACTTGGCAGTGGGTAAAAACCTCTGAAAAACATGGCAAATCCGAATAAAAATCTACTCGCAAGACTTAACAATGTTGCAGTGGATTTGTATAGGGAGTTATTTGACAGTATTTTTGAATCCACTCTCATATTTTGCTTCATAAACCAATTGTTTACTAGTTTGAACTTAATATACAAATTAAGCCTTAAACAGAGGCATAAATTGTGCTTAGAGTTGTATTAATTCAAAACTTTTGCCTCTAAAGCTTGACATTTTGACAAATAAGTTCACCTTACGATTCCACACTTTGCAAAGAGTACAAACCTCAAAAGATAACAAAGCATATCTGTATCTAAATCCGCTGTTAAGATGAACAGATTATTTTTTGTGAATTTGTCAGCGCAATAGAATTACGCTACTTATGATTCAGCCCTTAAATATTTCTCCTTATTTTTAACTACTTTTCAATTACTCTATGATTAACCCTTAAATATAGGAATAAATAGTTTTTATAGTGGCAGTGTATTCATTGGCAATCTGTCTAGACTCCATCTTGGAACCGTTACGCATAAGCTCACCTTAAGTTGAAAGGCTGCGAATGAAAGCTTGGCAAACAGTGCAAAGTTCTTGGTTTAAGACTATACTTTCAGGGATCATTTCTATAGGCTTTGAAGGGAGAAATGTGCTTGAAAGTGTCTGAGCTCACGCTCCACGATGATGAGTTTTAGGGCTTTCTTGTGAGCATGAAAGCAGTTGATAACTCTGTTTTATGCAGTGGTTGTCTGCTTTTGATGACTGTTCTCTTCTTTTTGAGAAGATGGAGAAGAAAGCTCTTTCAGAGTGGTTTTAGTCAGTTAAAGAACATGAAATGTATGAAAAAAAAGGGTTTCAAAACCTGATCAATGCACGGTAGTCAAAGTTTGAACATGATTGATTTTTCCAATGTTTTTTTGTTTTTGCATCTATCTAAAAAATTGCAAAACAGACTCAAAAGTTTTAGTCTAACAAGATTTGTAAAAGTATGGCAAACACTAATGCATAAACTTTGCTGGTAACATAAAGATAAGGAATTCCTAGCTTATCAAATAACCAATTATAGTTTTAGTTAAGAGTATCGAAAATGTATTTGAAATTCTACATTAGGGCAGATTCAGATATATCATTATTAAATGTACTTGAAAATATCCACCACAAAATGCACCTATAGCATGGTCGGATTTGACCCAGACTCACCCCAGATTTCACACTTGGCAGTGGGTAAAAACCTCTGAAAAACATGGCAAATCCGAATAAAAATCTACTCGCAAGACTTAACAATGTTGCAGTGGATTTGTATAGGGAGTTATTTGACAGTATTTTTGAATCCACTCTCATATTTTGCTTCATAAACCAATTGTTTACTAGTTTGAACTTACTATACAAATTAAGCCTTAAACAGAGGCATAAATTGTGCTTAGAGTTGTATTAATTCAAAACTTTTGCCTCTAAAGCTTGACATTTTGACAAATAAGTTCACCTTACGATTCCACACTTTGCAAAGAGTACAAACCTCAAAAGATAACAAAGCATATCTGTATCTAAATCCGCTGTTAAGATGAACAGATTATTTTTTGTGAATTTGTCAGCGCAATAGAATTACGCTACTTATGATTCAGCCCTTAAATAGTTCTCCTTATTTTTAACTACTTTTCAATTACTCTATGATTAACCCTTAAATATAAGAATAAATAGTTTTTATAATTGGCAGTGTATTCATTGGCAATCTGTCTAGACTCCATCTTGGAACCGTTACGCATAAGCTCAACTTAAGTTGAAAGGCTGCGAATGAAAGCTTGGCAAACAGTGCAAATTTCTTGGTTTAAGACTATACTTTCAGGGATCATTTCTATAGGCTTTGAAGGGAGAAATGTGCTTGAAAGTGTCTGAGCTCACGCTCCACGATGATGAGTTTTACCCTGCTTTCACACCTGAGCGTTTCCCAAACGCGCGTCAAACGTGCGTTTTTGACGCGCGTTACTGATGCGCGTTTTTTGTAATAGTAAACGCGCATTTGACGCGCGTTTGTGTCATTGACTGCAGTGTCCTATGGCCACAAACGCGCGTCAAAACGCCCCAAAGAAGCTCAAGTACTTGTTTGAGCGTCGGGCGTTTTACAGCGCGATCGTACGCGCTGTAAAACGCCCAGGTGAGAACCATTCCCATAGGTAGGGCTTTCTTGTGAGCATGAAAGCAGTTGATAACTCTGTTTTATGCAGTGGTTGTCTGCTTTTGATGACTGTTCTCTTCTTTTTGAGAAGATGGAGAAGAAAGCTCTTTCAGAGTGGTTTTAGTCAGTTAAAGAACATGAAATGTATAAAAAAAAAGGGTTTCAAAACCTGATCAATGCACGGTAGTCAAAGTTTGAACATGATTGATTTTTCCAATGTTTTTTTGTTTTTGCATCTATCTAAAAAATTGCAAAACAGACTCAAAAGTTTTAGTCTAACAAGATTTGTAAAAGTATGGCAAACACTAATGCATAAACTTTGCTGGTAACATAAAGATAAGGAATTCCTAGCTTATCAAATAACCAATTATAGTTTTAGTTAAGAGTATCGAAAATGTATTTGAAATTCTACATTAGGGCAGATTCATATATATCATGATTAAATGTACTTGAAAATATCCACCACAAAATGCACCTATAGCATGGTCGGATTTGACCCAGACTCACCCCAGATTTCACACTTGGCAGTGGGTAAAAACCTCTGAAAAACATGGCAAATCCGAATAAAAATCTACTCGCAAGACATAACAATGTTGCAGTGGATTTGTATAGGGAGTTATTTGACAGTATTTTTGAATCCACTCTCATATTTTGCTTCATAAACCAATTGTTTACTAGTTTGAACTTACTATACAAATTAAGCCTTAAACAGAGGCATAAATTGTGTTTAGAGTTGTATTAATTCAAAACTTTTGCCTCTAAAGCTTGACATTTTGACA